>NC_134114.1:4713125-5022500 GCF_040939455.1 Microcebus murinus | reverse complement strand
ATACAAGTGCTTTCAACCACAACCTTAAAAAGCTGCACCGTTTCACTTTGACACTCCGAACGTTAAAGCAACCCTCCCTTTGTCTCCTCCTCTTTTGGCTGTTGGCTCTTCGACTTCCGGGTCCCCGCTACTTGGAGAACGGCGTGGCTCAGGCTCTGCTGGTTTCATGAGACTCATAGTGTAGATCAGTGTGGCTCCAAGTCACATTTCATCCTTAGGAGGGGACAGCAGGAAGGGATCTCCCAAGAGTGACCTCCACAAACTATTTTGCTTTTAATGAAAAGGAGGGACGATATAATCAACAGCAGAACTAATTAGTGTGTGTCTCAGGCTCTGGAAACAGACAGATCTGAGTGGCAGCCCCAGCTCCGCTGTGTGGGCCTGAGTGTGTTAGTGAACAGCCCTGAGTCTTCGTTTGCTCTCAGGCACAGTGAGACCATAATCACATCCCCGTGGGGGCTGGCAGTGACTCAGTGTCATGGAACCCAGAGTCCCCACTTCACTCATTCATTCCTGTGCTCGTTCCTTCCTTCCTTTTTTTCCCCGCCATCAAACATTTACTCAGAGATGCTATGTGCAGGTTAATGCATGAAGTACCAGCCTGGCTCCTTATATTAAAGAAAAAAACATCAACTGTAAGTTTAGCAATGAGTTCTTTGAGGAAAACCAGGCAGGTTCTATGCGACTTGAAGCTTGATATCAATGCCAAGAAAGTTGCTGGGATATAATTTCTAGACAAGCCTTATGGGCCCACATTACTAAGTATTGCTCGGATCATTTATCTCCGAGTTCCTCATTTTCTTTCCATCAAAGATGATTTTGGATAATCATCTTATTATCCTCATTATTATAATATCCTTCTTATTTTAGGATGAGGAGCAGACATTTCTGCTGCCCACACCTCCTCTCACTGGCAGAAATTCCCACTTCTGTGACAAAGTAAAATGAGAAGAGCAGTGGGGAGACTGCAGGTGAAGGCTGAGGCTGATGAGTGTCAATATGCTTTTGGAAATGAACGATTTATTTAAGGATGTATTCTTACATAATAAAAGTATACCGGGTGATTAAATTACCCAGAGTCAGCATGGATTAGAGACTTTACTTCCAGACCCTTCGATCCTTGATTTGTTAAAACAATAAATGTCATGGTGTGTGGAGAAATTCAGAATGCGAGAGTTTGTGTCACATCCTCTGCAGATTGATGGCATTTGACAGTTGGTGGAAGGAAGGCACCTTTGCTGGCAGGGGCAGTGGGGTTGGGGACAGGGTGTGGGTTGAGTCATGGAGGAATCTCAACCTGGAGTCAGCACCTTGCTCTGTAGCTTGCTAATATTGTGACCTTAAAATGGGGACAAAATGTCCCATGTCTTTCACAGCAGGCGAGCCGTAAAAATCCAACGAAGCAACGCAGAATGTTTATATAAACTGTCATGTGATGGACAAGCACAATATCTTTCAGAAAGGGTCTCTGAACTCAGGAGGAATACCATATGATCACCATATGGCCTTAGCATGGTCTGCTTTGTGTGCAACCAAGGTAAAGGATTACAAATGACATTCCCTGCAAATGCTTACACATGAATGAGTTTCTTGTTCTAAAAAACTGAGGACTAAACACTGATTTTTTTCGTTGCCCGCCCCCTTTCCTTTCTAAGGGGGCCTGGTGAGTCATGCCTCCAAATGATAAAATCTCAGTGAACAGCTTTTTATGATGTGGTTTACTTCCCAACCTGACTCCAGCATAGCATCACACAAAAGATAGAAGACCCTTAAGCACTCTTTTCGGCGGATTCCTGCTTTTTTGGACAAAACCTAACTTTTTCAGCCAATTGTCCACTAAAGGATCCCTAAGTTCACGTATGACTTGTGAGCCCCAGCTTCGAGATGTCCTGCCCTTTTTGTGCCTAACCAATGTATGATTTATGATTCTACCTGTAATTCCTATCTCCCTGAAAATTGATAAAAATCAAACTGTAACCCAACCACGGTGAATCCACTTGCTCAAGACTCTTGGGTGTGGCTCTGGGTCATGGTCCTCAAATTTGGCTCAGAGTAAATCTCTTTAAATTATTTCAGAGTTTAGATTTTTCCGTCCACAAACCCATGCCATATTAAAGTGTTTTCTCAAGACAATTAAATGAAACTAGCATTCATCCCTTAGTTTACTGATCAATAAGAACTGATTGAATTCCTGCTAGGTATCAGGGACCAGGCTGGATCCCAGGGATTCAGAGGCAATAGGCAGGTCCTTGAACTGCAGACCCTCAGCCTCTGCTAACAGACAGCAAGGGGATGAGTATGATATGGCTTGATTAGTGGGAGCACGGCCTGGGGCTGGTGGTAGGACGCTGGCACTGAGACAGTACTTGCTAGAAGAGAAAGAGTAAGAAGGGACGGGAGAATGCGGTGGTCTGGGCTATGGTTCCAGGTAGGAGAAGCACCAGGACGGCCTTAACCACAGGGCTCCTCTCTCCCAGTCTGTGGCAGGCGGGAGCCCAACTCCAGTGTGTGTGGATGAGCAAGCACAGGCAGCCTAATCATGCCGACCAGTCTCTCCCCCGGCAGCTCCTCCAGGACTTTTCTAGAAACTCTTCCCAGTGTTTAAAATCCTTCTCACCTTTTGCTTCAATGGCTCCAAGTTCAATCTCTCTCTCCCATTGCAATAGCCTTGAAAAAAGTTGTTCTTGCCCATTTAACTCGTCTAATGCAATTTTTCTGAAACGGTACTCATAGCCCTTGCTTACTCCTTTCCTTCCTCTTAGGAAGAGGGACATTCTGAAAAGCAGATATTTTGTATGCAAGGTCCCATTCTTCAGTGTCAGAAGAACAATGCCCAGCCATGCCGTGGACCCTTGCTAAGTACTTATTCCGCCAGTCTGACCGCACTATCTGCTGCACTGCAGCACATGGGAGCCCAGGGAGACCTCTGGGCCACAGAAATGCTGGGGAGAAGCTCTCATAGCTGCACTCTGGGCTGAGCCCCCCAGGGAACCGGGACCACCAACAGCACAAAGCACACTGCTTTGATGTCCACAGACCACAGGCCAGGAGGGCAATGGTAGGGTCTGGTGTCACTGTGGCATGACATCACTGGAATCATTCACGAGAAGAAAAGTGAGGAGGAGAAATTAGAGTCTGTGTGACATTAACCATCCCTTCTTGGTTTTTAAGGCTTTTAGAATAAAATTCCTACCTATAAGTAAGGAAATCCAATGTGGAACATATTCGCAGGGGTGCTTTTGAGGTTAGTTCAGAAGCCTTTAGGCAGCATGTAACTTCTTGATCAAAAAGTGAAAAATAGGCAAGAGTCATGGATCCACATTTTTATATTAAGCATTCCTATTTAGGAAGAAGTAGCAAAAATGCTAGAAGTCATATCAAAGAAAAAATGGAAAGGATCTTGTTAAGAAATAGAGTTTCTAGGATTTACTAGAAGAGCTTCCTTAGAAACTGTATTTAGAAGCAGATTAGAGAATTTTGGTCAACTCTGTCTATAACTTCAATGTCTCCTAATGTCTTACTAATTCAAACCACTAGATAGAATGGAAACAATTTAAGTTTCATTAAAAATTTTAATTTATGTGTATAGACATATAATATATATAATGCAAAATTTATGCTGAACATAAATTTAGTGAGATTTTACAGAAATGTATGTTCAATGTTTCCTTTAGTGGGGCTAATAGGATATCAGTTCAGATTGTGTGTGGAAGATACTGACTCTAGATAAGAGAATGATAAAATATTTTGTTAACATCACAAAGCTTTTTAGAAAAACTGACCCAGAAATAGTCAAAGAGAATGACCTTCAAAATCAAAATCCAATGCTCTGTGCTGTGAGGAAGATGCCAGCAGAAAGCCATGAACTTGGGGATAAGGAAGGACTTGGGCCGCCTCAGCCTGCACTGCCTCGGTTTCCTCATTTGTTAAATGTGGATATTAAAAGTCCCTACCTCAGTTGTGTTTTGTGAGCATTAATTGCATGTAGTTAAAGTTAGTATTAATACATGCAAAGTGTTTAGTTCCTGGCACATTGTAAATGCCCAATAAAGGTTAGCAATCACATTATTTTTATTAACTACTAAAAGCTTTGTTATACAGGTGACAACATAAAAATCCCTTAGCTCTTTGATGGACCCGCTCACTGTTTTGCACCCAGATAGGTATACGCCTGGACACTGGAATTATTTGCGTATGTATTTAAACAAAGATGTAAGACATAACCTGTGTCTTCACAGTGTCATTGTGGTAGGGAGTCCTGAGTGTCCCTAATATCTGATCTGTCTCTTTGCCTTTGGTAATAAGAACTGAGATTTCTGGCTGGCTACATACCTGCCAGGTTAGGAGGCTGCCCTTCCCAGCCTCTCTTAAGCTAGGGGTGGCCACATGACAAAGTTGTGGCCAAGGGGAGGTAGAAGAAATGTTGCGTGCAGCATCCTGGGAGTGTTCTTAAACCTGGGAACTCGTCCTTCTTCACCTGCCTTCTCTCCCTGCTGCGGAGCCCCCACGGTAAGGGCAGCGGTGTGCCAGGGACAGGCAAGCATCAGCAGAGAAGAGGTCTGGGTCCCGGGTGACTGCAGAGATGCCAGTGGCCACTTACTCTGGGTCTTCTTCTAGGTGGAAGAAAAACAGTTTAATTTAAATGTCTTGGTTGAGCCACCATTTTATAGTTATTTTTGCTTGCAATTTTAATGATTTCCAGCTGAACCTAATGCTACTAGCAGACAATGTCTTTTCAAACCTTGATAAGCCATTCCATTTCCACCTTGCTTATCTAAAATCTGTGTATTTCTGCAGTCATAGTAGTTGGCAAAGTAATTCTTACCATTGGGCACAAATAAACATATTATTTATAATATCTTTCCTAGGTCTCTTGCCAATGATAGACTCGAGCATGTGAATTTTTATAACTTATGGTTTTATTTGAAGAGGAAATATTACATGTCACATCTACTTTTTATTGCTCAGTCTTTCCAAGAGTTTGTGGGAGTGATGAATGACTTTATCTTCAAATAAATGAATATTGGCTTTGAAATTAAGTTTTAAATGGAAATGGATGATGGTGTTTTGTATAGAGGAATTAGTGAGAAAGGAAAAAGTTCTTATGGAAGAAAAAGTATTATTGGAGAAATTTAGCTTATCAATAAATAGACATTGATTTATAACTGCCCAAAAATAAAGAGGAATCGCATATCAATTTGCAGGTCATCAACATTGGCAGAAATCTCCAAAAGGAAAGAAAAATTGGCAACCAGTACTTAGGCGTGTGGTTATTCCAGACGGCAGAGGGAATAAGTAGAAGAATTCAAATTGATTAAAAAAATAAAGACATAGAAAATGGGTGCACACATGTACTCACCAGCAAATTGGCACTAACGGACCAACACCTAAGTGGACATATAGGAGTAACATTTATCGGGTGTCGGGAGGGTGGGAGGGTGGAGGAGGGGATAGGTGTATACAACCACAACGAGTAAGATGTGCAACATTTGGGGGATGGACACGCTTGAAGCTCTTACTTGAAGGGGGAGGGGCAGCATGGGCAATGTAAATAACCTTAACACTTGTACCCCCATAATACGCTAACATAAAAAAAATTAAAAAAGAAAGAAGAAAATGGGTGCAGCCTGTGACTTCCAAGGCCACCCAGCAGGAGAACCTTGTCACAGCAGCACTGCCTGGCCCAGCAGAGGACGCTGATGCTGAGAGTTAAGGACACAGGGAGGCCGGTTGGCCCACGACCAGCGAGC
The DNA here is from genome assembly GCF_040939455.1 of Microcebus murinus. Taxonomy (NCBI): domain Eukaryota; kingdom Metazoa; phylum Chordata; class Mammalia; order Primates; family Cheirogaleidae; genus Microcebus; species Microcebus murinus. The sequence continues at coordinate 5,016,750 of NC_134114.1, read as the reverse complement.
AGGAGAGAGAAAGGTCGGCCCTTTGTTATCAGAAGAAAGGGGGGGGGGGAGGCTGACCAAGACGGCCTCCACGTTCCCCCAGCTTGACTGAACTATAGGCCCTGGCCTCCCTTTCCTCAGATAATTTACTTGAGAAAACTTGCAATTGTAAATTCTTCCTCTGCCCCTTTGAGCTGTCCATCTTCCCCCAGCCTCTTGCTAGTTCCCCACCCAGTTCTGTGCTTCTCAAGGACCCAGGCTGCAGACCTGTGAGTACCGTGTTTCCCCGAAAATAAGACAGGGTCTTATATTTATTTTTCCTCAAGAAGACACCTGAGGGCTTATTTTCAGGGGATGTGTTATTTTTTTAAGTTTGGTACAACAATCTACATTTATTCAAGTAGAGTGAAGTCATCTTCTTCTGGAACATCCTCATCACTCTCCAAACCCCAAATTCCATCCTGAGTGTCTTGTGACTCTATTCCTTTGGAACCACTGGCCCCAATCTCTCATGTCGAGCACTAGAGCTCTCACGGGGCAGATGGGAAGGGCTGCTCGTCTTCTTTCCCGCTCCACCACGACATGCATGGGTTGTGCAGATGCGCTGCGTAGCCACGCCCGTCACCAGGGCTTATTTTCGGGGTAGCGCTTCTATTGTGCAAATGCTGAGAAATCCTACTGTGGCTTATTGTATGGGTAGGTCTTATTTCCGGGGAAACACGGTAGTTGTAATGATGGAGGAAGCCACCCTCGCCCCATCTCCCCGTCTCTGTGGGCTGGCGGGAGCCTCACCCTGGTACCCACCAACTAGCAAACACAAACGGCCTAATTCCACGGGCCGACTGGTTCCCTGACATCCTCCAGTACTTGCCACTAGCCCATCCCAGCACTGAGAACCTTTCCTCCGGTGTCCCTGGCGTTGAGTTCCAGCTCCCTCCCCTGCTGTTCCGGGGTCTGAGCTGGCTGGGCCCTTGGCGATGCGGGCTGCTCCGCTACATGCGCCTTGCTGGGAGGCAGCCCCTTGTGAGCCCAAGATTTCCCACACGATTGGGCCACTCACAATAAACTACCCTGAAATATGCAGCCGCAACCTACCCGTGCAGGATTCAGAAAGCTAGAGGTGAAAACTTTCCCAAAGAAAGGGGCACACTCAGCAGCAGTTAACTTAAGTTGACTTGCTAACAGCCACCCTGATCTTTCAAACCTCCCTAGATTCCAGCACCAGCGCTTCGTAAATTTCCCGTAGCAGGGACATCAACTAGCATCGATGAGCCTGGGTGGCCCTGCTGGGTAGCTGTGTGGCCAGAACTGAGTTGTTCTGACAGGCTTCCTTTGGCAGCTCACTATCCTGAGGACATTGACAGCCATCGGCCTTTGCTGGTTATATCTGCTCATTGGTATGCACCGGCGGTTTAAAACCCATGTGATCTTTCATCAGTGTGTTGGTGTTTGAAAGGTCAACCCATAGACGCAGAGGCTTGTCCTGAAGTCAGACCCAGCTAGGGCTACAGGCAGCTTTTTCTCTCCAGCTACTGGAAATCAGAAGGAATAATATTTCACAATAATTTCTGCTCAAATGTTCTTGCTCAGCTGTAGCTTCTAAAGCTGTGGGTCGTCTGAATCTTTTTTGTCCCCTTTCTGGTGACCTCCAAAATGATTTTCTGTATTCACAAGCTATAATTCCAAGGTTCTCCCCAGTCACTTACCTGGAAGTGTGTGGGCGCTTGGGAGGAACAGGCAGTTTCCTAGTGCTAGAAGGGCTTCGTCCAGCCCTAGGCAGAGCAGTGAGGCAGTAACTGATTCCTTAACAGCTTCCCTGAGTCCCAGATCTGCTGAGAAAACTCATGAGCTTATGCAAAAAAAGTGACCGTCATTCAATGATGGCACCAATGTATCCCAAAGTTATTTTTGGAATTTTATCCCTTTTGATGATCTGTTTTCCAAAAGAAGAAAGGCTTGGTGCTTATAGATGAGCTTACAGAGGCTATGGGGTTAATATCACTCCCACCACTGGACTGTTGTGTAATCAGGGATGAGCCATCTAGGATGCAGGTGTGTTATGCGGATTTTAGCACGGGGTCCAGCTTGGTTTCCCAGCACTCAAGCAATGTGAGTAGAAATCAGCTATTTTAAAAATGCCCATCTCTCAACATACTTCAACCATAATCTGTTTCATCGAAGGGATTTGAACACATTGAAGGAGACTCCACCTCACTCAACTAGATGCCAGATCCATAAAATTGTTTCTCAAATATTAAATCCTAGAGTAAAAGGTAGTCATAAATTAATGTCAACAGTTTCATGCAGAAGCCTTAATTAACAACACTAAATTCGACAGCATCTAGTATTCAGCTCTGTAAGTCAAAGATAAAGAGGAATTGGATAGTCAAATCCTTTGCCTGCAAACAGGTACATGTTTTAACTTTCCAGGAGTGAAAGGATTTGGCTGTTTTCTCCCCTGTCGCCCCTCTCACCCCAGGATCCTCAGTGGCTCATTGTAGTATTTTGGTCAACCAGAAAGTTCTTCCACAAGTTTAATCTATATTTTTTAATGTTTTAATGTAAACATTATTTAAATTTATGTTAGCTGGTTAAAATATATATATATATTTGACATCTGTCTTAGTTTGCTCGGCCTGTCATAACAAAATACCATAGACTGGGCAGCTCTAACAACAGAGACTTCAGTTCTCACAGTTCTGGAGACGGGAATTCTGAGATGAGGGTGCCAGCAGGGCTGGTTTCTGGTGAGTGCTCAGGTGCCTTTCCTCTGTGCTAGAGCCGGGAGCTGGGGCGGGCGCGCTCTCTGTGTTTCCGTAGGAGGGCACTGACCCTATCAGACCTGCCTCCACTCTCATGGCCTCTTCCAAACCTAATTACCTTCTAAAGGCCCTGACTTTAAGTATTGTCACATCAGGGATTTGGGCTTCCACATATAAATTTTGGGGGGACATAAATATTCAGTCCATAATAACATCCTATCTCATATTTTTTTCCTATGGGTTTAATAATTTTGAAATTCTAAATATTTCAGAAGACTTATTTTACATTCTTTGAAAAAAATCATTAATGACTCTCTCTTGGGCCTATGTGGTTTCTCCACATCTTTTTAAATTTGTGACGCTACACAACTATATTTAACACACATAGATACAAATATATGTGCATGTGTAGTGTCTAGCTAGCTACCTAAGACAAACAATAAATTTGGATTCATATTTTATTGCTTAGAGAAGAACATTTTAAAACTCAACCTTAAAAAATACTGAAAAAAAAAAATAATATGGAAATGTTGTGAGCCTTAGAGTTGAGGGAACATTTTAGCAAAATCGGAAACTCAAATACTGACAAATGTTATATTAAACTACGTGAGAAATTAAAATTTACTGCATGGCGAAAATAAATGCCAGAAATAAAGTTTAAAAAATAATAAACTAAGAAGGTATTTCTAACACATATCACACACAAAGGGCTGGTATCATTAAAACATAAAGAGCAAAAACACAAATAATCCAAGAGATAAGTGGACAAAAGATATGAAGAAATACTTTAAAATATGTAAAAAGAAACTCAACCTTTCTCATTGAAGAATAGAATGAAAACAAAAAGGAATTTTTTGTTTTCAAAAAGGAATAATTTTTAATTATAACAAAAGGAATAATTTGCAATGATTAGATCATCAAAAAAAATTTTAATTTGGTAACTGTTGGCAGAAGTATGGAGAACTCTGATTGTATGTTGTTAGTTGAGACATTCTTTAATATCACTTCTGTGAAGAGAAATATAGCAATACTGTATTATCAAAACTTAGAAAGCCTATATCCTTTAACTTGGTGGTTTTCCTATGGGATGCCATCCTAGGGACATACACTTCTGGGGAGGGGACTCATGCCAAGAATCTGTGCTGGAGCATTGTTGGAAGTGGACCAGGTTAGAAATCGTCTCATGCCCATCAACTCCTACCTGATTAAGCAAAGTATGTATAGTCAATGAAATGCCATGTCACTTTTTAATGAAAGATGAAGGCTCACTTTTCTTTAATGTTTGTCTTTAATGTTGATGGGCTTTGCTCTAATGACTCATCAAGTGCATGCATCACATTAAAAATAAATGCGACAATATGCATTATCAATTTTTGTGTGGGGGAAAGAATCCAACTAACAAGGTAACCAGCAGAAATATTTCATACCCCTCGTTTCCAATTAAGCACATCTCAGGACTAGGAACATTATTGTCCTTAACAGGCAAGTCCCATCTGCCCATTAGACAACCCTTAACACATTGTTGAATGGATTATTGTCAAGAGTTTATTTTGCATCCTTTATTTTATGTTTTCCACAAAAACCTACATTTGCTAAATACCCACCATGCCCCAGCACTTGCTAGATCCATTGACGCTGACATTAAGGGGAACCTTGTTAAAGTCTACTCGGCAACAATTCCTCAATTTGAGCAAAAAATTCTCCAACAATGAAGTAACACACAGGATTTCCTTGGGGAAGTATTTTTGACATCTCCATTTCCAAAGTTGGACATAATATCATAATAATTTTAATAATAAAAATGAAAATAATATTAATAATGTAATAATTATTTTAATAATTAAAATAACAATGTTTCTAATACAGTAGTAACTGTAATAATTCTGAAGAGTTAGAAGTCATGAAACAGCAAAACAGAGTGCTGAATTTTGCTTTGGGGCTCAATTTGCTCCAAATCTTTTTCTAAGATTTAGATGGGCTTTTTTTGTTTATTTTATTTCTTTTTCTTTTTCTTTCTTCTAGAAAGAGCAGCTAAGCACAACTAGGTCAAGATGGTTAAAAATAAAATCATTTTTAGCCACTTAGCCAGAAAATACGTTGAAAGTGAATTGCCTACTGTTAAAAAAAAGTCTGTGTAATACTGTGATTTTTTTAAAGTACATGGTATTTTGAATTTTATTTCCTGGTACAAAATCCAGGTGGAGGAAAGACTTTACTGACTTACTTTTTATATTTCTCTGTTTTGACTTGTCTGCTTTTAAAATACTGTCACTTTATTAATGTAGAAACACCTAAGTGTGGATTATCTTAATGTGAATCCCTGTTACAGTAACTCCATAGAAATTATTCATCAAAAGGGAATTAATCAAAAAATAATGACAATCAATATCTATTGTAAACTGTGTTATCATTCCATTATTTCTATAAAAGGAGTTAAATTTCTAAAAAGAACTGAAGAAAATATATTCCTTAAAAAATGCTTAAATTCTCAACCTGGAAGACTGGAAGAACTGGAAGACTCTAGATCATGTGGTTCTTCGTGGCTGTGCTCTTGGAGATGTGAGCTTCTAGATACATTTTTCAATAAAAAATGTAATTAGGAAACAACGTGAAATCATTATGTATTTGTGCTGACTGGAAGCAATTCTTTGTTCATTTTCTCTCTTTCTCTCCGGGATACTGACCTCCAGAATATTTCCCAGCAGATCACAGTCATTACTTTTGCAGAGAAGGCCAATTCAGCTCAGCCGCGCGGCGCTGTTCTGTATTTGTCACCCTGGAGATGCCGCTCTGGGCGGAGCTGGGACGAGTAAGGGCCAACCAAGTGCTGTCAAGTCTGGTTAAGTGTAGACACCACCGCTGTCCTGTCACAGGAGCGGCGCCGTTACACGTCCCACCTGCACTTTGTCGTTCAGAAACTCAAACAGGAAAGGCAAAAAAAACCGAGGCAAAGGGGAAGAGCATGTGAAACTTCCAGCAGGACAAAAAGACCATGACATCTTCAGGAAACGCCAGCCCACCTGACACGTAGTGCAAATGGACGAGATCATGGGAACGGGAGCTGGAGGAGAGACGGAGGGGAAGGTGGACCGAGGCCGTCACAGCACAGGACTTTGGACTCCGGGAGAGACTAGCGCTATCAAAGTCAGATTTTTAAAACACACTCAAAGGCCCCTAAAGACTCCAAACAAATAGGAAACGAGTCAGTGACAATTACAGCGAATCACTGCTGCAGTGCACAATGACCTCTTTGCCATCAGTCACATCTATACTTACCCTGAGACATTGAAAATTTCCATCATTGCTGTCATCAGGAAGTAGATGCCGTGATGCCCTGAGAACGTCTGGTCACATACGCAAGATTCCTCCTGTGTCCTAGGAAGGCATGACCCATGCTCACGGCAGCCTGTGGCCGACCTCGCTCAAGGTTGCCGGGGTAGCATCCCTTTTCAGACGTGCGCACCATCCAAACGCCAGCCCTCTCTGCCTTGGAGGTCTGTCTGGCCCTAGCGAGCAGGTGTGCTCAGGTGTGTTTCCGAGGCTGTCCTCTCTTAGCGCACACCTCCATCCTCTGGCTCTCGGCTCCAGGCTGGCAGAGCCGTGGCACATGTTGGTTCCTCAACACGCTGTGGAGGAGCAAACGTCAGGACCACAGCCACCTTCCCTTTGTTGCCTCCATGGCACTACTGTAGGCCTACCCAGGAATCCTCGTACTTAATGAAAAATAGGAATTATAGAAAGGGAATTATAACACGGGAAGAGAAAATTATAAACCATGGACCTCAATCGATCATTCCCTTAACTCAATGAAAAAGCCCAAATAGAAGCAAAATGTGTCTGGTGCTCCCCTGTGCCTTGGCCTTGCCTCAGGCTTTGCTTGCTGCTGTTGTGTCACTTCCGGGAGAGGACAGTCCCGTGCGACCCACAGGAGCTGCACAACCTCACCCACCAGGTGGTGCAAGGATGCGGAAATCCCCAGCAAGATGGTTCCCAAGGAAGTTGGTTCAACGGAATCCTCCAGAATAAGATGTCCAAGTCCTAAGACAGAAGCAGAGATTGCCACAATGCAGCCACAAGCCACAGAATGCCAAGAGCTCTCAGAGGTGGGAGAGGCAAGCAAGTGCCGTTCCCGAAAGTCTTTGGAGACAGCTTCCATTGAACATGCGTTCAAAAAGATGAGCTTGATCTTCTCTAAAAAAATGTCAGTTTGACAGGCTCTTTTGTTTGTTTTTAGATACAATCAAGTCAGTACAAACAAGTCCATGTGTAACTGGGGGACACATCGCAGTATTCTTCCCTTTGCTTTCTACCTAGGCCACCCCAAAGAAGTGATCAGCCAGGCACTGCTCATTAAGGGACAAAGGCCTGTAATTCCACCAGTGAGACACTTGACTTGCATTAGCAGGTCCTACGGCAATTAATTCAGACGATGAAACCATCCTCATGCGTCCTGAGCGGTGTCTGCAGACTTCTCTTGCCTTTAAAACCCACAGCTTGCTTGTTTGCTTTGCTGACTCCTCATCTTTTCATCTGGCCTAACATGTAGGGCAGTGACAATGTTTCTTTCCGCACTTTACATTGCAGGTCTGGATTCCTATAAAAATGTTCTTTTTCAAATATTTTCCTTCTGTATTTATCATCTCAACAATTCTATCTATCTATCTCTATCTCTAGGTGGAGATGTTATATATATATATATATATATATATATATATACACACACACACATATACATATATTTGTTTGTGTGTGTTTAGTGGCAGAGTAGGGGTGGAGACAGTTTCCAAACACATTACAGCTGCCTAGCTATTTACAAAAAACAGCCATTTGCCCCTGATTGGGAAGGGAAAAACACTAAATGTTTTGATATATATGAAAACATAACTGCTTTCATATAGTGTGTCACAAAATATTTTTAAAAGTTGCAGGCATTATTGCACTCGAATATTTGTAGCAGCACAATTCACAATTGCAAAGATGTGGAAACAACCCAAAAAGCGCCCATCAATATGTGAATGGATTAATAACACGTGGTATATGTATATGCGGAGCACTACTCAGCCATAAAAGCAAACGGTGATCTACTATCTTTTGTAACAACTCTGGATGAAACAGGAGACCATTCTTCTTAGTGAAGTATTGCAAGAATGGAAAAAGAAAAAAAAACACCACATGTGCTCAATACCAAATTGGAACTAATTGATCATAACTTATGGGCACCTAAGGAAATAAACGTGGATGAAATCAAGTAGGTGGTGGGGGCAGGAAGGGATGGGTAAATTCACACCTAACAGGTACAGTGCACACTAACTAGGTGAAGCCACACTTATAACTATGACTCCGACTGCACAAAAGCAAATTATGTCACCAAAACATGTGTACCCCATAAAACTCTGAAATAAAAAAAAGATGATTAGAAAGTGATCAAATTTTATGTTTTTCAAGAATAGTTTCAGGAACATTTAGTGAAAGGAGAGCATGATCGTGATACAATGTTACATTATAAAGGCTATTAGACTATAAAACTTTTATAGTCACAATATGATAAAAATAAAAGATAAAACATATGCATAAGAACAATGCACTCTAAACATTAAAATGCTATGATTTGAAAAAACAAAGTTACAGGCATCACTAAAAGGGCACATATAATTAAAATATAAAGAGGGAGAAAGAGAACAACAGGGATTTAATGCAAACAGCATGGATGCTTTTCTAATGGGCTTAATGTTCTAAATATACGTGTGGTTGAATTCTTCCTCAGGGAGCACAGAGCTACAAATGAGAGCCCACAATACCCAATAACATTTTACTAGGCCAATCTAAGAGCAGAGAGCATGATTTAATTTCTGGGGATGTTGAAACCCAAAAAGGATCCTGTGGAGGGTGCTCATTCAAGCTGCAAAAGCCTAAATCCCAGACACAGCCTAATAGTGAAAAAAAAATGGAGTGTTTGTAGAAAAGGAGGACTCCAATCAGTCCTGCAGTTTATGATGAAAATGTTCAAAATAAATGTGTTACAGACAGGAAAAAAAGCCAGAAGCCCATCAAGAATTAATTATTAATTAATTTAACAATTGTCTTCTCACTATGTCCCCACATGGCAGAAGGAGCAAGGGACTTCTCTGAGCCTCTCTCATAAGAGCAGTAATCCCATTTATAAGGGCCCCACCCTCATGACCTAATCACCCCCCAAAGGCCCAATTTCCAGATAGCATCACGCTGGGGTTAGGACTGTGGCCTAGGGGGGAGTGGGACAGAAGCATTCACTCCACCACAGATGACATGACAAAGACGCAGCCAACACACTTAGCTGACAGGCTTAATGTGGGGTATGAAAATAACCAGTCAAAGATTTGGGCTTTAGCATCTGAATGGAGGTCACTTACAGTGTGATGAGCAATAATAGCTTTTTTTTTTTTATGTTTTTGAGACAGAGTCTCACTCTGTTGCCCAGGCTAGAGTGAGTGCCGTGGCGTCAGCCTAGCTCACAGCAACCTCAAACTCCTGGGCTCAAGCGATCCTCCTGCCTCAGCTTCCTGAGTAGCTGGGACTACAGGCATGTGCCACTATGCCTGGCTAATTTTTTCTATATATTAGTTGGCCAATTAATTTCTTTCTATTTATAATAGAGACCGGGTCTTGCTCTTGCTCAGGCTGGTTTTGAACTCCTGACCTTGAGCAATCTGCCTGCCTCGGCCTCCCAGAGTGCTAGGATTACAGGCATGAGCCACCGTGCCTGGCCAATAATAGCTTCTTGGAGTGGGAAACGTCAAACCTTTTTTAAAGATGTGTTAAGTTTGAGATGTCTAGTAGACTTCCAAGCTGAGATCACAAGTCAGCTGTTGGCTCTGAAAGCCCAAAGTCTGGATCAGTAAGACAACAAGTTGGGGACTGGAGATAAATTTTGGAAACCATCACTATATAAACAAGATTGAATAAAACCATGTAAACAGTAGCTGTCTATAGAGAGTAAAACATGAAAAACATGGAGCTAAATCTCGTTCGTGGAAAGAAAACTATAGGCATAAACAAGTAACTTCTCTCCAAACTTTCTATAAACTGGCTCCAATCAAAATCCCAAAGGTGTTTCTATGGAACACGAGCCGTCACTTCTGAAAAGTGTATGCACGTGTGTCAAGGTGGTTTTGGGGCCAATTAACAGATGATCCAAAGTAGTTTGGGGAAAGTGATATTTTCTGGATCATTTATCGAACAGCCCAGTGATGGAACTGCTTTAGACTGATTTACTTGATCAGGTCTCGGGTCTTTCTGCTTTGAGTTTCTGGGCTGTATTTTCCTCTAGATATTATCGTCAGCCTCAGCCTGGCTGTATAAGCACAAAACCGATGTTGCTGTCCTAGCTTCATGGCAGAATGTGAGTGTGGTCCAGGGGAGTGAAGAACATCCCTGTCAGTTGGCTGGCTCTTAAATTTATGGAATCTCTGTCCCTGGAGCTCCTGAAATAAACCTCCTCTCACCCCTCCTTGGTCTGCACAAGATACGTCCAAGCTTTCACCAACCCCGGGTACTAGACTAATCAGATCGTGGAGTGGGTTTGTTCCTGGGTAGCACGGGCTGCCTGGAGGGGAAGAGGCATTGAATGGAACTTGGCATATGTTAGGAGGTGTGAAGAGGCCAATAGATACTGAGCAGGAATCCAGTAGTTACATCACGGTATCAGAGAAAAAATGCATGCAAAGACCAAAGAGACGTTTAAAGAGAAAGACAATGAAGAAAGATGTGTCCTCCTAAATAAGAAAACAACCTATACAACCACAATCAGAAAAATGTGTGCCATTGGCACAAGACTGAACAAACACATCAGTGAAAGAGAACAAGTCCAAAATAGACCCAGGGATATATGACAATTTAGCACAAGATGAACAGGGCATTTGAAACTAGTAGAAAACGAATGGTATATTCAATTAATGGTATCACTGATCAGCTGTTCATTTGGGAAAAAATAAAGCTAGAGCCCAACTTCATAAAAGACACAAAAATAAACTCTAAAAATAAATAAATTATTTATTTATGATAAAATACATGTGTTCATTCAAACAGAAATGAGAAAGTATTTTTACAAACTTTTGATGAGGGAAAGCATTTCTAAGCAAGTCACAAAAACCCAGCAACCATAAAAGAAAAAAGGTTGACAGATTTTAAGATATAAAAATTGAAAAAAAAAATTGCATGACAAATGATGACATTCCAAATTTAAAAGACACCCATGGAGAAAATATTTAAACACTTATGGGCGATAAGTTATTAGTTATTTAACTAATATCCCAAACATAGAAAGAAAGAACACCTACAGGCCTTCAAGCGAAGTTTCTGCTCTTAGCTGACCCTGCTCGAAAGGGCTCTGGGGAAGCCCTCAGCTGATAGGAGCCCCCGGAAGGCCCACAGACAATGATGGTGGGTGGAGGATGTAAGGGCCCCCCCTCTGCCTCAAAGGGGCCCACCTTGTGGTGTCATCCTCTGGAATCCCCCCACCAGGTGGGTCATGGCTAAATGTCCCGCCATGCTTCATCTTGTTCAGCCCCTGCCCCTCTGGGTCCAGCCACCCTCCTTGGCTTCCCAAAGAGCAAGCCCTCAGCAAGGCCACACACCGGAGTCCTGTGGCTTCCACCCAGGGGTCTCCCTGCCCCACGGCCTCCTTCCTCATCCTTCCTCCTTCAGAAAGAAGTGGCTCCAGAGAGAAGTCCTGCTGATCCTGTGGACCAGGCGTCCTCGAACTACGGCCCGCGGGCCTCATGCGGGTGTTTTTGCCCATTTGTTTTTTTACTTCAAAATAAGATATGTGCAGTGTGCATAGGAATTTGTTCATAGTTTTTTTTTTAAACTATAGTCTGGCCCTCCAACGGTCTGAGGGACAGTGAACTGGCCCCCTGTTTAAAAAGTTTGAGGGCCCCTGCTCTGGACTAACACAGCCCCCTCTGTTAAAATCCCCGAAGCATGCTGAACCTTGGAGGTGAGAGGTCCCCAGAAAACAGTGCTGCACACCAGTGTCTCCCATCAGAGGGGAGGCTGGGAGGCTGGGGTGGCAGTGCAGGAGGGGCATCTCATAAACGATGGAGGTACACTCCTTTCAAATTGAATCAGAAATGTCACTGCTTTGAAATGGGCTTTATTGTTGCTTATCTATTTCAGTTAAGACTATGTTTCTTTCATAATAAGGCCTTGGCTTCATAGTTAAATGTGTTTGAATTAAACGGTTATATAGTTAAATGCACATTTAGACCTGCCAGAAAAAAAAAGTCAGAACTCATCTTTTTCAATTCTCACTTCATAAGTAAAAGCTGAGATCTGGTAAAATTTACATCAAATTTAACTTTTACTGAGCCCTAGAACTCAAGCTCACTATCCTCAGGATAGAAGGGAAGCAATCCCATTACCGGGTATTTACCTGAAGGAAAAGAAGTCATTTTAGCAAAAAGACACCAGCACTTGAATGTTTATTGCAGCACAATTCACAATTGCAAATATGTGGAATCAACCCAAGTGCCCATCAATTCATGCTGTATATGTATACCATGGAGTACTACTCAGCCATAAAAGGGTAAATAATGCCTTTTGCAACAATTTGGATGGAACTGGAGACCATTATCCTAAGTGAAGTATCTAAAGAATGGAAAAACAAATACCATATGTACTCACTATTAAATTGGAACTAACCGATGAGCACACATGTGCACAGAGGGAAGTAAAACTCAGTGGAAAACAAGCATGCTGGAGGGAAGAGGAGGGGAGGGGCAAAAACCTACCTAATGGGTACTTCAAACACTGTCTTGGTGATGAGCACACATAGTTCTGACTCGAGCATTACAAAAGCGATCCATGTAGCCAAAAACATTTGTACCCCCATAATATTTTGAATTAAAAAGAATTTAAGAGAGTAGGTTTCATGTTGTCTTCTTACCATAATAAATTTTGTTTTATATTAATAGCTCTTTCCTGTGGTAATTGAGCCCTGGTACATCATTGACTTAGAAAAATATCACAAGCACCCATTCTAAAAACTTTTTATCATAAGCTTTGCTATTTTACTTACTACTTTAGGTAGTTTAGGGTTGTGTGCATGTCTGTGTGTATGTATCCCATGTGTGAAATTACATGGAATTACATCAAACAGATTTTAAGTTTCCCTTTCTTCCTCTTTGTGTTCTTTCCTCCCTCCCTCCCTTTCTTTCTTTCAATAAAGATGTTGAAGCACCTACAATACACTAATCTCTGATCTGCCCAGACAATGCAGCTGCGATCAAAACACAGCAATCTCTGCTCCTCGAATTTCATAGGCAGACAAATAAACGACACATGGACTAGGTCAGTGGGATAGACATGCCATGGAGACTCAAAGGCTAAGAAGGGGGCTTTAGCTTAAACTAACATTGGCCAAGAGGATTATTGCTTTTGCATGGAACAAGTGAAACTCCAATATCTAATTTATAATATTGTCAAGAGTTGAGTCAGGGCTGTCTTTCTGATTGTGAGCCTCTTAACTCACATCTGAACTGGAAAAAAAAAAAAAAAGAAAATTACTAATGAAAGATGAAAAGTCCCTTAGTAATATTTCCTCTTGATAATATATCACCTGAAATGATAGAAAAGTAAGAAAATCCCCAGAAAGTAGGGATTAAAATTGTATAAACACTGAAAAAGCCACCCAAATAAGAAAACTCAAGGAAACTCCTTATTCATTTCTGAAAGGGACCAGATTGAAACCCAAACTTAATGAGAAGAAACCATTTAATTGGTAAATCAAACTTCAAGATAAATTTTTTAAAAGGCAAATGGACAAATGACAGAAAATATGAGAGTTTGGAGAGGGAGAATAAACCATTTTCAAGACACTGAAGCAACTTGACAATTTGGAGAAAAGAGGCAGGAATAGTGAAGAAACATAGACAGTCTTTTGGAAAACAGATCTAACAGCAAAGAAGTATCCATCCCCCACCGTAGGAAGTCGCTTCTGCTCTTAGGAATTTTCCTTGGCACTTAACCGGGCCACTAGATCTCGGTGACAGGAAGATGTGAAGGGAGTGAGCAAAGAAGCTAGGGACTGCTGGTCGCTGACATGGCAGTCCCTTGGAACAAATTGTCTCATCTCTTGTACGAAAATAAATCTCTTTTACATGTGGAAGCTGAGTGTTCGCGTGTTTATTAAATGTTTTCTTGCAGTTTAGGAATTCACCTTCTCCATGCTGTTAATTAACTGCACTTGTCTTACACAGTTGTAAGGATGCTGCCATGCACTTGAATCGACCATTAAATTACCGCAAGGATGAGAATGATTTTTAAAACATATTGTTTGAGTAGAAGATAAATCTCTTAAATTTAATGTCTCTTCAAATCTGAATAATTTAATGTCTCTTCAAATTTAATGTCTCTTCAAATCTGAATGATTTCTCACAAAGGAAGGCTCCAAATCTCCAAAACACTAGGAAACAAGTAAGTGAAAAAATAGAGGCAGGAGAAGGGTTTACTGTTCAATAAATATTATGAAAATTATATTGCAAGCATATTGCTGTAGGATAGTGAAATGCTTTTCAAACCATCAAAGACAAAAAGGGACGACAGACGTACATATGGTATATTGCACGATGTATATAATTGCTAACTACTGTGAATTTCATAGAGATCCAAAACAAAAGCAAAACCATGATAAAGATGTAGTATAAAGATAGGAATTTCCATTTAGTTCCCAGTTAATATACCCTAGGCAATTTGTAGAGCCTTTGTTTTTTGGAGCATCTTTATCTTCCCAGAAAAATTGAATGAAGGTACAGAGTGTTCCCCAAGTCCCCCGGGCTCCTCCCATGTACAGTTTTCCCAACTATCAACGCTCCCCACCAAAGTGGTGCATTGTTACAATCAATGAACCTACACTGAAACATCATTATCACTCAGGGTCTGTAGGCTACATTAGGGTTCACACTTGGTGCACACTCTGTGGGTTGAGAAAAAGCACAAGGACATGTATCCACCACTACAGTGTCATACAGAGCAGGGTCACTGTTCTGAACAACATCCTCTGTGCTCTGCCTGTTTACTGCTCCCTCCCCACCAACCCGTGGCAACCGTTGATCTTTTTGCTATCTCTGTAGTTTTCCCTTTTCCCGAAGGTCATATATTAATAGTTGTGTATTTGTCTATTCCAGCTGCTATAACAAAATACCATACCCTGGGTGGCTTATAAACAACAGAAATGTATTTCTCACAGTTCTGGGGGCTGGGAAATCCAAGATCAAGGCACTCACAGACTTGGTGTCTGGTGTGGCCCACTTCTTATTCTACCCTCACATGGCAGAGGGGTAAGAGAGCTCTCTGGAGTCTCTTTCATAAGGACACTCATCACATTCCTGAGAACGTCACCCTCATGACCTAATCACCTCCATGCTCCTAATGCCATCAGCTTGGGAGTTAAGATTGTGACATACAAATTTCCAAGGGACACATTCATTATAGCAAGTTGGAATCATATACATAGCATTTTCTGGTTGCTTCTTTTACCTAGCAGCATGAATTTAAGTTTCATCCATGTATTTTTATGACTTGATAGCTCATTTATTTTTAGGGCTGAATAATATTCCATCGTATGGATGTACCACAGTCTATATATCCATTCACCTACTGAACGACATCTTGGTTGCTTCCAAGTTTGACAATTATGAATAAATCGTGTGTAAATATGTGTGTGCAGGCTTTTCTGTGGGCATGAGTTTTCTACTGCTTTGGGTAAGACAATTATTTTTAAATGAGTATAATAGGAACTAACCTTCTTCAATGGCCTGTTGAGAGCATTGCATGAGCCAGTGCATGTCCATATGCTAAACTCAGAGCCTGGTTTATAATAGGTGCTGAGAAAATGTTAGTTTAATGTGAATATTCATCATTCCATCCCTTGTTAAGAAATGTCCCAGAAGTGCTACTTTCCTCAGGGTCAGCATCTCTCAGAGGTTGTGCAGCTCCCCACACATTTTCACATCTCTCATGTCTCTCCTTCCTGTTTCCTCCACTCTCACTTGGCTGCTTCTGCACCTCCCAAATAGAATATTTGCAGTCTATTCTTTGTTTCAGGTTTTATCTTCCTAAAGGAAACTGGCCGAAACACAATGTGCACCAGACTAGCAGTTGACACAGCCTGTGTCACGAGGAAAAGGTTCAGTAGAATCTGGATATGCAAAGACAAGTCAGTAGGATTTGCCTTGGTTATCTCTGGCTTAGATTTTTTTAAAGAACTCATGGGCAAGAGAAATTCATAGGAACATCCAATTTTGTTTATATATTGTTTATATGTTGTATATTGTTTGTATATTGTTTATGGATTGTTGCATAAAATCACAATTATATAGGTATTGCTATAAATACAAAAGTGGACTCCATTCATTAAAGACTCTGGTGCCCAGGTTGGGTATATAAATAGAATAATATAGAAAGAGCCCAGCTGGGGATTGTCCTTGCCTGGGTGAGTTACACTTCACAGTAGAAACTTTTAGGAAGCATGAAACCAAGACAAAGCATTCCCATCCTGAATTTAGCACACTGAGCCTGTCAGCACTAGCATAGGAAATCACCTGGATTTGTGGTACAAACTGTTAGACGTTTTGTAGCTAGTTAGAAAATAGCTCTAAGGATCTTTTGTCTTCCTAGCAAAAGAGAAATATGAGCCTATCATCTTTGATATAATAGTCTGATGCTATAGTTCTATAAAGAAACTCTTTTAGAGAGGAGGAAAGCTGTTGTATAGGTCAAAGATTATTCTGGAGAAATTATGAAGTATCAGGGAGTTATAGAGAAAGAGGGAACTAAGGCTTATCCTTCAGAAATGTGACAATGAAATCAAGTATAATCAGGAAGCTGATGAAATCAAGTTAGCCACAAAACCAAGAAAAATATTTTAACCACTTCTTTATTAAAACTTTAATTTCTATTGTCTACCCATTGCCCCTATTACATTCTGAGAGAAATAAAAACAAAACTAAGTATCACCTCTTCCTGTGTTAAAAAAACAAAGGAAAATGAATTGCCAGGCAGTTTAAGCAACTGTTTCATTAAATACATGTATGGCCCATTAGTATACTTTACCACACAAAAAAAAGGCACAAGCAACTACCACCATTCTTTCTGCTGAAACACAGGTGAATCATAGTGAATCTGTTACATTCCTCTTTTCTAAATCAAGGGCATCCTATACAGGGATTTCTGCTGGAAGAGAGTGTTTGCCATTCTAGACATGTTCGTACAAAAGAAGACAAGTGTCAGGAAATTTACTCTAAAGTAAAGAGAAAAAGAAAAAGAATCCAGTAACTAGAAGACCTTAAACTATAACTACAGTAGTCTCTGAGTTAAGTTCATTCTTTTTGATATGCCTGTATCATTTCCCAAGATCTTTCGCATTTAGTGTGTCACTGAAGTTGAAGAATTTGGAGGTGGCAGGTGGTAAGAGGCTGTCCTTAGAGTGATAAGGGTCTTTTCTCGTTTTAGACACTTATAGAGCCACAAAAGCAAAATGCTGATCAAAATGGTGAATGGGAATTAGAATCTTGGAGAAACCACAGATTTATAGGACAGACAGATATAGACAAGATTAGTAGCTAGAGACTACTTATATATAAAGACTTCAAGATCAAGTTATGTAAAGCAGGGAAAGAGTATAAATTACCTTTCTCCCATCTTCACATATTGAAGACAGAGAATGAGAAATAGTAGAGGAGTTACAGGCGAACACAAAATCTGATGAGCCTCTGGGAAACGCTGCCCACGCTTCTCTCTCCCGGGCTCCTGCACTCTCCCGCTAAATCAGGAATGCCATTTGTCTTTTTCTCTATGCCTGTGGCTATTTCATATCAAAATTCCCCAAAGAGTCAGCCGTTCCAGTTCTTCAGAACAGTGAATTCAGCTGGAGAAAAATTACGAGTGTTAGCTCATCTGCACAGTATATAAAGGCAAACATTTTACTATTGCGTCAGTTTTATTGATGTTTTAAAGATTAAATTCAAAACTTTTAACATGAAAAGACCTATTCCAAAACTCCTGGCTAAAAGTAAACAACATAATTCAAGGGTGATATTAAGGAAGATGGAAACTTTGGAGAGATTTTCCCAATCTAAGATCTGGAATTTTTTCATTGCATTATTTTCATGTCAGTTAAGATCTTTCCAGAGTAAGAAATGTCCAGATTGTAACTAGACATCCTAATTCTTCTTTCTTTGCATTTTAATTCAGCTTTTTTTCCCTGGTATAGAAAATGTAGCAGATCAATTTAGGACTCTTCACTCTGCATACATAAAACATAAAGTGTATTAAAATTCCTATAAAAAAGAAACTCAAATATCCCTGGCAATAAAAATGATTCATTGACATCATAATCTTCTTAAAAGCTAACCTGGAAGGGTCAAGGAAGAGGGGAAGAAAGGCAAGATGGGAAAGGCTTTTATTACTGGAAAAAACTCTGAAATAGACGGTTAAAAAAATTTTAAATAACAAATTTTAAACAAATAGTTTTTATATTTGCTTGACAGTAGAAGTATCTTTAAATTCACAGCAATGTTGAAGGAAAAATTGTGTTCAGAAGAATTTTTCCTAAAAGCAATCAAGATAAATGCCAGATTCTGTGGAATGGTGAGAAAGAAGATGTGCAAGGCTGTTCAGCCTGCTACAGAGGAAGGAATGATAGACAAAAAACTGAGGCGTAGGAGAAAACCATCTTAGAAGTGGCTCCTTCAGCCTAAGTCAAGTCTCTCATGACTTACTGCATAATTGCAGCCCCAGCCAACATTTTGATTATAATTTAATCAAAGCTCCTGAGCCAGGATGGTGGCCATGAAATTTCAGGCTCCACCAAGGAGTGTGTGACAACTCCTCTGCCAATCCACTATCTCCCAAAATGGATGGCACTGGACCATCTGGCCGACACTCAGCTGTCACCACAGTTGGGATGTGAAGCAGAGAGACAAGAGTTTGAAGGGCGTGCCTCCAGGGTGGACCCCCACATCCACGTACAAAAGGGTGAAACTGGACCCTTATCTCATACCATATGCAAAACTAACTCAAAATGGATCAAAGACTTAAACATAAAGCCTGAAACTGTAAAACTACTAAAAGAAAACACAGAGGAAAAGAGACCACAACACTGGTCTGGGCAATAATTTCTTGGATATGGCTCCCAAAGCACAGACTTTTGAAAATTGGTAACAGAAAAAAGGGATTACATCAAGCTAAAAATCTTCTTCACAGCAAAGGAAATGATCAACAGAGTAAAGGGACAAGCTGCACAATAAGAGAAAATATTTGCAAACCATACATCTTATAAGGATATATAAGGAACTCAAACAACTCAATAGCTAGAAAACAAATAGCCCAGTTTAGAAATAGGCAAATGTCCTGAATAGATGTTTCTCAAGAAGACATACAAATGGCCAACATGTAGATGAAAAAAATGCTTAAAAATCACGAACCATCAGAGAAATGCAAATCAAAACCACAATGAGAGATTAGCTCACACATGTTAGAAAGTTATTATTAAAAAGACGAAAGATACGTGTTGGTGAAGATGTGGAAAGAAGGGGAACCTTGTACACTCTTTGCAAGGGAAGTAAATTAGTACAGCCATTATGGAAAACAGCATGGAAATTCCTTAAAGAATTAAAAATAGAACCATCATATGCTCTAGCAATCTCACTACTGGGTATATATCCAAAGGAATGAAATCAGTAGGTAGAAGAGATATCTGCACCCCCGTATTCCTTTTAGCATTATTCACAACAGCTGAGATACAGAAACAACACAAGTGTGCATCACCTGATGAATGAATAAAGACAATGTGGTGTGTGTGTGTGTGTGTGTGTGTGTGTGTGTGTGTGTGTGTGTATAATGGAATACTATTCAGCCTTAGGAAAGAAGGAAGTCCTGTCATTTCTGACAACATGAATGAATCTAGAGGGCATTATGTTAAGGGAAATAACCCAGGCACAGAAAGACAAATACTACATAATCTCACTTACTTATGGAATCTAAAAAAGTTGAATTCATAGAAGTAGAGAGGAAAATGGTGGTTACCAGGATCTGGGGGTAGGGGGTGTCAAGGACATGTTGGTCAAAGAATATAAAATTTCATTTAGACAGGAGAAATACATTCAAGAGATCTGTTGCACAATACTGTGACTATAGTTAGTATTATAATAATGTATTGCATTCTTGAAAATTGCTGAGAGTAGATTTTGTGTTCTCAGCACACACACGCAAACATGATAAGTATGCAAGGTAAGGTATATGTTAATTAGCTTGATTTAATCATTCCTTGGTGTATACATATTTCAAAACAACATGTTGTACATGATAAATGTGTACAATATGTTGTACATAATTTTAATTTGTCAATTTTAAAAACTTCACAAAATTTTGGTTACTAAAATAAGTCTGTATCATTTTTTTTCCAGGAAATATTGCATTTTGTTATCCCGGTGTCCTAAGTGTTTAAAATAGGATCTTACAGGATTAAGAAAATAACTACCATCATCTATTAAAAATAAGAGCTGGCTTAGACATCCTAACCTAATCTTTTCATTTTATCAGTAAGAATACTGCAACCAACTACATTGCAAGGCTTGTCCGTAGACTGGAAGCCAAATCTCTCTAGAGTCAGGATTAGGATTTAGAATACACATCTTCTAGTTCCCAATCTACTACTCTTCCACTAATGATGTAAACTGCTAGATACAGAATATTAATTTGAAGCATTTCATTTTTAAAGGCCTTAGTCATGATTTATTAGTCTTAAAGAGAGAGAATATATGTAATATTTTTATAGAAACATATAGAAAAGGTATTGCAAAAATTCAAAGAATACAAGAGTAAAACTTTGAAAATATTATAAAATTAGGTTTCATTTATCAGTAATGATTTACATACAGGACATTCTTCTCACAGATAGGTTAGGTGTTTATGACTTGTGTAATAGAACAAATGTAAGAAATAAACTAACTATGATTTTAATTGCAAAACATTCTGTAGACTCAGGAGTCACAAGAAAGGAAGAATAAGAATATGAAACCAATGTGATAATTTGATATGCTAATAAGAATTTAGATGTTTATTTTATCAATGGGTAGAGGAAGAAATACTACAACTGTAGGAAGAATAGTTCTTAAATTTTTAGGATGTAAAATACAAAATTATTCAATTTCTTCATAAATCAGTATTTTATTATACAATGTTCATTTTCTTTATTAAACATACTATAGCAATTTTTAGCAGAAAATATATGTGATGAATATTTTTTAAATGAATCTTTTACTATAGCTGCAAAAGCATTCAGACTTGCCTTCTTTTAAGTTTCGCTGGCCATCGTAAAAAAGTAGATAGTGAACACCATTTAGATTAGTGAAGAAATGAAGATTTCCTTGGAAATATAGCCTTTATGCAAAAACATTCTTTTAAAAATCAAACTAAACGTTGCTGAGTAGAACATACATGGTATAGAAAACTTAAATGTGTTTGATGATAGACTGGTTATATTAATATTTTAGGAAAATAATACCAGCATTCTTTATTTACTTATCAACAACTAGCAAAAGTTTTCAGTACTTTCAAACTGAGATTATTTTCAAAGAAATTATTACACATGCCAGATAATTTGATAGAGAATAGAGAACAGAATGTATCTATCAATCATCTTTCTATATCTATATATAAAGAAATACTGGTTTTTGCTTTAAATTATAATGAGGTTCAGTGAAAAAATCAATGTTCCTAAGTCGATAATAACTGAAAATCAATAATTATTCAGTTAGTTGTATAATTTTAAATAGGGTAGCACCTGTATATATTGCATGATACAATCAAACATTAAATTGAGCAAATATTCTGTGAGAAGTGAAACATGGGCATAAGAACTGAACATGTAGAATCTATAGTCAAGGGATAAATATGAACCATGTTTGTGTTAAAAAATTTTTAAAGCAATATTACAGAAAAAAACTAAAATAGCTTGAGAGTAAATTCAAATTATTTTTTAAAAATTTATGATTTATGAGTAAAGGAAATGAGGGAAACTGTGGTTTGGGCACAGTGGTAGAGAAGTAGAGTGGAAAATATAGCTCTAAAATTATTAACAAGTAGCAAAACAGAATCATAGAGTAGACATTCCAAATTGTAATGGAGAATTAAAGAATACCCTTGATCAACACAGATTTATAAAGTAAGGGCAATCTAGAAATAAAATTATGCATGAGTAGGAAACAAAATATTTTAATAGATATAATTTATAGGCAATATATTTCTCCCATGAAACAATATACATAATCATTCTGCTTTCTTCATTTGATTTTTAAAAATTTTGATCTTGGTTATCAGGGCTTAACTTCCACTGTGAGGGTTAGCTTTATTCTTCCCTAAGTGTAGGAAACATCTTTTATGGTTTACTGTCTGAACTAATGTATGATAGGCAAGGATCACAAAAAAAGAAGCTGAGACAAAGGAAATAGTGCCAGATAAAACTACTAATAGTTACATTTTTGGTCTTTGTTTCTCCTGAGTGTAGTATCATTTTTAATCTGCACTTAAACAGACTGCTTTTGTAAAATTTGTAATAAAATTCTACTGGATAGAATTCATTTCGTACCTAAAATATGCCTAATTCGTGCTAAATTATGATTCACTAATAGTCACAAAAAACAATGCATTAGATTAAAAAATAATAATGAGGAAAAGGCTTGTGACAGTAATGATTCAGACAAATTGATTTGTGAAGAAACAATATATCCGTATCCTGGTTTGAACCCTGCCTCTGATTTCAAATCTTCTGTGAATGGATGACTCAGTAATGATGATTGATTTCTATAGTTTAGATCTAATCTCCCTAAAGGTCAAAAGAGAGATGATACATTTACTTACCGTATACTACTGTGGTAAACCTATTTAACAAAAAATATAACCAGTTCCTGAATTTGCTACAAAGCAGTTTCCAAACTCAGTACTTTAAATAATATACTATGACCATTTGCTTTCACGGAGCCGTAGATGTAGCAATTTAATCCTGATCAATGTTTACTTTTAAAAGTAGTTGCTAAAGTGGTTTCTATGAAACAGAAAAATTAAAATATACATATAAAAGCAACATAGTTGAAGTATTATAATGTCACTCTATTAACCAAAAACACTGAATTATTTTACAATTAGAAACTTCTGCTGAGAGATCATCATAACATTTGGAATAATGGTCTTAAAGAAAATGTCTCTTGATTCAATAAGCACTTACTGAATGAATGAATGAACACACAATGAGGTGTAGATGTATTTTTAACACACAATGTGGTTGCAAAAGTGATATTAAATTTAAATATTTGGAACTTGCTTGATGAGATATTCACTTGTGGCTCTTCAGTGACTAGGACTCCTAGTGAGTGGTATAGGGAGAGCCCACCTCCTAGTCCTCTGCCTAAGTTTACCCTAACCATCAGATCATTACTGGACATTCTGCTAAGATAAATGAGCTATAATTCAGAGAAATGTCATGACTACATTTCCATATAGGGGGTGGAGTAGGTACCATTCATAAAGTTGTAGAAAGTCCCAAAGTAACCACTCTCCAAAGTGAAGAGATTCTTCAAAATGTGCCCTGACCAAGCCTTTTGTTAGCTTGGGTGTGGAATTGGAACAATAAAGAACTGATGGGAACTAATGCATAAGAATTTGGAATTTTAAGACTAGCTTTGATTTGAATATTATAACTCTCTTAGAAATACTCCATCTTCCTTTTAGGGGATAAACCACTTATATCCTTAGAAAGGGTGGCTTCCAAAAGGTATTATGGCAGCAAAAATTGCTTTCTGGGAGAAAATGTCACAAGTTTGCTTTTACTATTTTTTAGTTTTGGAAATTGAGACATGCTTTACCCTAGCTCTAGCCCTGTAAATCTTTTTTGCTTAGAGTGATATTGATTCCATGCTTTTCCTATCGCTTCTCTATATCTCTTCAAAGTTATTTACTTTGATTTTTCATTAACTGGGTAGATTTTATCATCTAGTGTTGTACCTATTTGTTGGGAACATGACAGATACTGAATACTGCACTGGTGTAGTCAGGGCCCAACCATCTTCCCCTTTAATTTGCCCTCTTGTCCTCTGTTCGTCCTTGAAGTTATTCCAAGAATTGCCTTGGAGTTGAAGATTGCGTATTGATTTTTATGGACCCAATGTGTTCATCAAACCTGTAGATTCAGTTCTTTTTCCAGTTTAGAGATTTTCAGGTACTTTTGACATCTATTGTGTTTTCAACCTCAAGGACAGCAATTAAGTTAGATAATTTTAGTCCATTTTCCATATCTATTAGCTTCTCTTATTATAGTAACATACTTGTTTTGCTTATCTACACTCTGATAATCTCTAATCATCTCAGATCTTCTTGGTGAATAATCTGGTTTTAGTGTGGGTTCCATTCTCATCCTCACTGCTTTGGTTTTATTTATTTCAGTAAGAATATTTTATTCCTTAAATGTGTTTCCCTGGGCATGCCCTCTCCCTTTTCATCTCATCCCTTGTTTGTTCCTCTTGTCTTTAAGCTATTATTTCTTTGAATGTATGTGTCATCAGCTTGTCACACAGCATGACACAATTGTGACTAGTTCTGTAACACTCCTTGAATTTTGTTTTCTCTTGACTTCCTGTCTCTTGCTTGGCTTGTTTCTTTCTCCTGCGTTTTGTGATGCAGTGTGACTGTGAGGTCCTGCTGTGACCCTCTTTCATCTGCTAATGGTTGGGCGATGCAATGCTGGCGATTACTTGAGTCTCTTGACTCTTTTCCTCTCCAATGGAGGGCAGATTTGTTTTTCCATCTGGGCTTCAGTTTAAGGTCTGGGTATTAGGGTGCTATTTGCCCTTTTTTGGCCTAAGGGCACTGACAGGGGAAAAGGGTATAGCCAATACAGTGGGGTCTCTTCTCTCAGCTTCACGTTGCTGGTTGGGTTAAATGCCCTGTGCCCAGCCGGGGCTGATGTGCAGCCTCAGAGCCCCAGATGCAAACCAGGCAGGGGACCATGGCTTCCTGCTCTCCTTGCTCACCCGTCTCCCCAATTTCCCCCTAGCATGCTTTCCAATGCCCCTTGGTTAGGAGGGAAAAGACAAGGATGCCCCTTGGCTTGGACCTCCAAAGACGGGGAAAATAGAGGGGGAAACAATCTCATGATTTGCTAAATTGGGAATATAGTGGGTTTGGGAGTGAGCTAAGGTATACTGTACTCAGAATCATTTTTCAGTTTTTGGTTTTAACTTTGGGCTGTTTATGGAATTGGGTTATATCTAGCTCTGTATTTGTTTGCTATAAGTACTTTGGGATTGGGCACCTGGTTTCTACTAAGTTTTTGCTCTTCAGATCCAAGGGAGAGAAATTGTATAATATGATTTATTTTTTGTTTTTAATTTGCAAGTTTGTCTTTGTAGCAAACCTCTAGTATTTTTATTTAAAAATATTTCCACTTTATCTTGGATATCTTTTTGTGGTTTTGCCTTTGTTTTTTTCTAAGCCAAATGATTTCTTTTTGAGATCATAGTTACTGATATAATTGCCTTGGCTGACTTAAGTAACTTTATATCTACATTTCTTTTTTTATTGGCATAAATACAATAAATGCTCACTGTAAAGTTGTAAAGGAAATACAAGTGATTTAGATGCAAAATTTTATTTTATATGTGTTTTTAAAAACAACTGAGAGGAAACAGAAGCCAAGTGTCCCCCTTCTGTCCTTGCGGACGCCCACCCACCCATCCCTGAAGAGCAGCCAGCCACCCCTCCACGCCAGAGCTTCAGCTAAGCTGCACTGCACTCAGAGTCGTTTTTCATTTTTTGTTTTAAGTTTGGGGTGTTTGTGGAATTGGGTTATATCCGCCCTCATGAGCCTTAGCAATGCTGGAGAGAAATATGAGCCGCCCCAGGAGCAAGTGCTGACTAGAACTCGCGCAGTGCAAAGCCTTGTGTCTGGTGGCCTCTGTGTCACCCTGACCTTTATGTTCAGGTGCCTGGATGTCCTTGCTGCTCTTCCAACCTGCCATACCCTGTCCTGCATCTTCTCCCCCAACCCCTGAAACGTCTGTCTCCAGCTCCCCCAGTGGCAGCTCCTTGGCCCTTTCCTGTCCTTGTTCCATGGTTCCAATGGGACACCTCCACACGACTCTGCTCATCACCCCTGCTCCAGTTACACCCCTGGGGGTGATCTGCATCACCCGGGCGTCATCCTTCTTGCCAGACCTGTGAACATCTACAACTGCTGCTTCACGGGTGCATTTGCATGTGGGAGCCCTGGTCTGCTTGTCCAGTGCTCCATTTTTAACATGAAGCAGTTTCCTCATTGGATGAATAAAGTGAATTTCTGAAATGTCACTCAAGTCTGCAGGTCTGGCCCTCCACCTTGGCTTCCTGCTTGGCATTCAAGTTCTCTTCCAGCATCTGAGATCTGCCCTTGAGCCCTCCTCTCACTGGGGACCTTCTCCGTTTGCTGGCCCATGCTTCTACCTGGGATCCTGCTCGGCCCTGCACACCAGCCCGGCCAGCAGCTGCTCCTGCCGAGCCATCCCTCAGATCCCGGGACCTCGCCAGGTCAGGTTGGACTCTGCAAGCCCATCAAGATAATGAGGAGAAGGTGACAAGCAAAGGACAGGTCACAGTGGCCCACTGCTCTGATTTTAGCTCGCTTCTAAAAGTATTTATAACCACTCTGGGATAACACAGACAGTCTGAGCTCAACTTCTTAACCACTTCGGAACGGCGCTCCCAGCCGCGAAACCTCGGCCACAGCCGGCACTCACAGCCCGCGCGACAGTCTGTGCTGTGCATTGACGATGGATCCGTTTTGCTCTTGTGTGATGAGGAAAGCTTTAAAGCACTGAAAGCTTGTTTTACTTTACAGGCAGCTTTACTTGTGATGTAAATCAGAATAGGTGACATATACATATATGTTTTCATTACGTTATTTTTAAATGATCACAATTTTATTTTGATAAATGAAAAATTAGAAAAGTCATATCATGGCTGTTGGCTAAAGTCACTGTGCACGTCCATCTGTGGCTGTCAACTACAGTCGATGCTCGGCTGTGCGCCTCCATCTGTGGCTGAGGACTATAGTCCACACTCGTACCGAAGTGGTTTAAAGGTTCTGTGTCCAGAGAGGAAAATGTTCCCACCTGCAGGCCGGCACCACGCACTGGGCCTTCTCTCTCCTTCACCCCAGATTCCCCAGCGCTGAAGGGATAGGGTTAGCCACTCTCTTACGGCACGTTTCCCTGTATATTTGGTGTAAGAAAGCTTTAGGAGCAAGGTGTGCATTGTGTTTTTGTTCTAACCTGCAGCTCTTCTTTGCAGGAGAACTTTCTTGTTATCAGGAAGGAAACATCGATGGCTGCTTTGTTGCTGCTGTCCGGGGTGTTTTTAATCACACCTTTTGTGTCCAGGCGCAGGACAGGCCTTCTGCCACTCAGACCCAATTGCCAGAGGCAGCAGAGACCTTTGGTCTCTCAATGTCACAGTTGTTCCTGGGGAGAATCAGCTGGTCTGTCCCGCTGGAGAGTGACCTTCTACAGAGATGGGATCTGAGAGTCTCATCTAGTGCAGCCGAGGGACAGGGATCAGGAATCGCTGCCAGAAAGGTCCCCATCTTTTCCCCTCCTCCAGCTGCCAGGCAGCTTCCTCCGGAGGCACATCCCGAAAATTACTTCCAGGCAGGTTCCCCTTGACTTCACAGGACTCAAATGGAGAGGAAAGGGGGAGGGGATTGGCTTGCTTCCTACAGCCACCAAGAGATCAGAGGGAATTATTTTAAGCTCACATGTTTCAGTGCTGGTCAGACTATTCACCTGCTAGCAGGACACAGGCCTCAGAGAGAAGATTTGGGTGGAAATGTGGGATGCAGGGACAGTGGTCAGGCTTGAGTGACACCAGCCCTTGCTCTAAGTGCCTGCAAAGCCAAGTCACCTTTGCTGTTCTATTTGCAAAACTCACCCCTGGTGGAAGTCACTTTTGGTACCTGCTGTCAGTTGGGAATTGATAATTTCTGACACTGTTGCCTCTCTAAGCAATCAGCAAAGTCTCTTTTATAGCTTCTTGACAAGTGGAGGGTGGGGGAGCCGTCGGCAGGAGGAGGGGCACAGCTCTGATAGGCCTGCTGGGATCGGGCTTGTCTGGGCAGGTCAGCCGTGCAGCAAGGAGCCTTCATGGTGTGTCTGGTCCCAGGCCTGAGTCCAGGATCAAGAGCGAAATACAGCCGAGAGGCTTCCCTGAGCGAGTACGCCAGCCAGCAGGCAAAGGCTGTTCGAAGGTGACTGTGAGTGATGAACAAGGAATTTCAGTCTGAAAAGTTCTGTTTGCATCAAAGGAAAAATGAATGTTGAAATCCTGACTCACTCTACTCAGAATGTTTCATACTGTTGCTGTGAAATCTCTCTCTTACTACATAGAATATTATTTTAAACACCCATAACCCATGAAAGTTCAACAAGAGCTATTGAAATTGTCAACTCTGTTATAAAATAGAATTTTTAGTTACTTGGTCATTAATAAACAGATTTTTTAGCAACTGGTAGCCTGAGCGACAAAAAGTTAAAAATAAATAAATTATGGTGGAATCAACTAAAGAAGAAAATAAAGGAGCTAGAGCATTCATTTACCTCTTTATAATTATTTTCATGGAGTAAATAATTTTTACTCCATGGCAGTAAATTTCCATGGTCAGATTTTTTTAATTTTCCATGGTCAGAGAGTAATTTCCATGGTCAGATTTTTTTTTTTAATTATATTTTTATTTTGGCATATTATGGGGGTACAGAATTTAAGGTTTCAATAAATGCCCATTTCCCCCCTCCCCCCAAAAGTCTGAGTCTCCATCATGACCATCCCCCAGATGGTGCACATCTCACTCACTATGTATGTATATACCCGCCCCCCTCCCCCCTCCCACCTGCCCAATACCCTATTACTGTAGCGCCTATGTGTCCACTTAGGTGCTACTCAGTTAATACCAGTTTGCTGGAGAATATATCTGGTGCTTGTTTTTCCAATCTTGGGATACTTCACTTAGTAGTATGGGTTCCAGCTCTAACCAGGAAAATATAAGGTGTGCTATATCACCATTGTTTCTTAGAGCTGAATAGTACTCCATGGTATACATATACCACATTTTATTAATCCATTCTTTGATTGATGGGCACTTGGGCTGTTTCCACAGCCTTGCAATTATGAATTGTGCTGCTATAAACATTCGAGTGCAGGTGTCTTTTTTGTAGAGTGTCACTGGATCATTTGGGTAGATGCCCAGCAATGGGATTGCTGGATCAAATGGTAGATTCACTTGTATCGCTTTAAGGTATCTCCATATTGCTTTCCACAGAGGTTGAACTAGTTTGCAGTCCCACCAACAGTGTAGGAGTGTTCCTCTCTCTCCGCAACCACGCCAGCATTTATTGTTTGGAGATTTTTTGATAAAGGCCATTCTCACTGGGGTTAAGTGATATCTCATTGTGGTTTTGATTTGCATTTCCCTGATGATTAGAGATGTTGAGCATTTCTTCATATGTTTGTTGGCCATTCTTCTGTCTTCTTTAGAAAAATTTCTGTTCAAGTCCTTTGCCCACTTTTTAATGGGGTTATTTGATTTTTTCTTGCTGATTTTCGTGAGTTCTAAGTATATTCTAGTTATCAGTCCCTTATCGGATGCATAGGATGCAAAAATTTTCTCCCATTCTGTAGGTTGTCTGTTTACTTTCATGACTATTTCTTTGGCTGTGCAGAAGCTTTGTAGTTTGATCATGTCCCATTTATTTATTTTTGTTGCTGCTGTGATTGCCGTTGGGGACTTCTTCATAAACTCTTTGCCCAGGCCGATGTCTAGGAGAGTGTTTCCAACTTTTTCCTCTAGAGTTCTAATAGTTTCATATCTTAGGTTTAAGTCTGTTATCCAGCGTGAGTTGGTTTTTGTGAGAGGTGAAAGGTGTGGGTCCTGTTTTAGCCTTCTACAGGTGGCTATCCAGTTTTCCCAGCACCATTTATTGAAGAGGGATTCTTTTCCCCAGCGTATGTTTTTGTCTGCTTTGTCAAAGATGAGATGGCTATATGAGGATGGTTTTATATCAGGATTCTCACATCTGTTCCACTGGTCTATATTCCTGTTTTTGTGCCAATACCATATTGTTTTAATTACTACAGCTTTGTAGTATAGTTTGATATCTGGCATATTGATGCCTCCCATTTTGTTTTTGTTGCCTAGAATTGCTCTTGATATTCGGGGTCTTCTTTGGTTCCATACGAAGCGTAAAATTATTTTTTCTATATCTGTGAAGAATGTTGATGGGATTTTAATAGGTATTGCATTGAATCTGTAGATCAGTTTGGGTAGTATAGACATTTTGATGATATTGAGTCTGCCGATCCAGGAGCATGGTATGGATTTCCATCTGTTTACATCCTCTGCTATTTCCTTCCTCAGTGTTTC
Organism: Microcebus murinus; assembly: GCF_040939455.1. Taxonomy (NCBI): domain Eukaryota; kingdom Metazoa; phylum Chordata; class Mammalia; order Primates; family Cheirogaleidae; genus Microcebus; species Microcebus murinus. The sequence goes on along the minus strand of NC_134114.1, from coordinate 4,986,534 downwards.
ATAGTTCTCCCTGTAGAGGTCTTTTACCTCTTTGGTTAAATATATTCCTAGGTACTTTAATTTCTTTGTTGCTATTGTGAAGGGAATTGAGTCTTTGATTTGGTTCTCAATTAGATTGTTGTTGGCGTATATGAATGCCTCTGATTTCTGTGTATTGATTTTGTATCCTGAGACTTTACTAAATTCATTGATCAGTTCCAGGAGTTTCTTGGTTGAATCCTTGGGGTTTTCTAGATACAATATCATATCATCAGCAAACAGTGAAAGTTTGATCTCTTCTGCCCCTATTTGGATACCTTTGATTCCATTTTCCTGTCTGATTGCTGTAGCCAAGACTTCCAGCACTATGTTGAACAGAAGTGGAGATAGTGGGCAGCCTTGTCTGGTTCCAGTTCTAAGTGGGAATGATTTCAATCTTTCCCCATTCAGTATGATGTTGGCTATGGGTCTGTCATATATGGCTTGTATCATTTTTAGGTATGTCATGGTCAGATTTTTTTAAATTGGATTTAAGTGGACTCTCATTCGATTTGCATTAGTTTTATACAGACACTCATTTTGTGTGTGTGTGTGTGTGTGTGTGTGTGTGTGTGCATGTGCATGTCTGCGTATGTTTTTGTATATGTGTATATGTGTGGGTATGTGTGCGCGTGTATGTGTATGTGTGCATGTGTATGAGCGTATGTGTTATAACCTGTGTTAAGGTGTGCATGTGTGTGTGCAGATCTTTGCAATCCCATCCCATTTGTGACCACTGTCATCACCCAAACACCGAGCTGTGCGTCACACAAAGGCACTCCCAGTGCTACCCCTATAAAGTTGCCCCAACCCCCACCCCCTGCCTGTCCCCTGGCAACCACTAAATGGTCTCCTACTCAGATTTAATTTTAACCATGCTGTCTGGCCCACCACCCTGGCTTGGATCTTGTTGCTGAAGAGGCTCAGCCAGAGTTTGCTTGGTGTCCAGATGAATTAAACATTAAGGAAAAATCAAAGTGGGACACAGTGACCTTCTAGCAAACTAAACAAGGTAATTCATTTACTTTGCTTTGCTTTGCTTTTTTTCCTAAGAGAATAAATTTTGGTTGCTCCTTTCTGAAGTTCAGAAGGCAGGAGCTCTTCAAGGAAAATGTAAAAGAAAAAGGTCAATTCATAGAAAAAAATAACAGTACAACTTCATTTAAATTACAAACAAATCTATTCCCCAATAATTTAGCAAAACATCCATCTTAGGGATAATGAAAAAATTTGGTTCTGGTAACTGAACAAGAGTTTCATAATGTCATAATTCTACAAGTTGTTGGAAAATACTCTAAAGCCTGGTCTGAACTTCAAGTCATTTTTATCCAAATCACTTCTTACCATTTTCAAATAATTACACAAGAAGTTCCCAAGGGAAATTTCAGCATTCATAGACCAAAGAACCATGACATGTAATGTCTGGGTATTTGTAATTAGATGGATAGTTTTTTAGATGTTTTCACTGAACTGTTTGGCAAGCTTACATTTCTAAAATATGGTTATTTTATATATATTTAGGTGGTGGTTATATGCATATTATATACATATACAGCAATAATATATAACATATTAGCTATTTATATTTATGTTATACAACTATATAATATACATGCATTTAAATATATAATTATTATATTATTATGTAGTACTAGTCTCTATATTTTATTTCATATCATATAATAAAATGTATAATACTATAATACAAATATATGTTATAATGTGTAGTATTTATTATATGTTATTATTTTTATATATAACACAAGTCAGCAACACATAAATATGAGGACATGGCCCCACATTTACATTTTGCATTTAACATGTGAGAAGGATATTTAGGGAATTAGCTTTGCAAAGTGACAGCGACAGGGTATTAATACTTCACAGCAAACCCAGAGGGTCTCCCTCAGGGTCCTAAGCATCTGACAGTTGGATTAGCACGTATTCATTCTGCTTTTTGATTGTAAACTCTGTTAGGGTCAAGTTTTGTTGATTTCTGGATTCAAATAATGCCTAATCACAGTGCCTATTAGGTGATTAACATAGGGACAAGTTTTACAAATGATTGTTAAAAGATTTCTACTAAAATGAAAAACAAAATTCAATCTGAAGATTGCTGGGCTGCTTTTTTCTCGCTGTAAAGTTCTGCAGTTTCCTCTAACTTTTTCTAACAGTGCAGTGAGTGTTCACCAGGCAGTGACAAGTTTACCAGTGTGGTTTGTCACTGTCCTTGGTGCTGACCACAGCTCATTCTTTTGGTCCAAAGGCTAATACTTAGCAAAAACATTTTATTTACACACATTTTCTAATAGAAACTGCTGTTCTTTGCAGCTGTCCTGGACTTGTGGCCACAAGCTACTTATGTTATTGAGGTTAAACATTTGGTTCAGCCTGACTACTAATGTACCTTTTACTTGTTTACCAACATTTTATTTTGAAAATATTTGAACATAAAAGCAAATACCCATACAACCACCACCTAAATTCTATTTTTTACTGTTTTCTTTTACCATATTTGCCTCATCACATGCCCATCCTTGTACCCTTCCCTCTATCCATCTACCAATCTATCCTAATGTTTATGAACCACAAGTCAAGTTGTTGGTATTGGTTCATGTCATGCCTAAACCCTTTAGCATGCATTTCATCAACTAGTGTTTGATATTCCTTCATAGTTATTTCTATTAGAAGACCTTGTTTAAAAAAATCGTTTTTCCCATAATTTGACATTCTTCTATGAATATTACAGGTAAAACCCATCTAATATTATATACATATATCACTGTTGATACATGTTGCTTGGTGAGATGTCTGGTTGTAATTTCAGACAAAGAAGGTTGATGTCACCCTGGATGCCTGCAGGGACATGGGCAGTTTACCTTCCTGAGAGGGAAGTCAGTAACACTCCTTCCCTGGAGTTTCTTTGTGAGGTCAACCAGTGTGAGGTTGTCCTGAGGCCATTCCTAAGGGCCAAGACTTCCCTCTCTACCTGAACCAGGGCCCAGGGACCTTCCAGAAGAAGCTCCATCCCTGCTTTCTGCCTCAACATGCCTTTTCTCCACCAAGAAAAGGAATCTGAACAAAAGTCCCCTCTCGCCTATGCTGAGCCCACACTTTTCTTTAGATGCTACTGATATGTTTCCTTTCCTTCCAGCATGCAGCACTCAAAGTTCTCCTATTAATGATTTTCTACAGGGGTGTTTTGTGAATTTGAGATTACATGATACAAATGAAAAGTGTGTGGGTCTTTATGATCTACAACAGAAACTGGTCTTCTGGTGAGCTGCACTTGGGATGGAAAAGAGACCTGTCTCCCAAGGACACACATGCCCCCAGGCCATATATCTAGGATCTTTCCAGATGTTACACAGAGATTTACTAAGTTCTATAGCTTCCTCTAACTATTTTATAACAGGAAATAAAAGAGTTCATTTAATAAAGTTCTTAGCTGATTCCCTTATGTATTAAACTACTTAGACTTCTCAAAGAGAGTCTGAAGATTACTTTGTATAAAAAAGATTATTGTAATAACAGCAATACTGTGTAAGTGCTCAAATGTGACGAATACTAAGTGCCTTATGGATATTAACCTATGTAATCCTTCCAGCAACCTTATGAACTGAGGACTCCTGTCATCAATATTTTACAGCTGAGGAAACTGAGGCCAAGATAAAAAGAGTAATTTGCTCACCCAGAGACACAGTGCTGGTGAGAGGCCAAGCTGGGACTTGAAACTGGGTCATCTTGCTCCATCTTTGCTCTTAACCCATCATGCCGCCTCTGAACCTGGGCCACAGGGGCGGCACCTTTCCTAAGATAAGAGGCTTCAAGTATATTGTGACTATTCTATATTTTTTCAGAATAGTCCACTAATCCTTTTTCTCAACTAGCTCCAGTGTAACAGAGTCAGACTCCATTTCTGATGTTTGGCTGTTGACTCATCTCTGGGACTCAGCCTCCCTTTCCTCTTTGCCCTGAGTCTGGACCTGCCCAAAAGGGGTCTACATGACCTCCGTTGGCACTAGTGGAAAATTGAAACCTCCGTGCTTGGGACCTTTCCCCAGTCCCATCCCCAAGCCACTAAGAAGGCCAAACGCCCTCCTTGGGCTTTGCCCACACAAGCCGGGACTGGCTTGTGCCTGCCCAGGTGTCCCCAGGAGTTCTTTGTGTGACCAAGAAGCTTCCTCTCAAATTCACTCCACATGTGAAGAAAGTGTCTTAAGCCTCAACTTCCAAACCAATTTTTTTTTAGGGGGTCATATCAATTCCTTTGAAATGTCCACAAAACATTTAAAGAATTTTGGTTTGGTCTAATTTTTAGGTCTTTATGGTTCACATCATCCCTTATAATTATGCAAAAAATAATTTAATTAAGATGGATTAAGATAAGGACACGAAGTTTTATTCTCCCAAGACTGCTCTTTATTACAATTTTCTCCAAACTGCTTTTTATGACTCCATTGTTTCAAACCCTATGTCCCTGTAAATCCCTTGATCTCTTTATTACATTTTTATCTGCTGATCGCCGCAATGTTCCCAGGGCAGAAGCAGGAGCTTACTCAGTAATCACAGCTTGCCTCGCCCTACTTGGGTGCCACCTGCCACTGAAGGACAAAGTTCACATGCTGGTGGCCTTACAAGTGGAGAATACCTGCAACTTTCTTTATGCTAAAAGACTTCGTGATGCACCGAGAATGTCACTGGTTTCTAAAACAAATGGCAAGAAACACATCATGGGAAATCTCTAATCTCACTAAATTCCTTTATTTGCAGTTTCATTAAGTAACATCTGTCTCTCTGCAACTTGAAACTCTCCCAGAACTGCAGCCTTGTATATCCTGCTGCCTACTCTGCATTTACATTTGGATATTGAGACAAAGCTTATTGATTGTTCCGCAAAAATCAACAACAAATAGACACCCCCGAGTTTTAGCTGGGCACAGGACCACCCACTGGAGAGAACATCAAGTGTCCCTTGCAGGTAGCTGGTGTGGCTTGTGGGATTCAAGTGGGCAGCATGGACCTTACCCGACACTTCCCTCTGCCCCTTCCCACAGCCACAACAAGTGTGGATAAGAGAGGAACCTAGCACCCCAGAAGATGGTGGGGCAGCAGAGAAGAAGGTACCCAGTCCCTGGACTAACATCACGGAGCACAGCTGCCCACCTTGCACTGCCAACCTGTCCCCAGGACCACCCAGGCTACCTCTTTACTGTTGCTCAGTAGGCAGAAATCACTCAGAGCCATTCCTCCTTTGGGCTGCAGCCTCAGTGGTATCTATGTCTACCCGGCGGCTTCAGCCAAAAATTGGGGAAGTTGTCTTTGCCTCATTTGGTCAAATTACTCACTGGGTCCCTGTCACCATCATCTCAAGCCGTAATGGCTTCAGTGGCTCCTAACTGACCTTTCTGCTTCTGGTTGCCACCCACCAGCCCAAATCCATTCTCCACTTAGCAGCCAGAGTGATCTTTCTTAAAAATCTGAGTCCAATCTCCATTCTCCTGCATAAAACCCTCTGTTAACTTAGCGTTTTGCTCCAAATGAATCCAAATTCTTTACCCTGGTTTACATTGGTATGAATTTTCGATATATCAGAGAAGTGTGAAGACAGGACTAATTATAGCTAATTGGGTTATAAATCAATATCCAAATGAAGGCCGGGCGCTGTGGCTCACGCCTGTAATCCTAGTTCTTGGGAGGCCGAGGCGGGCGGATTGCTCAAGGTCAGGAGTTCAAAACCAGCCTGAGCAAGAGCGAGACCCCGTCTCTACTATAAATAGAAAGAAATCAATTGGCCAACTGATATATATATATAAAAAATTAGCCGGGCATGGTGGCGCATGCCTGTAGTCTGAGCTACTTGGGAGGCTGAGGCAGAAGGATCACTCGAGCCCAGGAGTTTGAGGTTGCTGTGAGCTAGGCTGACACCACGGCACTCACTCTAGCCTGGACAACAAAGCGAGACTCTGTCTCAAAAAAAAAAAAAAAAAAAAAAAATATCCAAATGACTCAGGATGATAAACTTTAAAAATTAGTTTTTCTGAAGCTTTTAAGTTCCAATTGCAGGTTTGTTTATACTAGCAATAAATCTAACAAAATAAAAATAATCGCCTTTTGATTATTATTATTATTATTAATGTTACACTAGCTCAAGTCTTCACCTTACTAAACACACTTAAATTATTTATATTATTTGCAGTTTCTGTAGAAATGTTAAATACATTTATACAATTAATAATCTATATTCATTTAAGTGTATCCAATAACTGATTGGGCAAGTTTAAGATTATAATAAATAAAACTTCCCAAGAATTAATAATCATATGCCTGATACCAAGAGCAGCAAACTGTGGCCATCGGCCATATCCACTTGCTGCCCATTTTCATAAATACAGTTGACATTTGGACAGCGTGAGGCGGAACTGTGCAAATCCACTTATAAATGGATTTTTTTCCAATAAATATATTGGAAAAACTTTTGGACGCTTGTGACAATTTGAAAAAACTCACAGATGAAATATTGAAAAACTTAAGAAAAAGTTAGGTATGTCATGAATGCATAAAATGTATGTAGATGCTACTGTATTTAATGTTAATAAACTGTTTGAGTTATTGGTAAGGCTATTAATAGTTATATTTAGGGGGAATCAAAAGTTGTGTGCAAATTTTTTAGTGTAGGGATTGGGGTGGGAAGGGAGTTGGCACTCCTTACCCTCATAGTGTTTAAGGGTCAACTGCAAAGTGGAAAACTAGCGCACCCAATTATTTACATGTTATCTATGGTTGCTTTGGGGTTACAATGTTGAGTTGAGTAGTTGCAACAGAAACCCTATGACCCAGTGTCAAAGTGTCAAATATTTGCTATCTGATCCTTTTCAGAAAAAGTCTGCCAAGCCTTGATCTAAGATATTAAAACAATATATATAGCATTTTGTTAATCCATTCATGAATTGATGGGCACTTAGGTTGATTCCGCAACTTTGCAGTTGTGAATTGTGCTGCAATAAACATTCAAGTGCAGATGACCTTCTGATATAAGGACTTCTTTTCCTTTGGGTGGATGCCCAGTAGTGGGATTGCTGGTTTGAATGGTAAGCCCATATTTATTTCTTTGAGGAATCTCCATACTGTTTTCCATAGAGGTTGTACTAATTTGCAGTCCCACCAAAAGCATATAAGTGTTCCTTTCTTTATGAATGCATACCAGCATCCATTGTTTTTTTGACTTTTTCATATTGGCCATTCTGAAAGGCATATAAGGTGGCATTTCATTGTAGTTTTAATTTGCATTTCCCTGATGACTAGTGATGTTGAGCATTCTTTTAATGTTTGTTGGCCATTTATTTATCTTCTTTTGAAAAACTTCTGTTCATGTCTTTTGCCCACATTTTAATGGGGTTGTTTGGTTATTTTCTTGCTGATTTGTTTGAGTTCTTTGTAGATTGTGGGTATCAGCCCTTTATTGAATGTATAGTTTGAAAATATTTTATCTCATTCTATATGTTATCTATTTACTCTGTTGATTATTTCCCTTGTTGTGCAGAAGCTTTTAAATTTTTTTTTTTTTTTGAGACAGAGTCTCGCTTTGTTGCCTAGGCTAGAGTGAGTGCCGTGGCATTAGCCTAGCTCACAGCAACCTCAAACTCCTGGGCTCAAGCAATCCTTCTGCCTCAGCCTCCCAAGTAGCTGGGACTACAGGCATGCGCCACCATGCCCGGCTCATTTTTTCTATATATATTAGTTGGCCAATTAATCTCTTTCTATTTATAGTAGAGACGGGGTCTCGCTCTTGCTCAGGCTGGTTTCGAACTCCTGACCTCGAGCAATCCGCCCGCCTCGGCCTCCCAGAGAGCTAGGATTACAGGCGTGAGCCACCGCACCCGGCCAGCTTTTAAATTTAATCAAGAAAAATCTCAGTGTCCCAAATATTATTTTAGTTTGTACAAACTAAATCAAATTCACGTAACATCATTCAACTTAAAATAAATCTAAGATGTTGAGACATATTAATCTTTTTCCAAGATTTTATTATAAAAATGTTTAAGCATACAGAAAAGTTAAAGAATTGTACACCACCCTGTCTCTACACTTAACATCTTGCCACATTTGTTTTACCACATTTCTAGCCATCCATCTATTCTTTTATCTGTCCACCAGCTTATCTCTCTCTTTGTTTCCTTGAATGCCTTTCAAAGTTATAGATTAGTGTAACTCACCACTAGCAAACCAGACTCTATCTCTTCAGGCCATCTTCTCTGCCCAGAATTCTATTTTGCTGCATGTGTATTTGCATGGCTGGTGTCTTCTCATTGTTCAGGTCTCAGCCTTAATGTCAGTCCTTCACAGAGGACTATCCTGACCTTGAAAGCCAGGAGCTTCCAGTCTAGCTGTCCATTTCTCTTTTTCCTTTAGATTCCACACTTTTATTTTTCCCCCAGCGTTCTCTCCTTCTTGTACTTTGTCAGTGAGAGTCATGTCTGTATCATTCATTGCTGTTCCAGAACGTGGAACAATACCAGGACAGAATAGCTGGACAGGGCATATTCCGCAGATGAGTGAATGAGTGAATGCGTTGATGATTTACTTTGATTTGTTTTTATTTGATAGAACAATGGTCTAACATTTAGTATCTATTTGAACCATGTCTATTTAGGGGCCCTGCAATTTAAGTATCCCCATTGGTAATGTGATTGTCTCCTTGCCTGAACTGTTCTTTTACAGGAGAGTTTATGTCTCTAAGACAGTTGTCACAGTCAGGGTGGCTTCAGCAATCATATTCTGGGCTCCACCTGCTTTTTTGGTTTGCCTTGAAAGCATCCTTTGTCCGTGTGAGAAAGGGCTTTGGAATGGAAATGAAGGTGGACCTGCAACATTAGCCAAGGGACATTCTATGCAAAGCACTGAAACTTGAAGGATGAGCCATGCCTATTAAGCACTATCAAGTGCTGCCAAAGAAATGTTCATAAGACAGATACACCAGAGGTGTGCACAACAAGACATATGGCCACTATCTTGGAGACTGTTAGCTTTCATGGGAAAGAGAACTCAGGTTTTATAAAATTCAAGTGAGTGTGTATAATATAGCTGAAAACAATAGGGGTGAACAAAGAGGGAAGTGAAAGTCAATTACATGGATATTGGGTATTGATTTGGGAGGCATGTGAGTGGTTTAAAACCCTCTGAAGTCATGTCTTCCAAAAGAAGAGAATCTCAAATTTTAGAGCTAATGGAATTTGAAATTTCTGGCTGTATTTCTCATTCTTAATGTTGAGTATACTACAAAACTTCTTCAGAGACACTATGTACCCACACAATGGGGCTTTCTATCCTTCTATGGGATTCATGATTAAACATGACCACCCTCTATGTCAAACAGGTGAAACAAGGACCCCAAATCCCTCTCTGAGCATGTTCTATAGAGTGTTGAAACCACTCATAGTTGGTGGTCTTGTATCAGGAAAGAACACTGGTCTGGCCTTTAGGGGGTAAAATGATGCTGTGTGTCCAACCTCTCATCCTGTCATGGCTGGGAGCTCAGTTTTAAGGTTCCTTTGGGGTCCCCTTGGCTGAGAGGAGTCTGTTCAGTGGGGGGGGGGCGCTTAGGATTTTATTTTTAGTTCACAATGCTAAGTTGTCTTTTCACATTTACATCTTTTATTTCTTTTTCTCTTTGTATTGCATTGGTTAGAGCTTTCAGGGTGCTGATATATAACATTAGTGATGGTAGACTCTCTTTTCTTCTTTTTTTTTTCTTTCTTTCTCTTTCTTCTTTCTTTCTTTCTTTCTTTCTTTCTTTCTTTCTTTCTTTCTTTCTTTCTTTCTTTCTTTCTTTCTTTCTTTCTTTCTTTCTTTCTTTCTTTCTTTCTTTCTTTCTTTCTTTCTTTCTTTCTTTCTTTCTTTCTTTCGAGACAGGGTCTTTTTCTGTCACCCAGGCTGAAGTACAGTGGCACCATTGCAGCTCACTGCAACCTCAAACTCCTGGGCTCAAGCGATCCTCCTGCCTTGGCCTCCCACGTAGCTGAGACTACAAGTATACACCAACACGTTTGGCTAAGATTTAAATTTTTTGTAGAGATGGGATCTCACTCTGTTGCCTTGCCCTCAAGCGATCCTCCTGCCTCAGCCTTCCAAAGTACTGGGATCATATGCATGAACGACTACAACAGGGTCTTTTCTTAATACTTAAAAGGGATTTCTTCTACTGTTCCAGCCACCCAAGACATTTTTTGGAAGCAAATTTTGTTGTTTATTTAATTCATGCCTTAGTTATTGATCTGTTATCCTCCATCCTGAGTCAATTTATTTCCCCAAAATAAAATTTTTCTTGGAGATTTTCACATCTTTAAAAATTTACAACTGTCTCTTTAATATCACCGCTTCATAATACACGAATCTTGGGTTCCTGAATGACAGGGGACCACTGGAGAAGGGGTGCCAATCACGGATTCGTGGGCAGTCAAACAGCAGAAGCCAGTGCTAATGTGGACCCATTCACTGAATTTAAGTCACACCCGAATGGCATATCCAACAAAATCCAGAGAGTTGAAAGTGGGAATCAAAACAACAAAAATGATTTGTGCACTTGTTAATACATTATAATTAACTCACTGTTTATTTTTAATAACCACATGCAACTTTTAGCTTTTAGATTCTCTACAAAAAATTGAAACAAACATTTTTTATCCTTTCAAGTTTATATATATATTTTAACATTGAAAGGCTAAATATATATATATATATCTTGCCTTGTAATTTAGTATCTTTCCACTATTTCATTCATATTTATTTTGTTTTAGTTTCATTAGGTTAATTTATATTATCACAATGTTGACTCTATCATTTTAAAATTCAAGAATAGTATGTGTATCTATTTAAAATACTAAATAAAACAATTTCTTGAATTCTTTTGATTTTGGGATTTAAAGTATCTAATTCTTTCTAAAAACATTATTCTGATTAACATTATTTTTCATATCCATGCCATCTTCAAAAGTGAGGAAAACAATCGCTTGGCTTTAACATCCAAAAACCTAGACATTAATTAATTAACTAATCGATTTTACTGTTGTGCTCAGGGGAACACACAGATACACACACACACACACACACACACACGCACACACACATGCATACACACACACACACACGCAAGTGCACATAAGCACACAAGCACCAAAAGGACTTAGTGGGATCTCCTAAATGAGTAGTAGTGGGCAGAGCCTCACAGCTACTAGGAAATGTATAAAATAGAATTCATAATTGTTTTCCCTACACTGTTATGGATGGTCCAAACACTGTTCTCTGTTCCGTTCCTGCCTTCTTTGCACTTTCCACTCCAAGCTTTGGGGAGCAGACGCAGCTCACCTGCAGAGTACTCACAGTCTCGGGGTGCTCGGAGCTCAAGTGCAAAGGTCCGGCCAGCCCCCACTTCCTGCTGACTGACCTCTCCTGCCCCCCCACCCCGTCTCGGAGATGCTGGGTGTGTGCACAATCTTGCTGGCATTTGGGACATGGGACCCTGAAGCATGCTCCGTGCTGCAGCTATCAAGGGTCTACTGAAAGCACTGGAGCAGATGAGTGGATGACAAAAACAGGACTGGAGAAGGTCACATTTTCAGAGGCCCGAGGGAGGGTGTGCAGGCATTGATACTGGCACACAAACCACCAGTGCTGTGCTGAGAAGGCATAGGAGGAGTGTGACCTCTGCCCTAATTAGGCCACATTCATTTTGGGAAGCAGAACTAAGGCACATCTTCTGCTCTCCAAAATTAGCTGGACAGTTTCTCTATCAAACGGTGGTTCATCTCGTCACGCAACAATGGAAAGTGAGGACAGGATGCAAATATGTTAATAGTCTGGAGTGGATAGATGAGAACCTTCAAGTGAGTCAGTGAATGTAAAGCACCAAGGATTGTGCCCTTATGAACGCTTAGATCCTTACCATGGATAACAAATGAAATGCAATATATATATATATAAAGGTAGTAAGAACACAGAAAAACACTGTAGTTCCATTATGGAATATTGGCCCTTTTTCAAACCCAAGCATTTGCCTGGACATTTCCCTCTGCACGTATGTGTTTAGGAGAAAGGAATGGAGAAGAGAAGTGGGAAGGGGTTAGCAGCCAGGGTTACAAAGCACAGCAAGGGGCAGGTACACAGCAGTGCCCATGCTAGGCGACCCTTGACTGGCCATGTTGTCAACAGAACAGGAAAACAATCAGCAGGAGACAGCAGTCTTGTCCACGAGGCCTGTCTAAAGAAACAGCCTTGGTTTGTGAATAAATGTTCTTTGTGTTTCTGGCTCAGCCCTGCCTTTTCTGCTACCTGATTCCATCTACATTTAACGTGCTGGCTGCTGCCTTTAAATTTGTTTTAATTTTAAATTATTTAGTGTTTACTTTTCCTCATATTCACCCCAAAGAAGCCGTAAATTACTCCTGCTTCTTTTTCCCCACTCCATTTTTCTTAGTAGTATTTCCTCTTACTGGAATTGCCCTAAGCTATCAAATGGATATATTGTTTTCTAAAAAGAAAACTAAAGAAGAAAGCAACATAAGAAAAGCACTGGGTGTTTTTATTAAAGAAAAGAATGCCAAAAAGAAGAGAAAAATTAGACCGAGCTTGTCAGCACTGTTTATACAAATGATTACATCATATTTTAATGAATGACCTTTTCTATAAGTGAAATTACTTGGCCAGGACCATTTCCCTTAATATGCAGAAAATGCACTCGATGGGACTGCCAACATAATATTGTAATGGGTGTTTTTGGAATGTAGTCTAGCAGTGCTATAAAAATAGGACATGGTGTTTTAAACAAGATTGGCTAATAGGCACAAAAAAAGCTTTGGAAAATGTGAAGAGGGATGGAGGAAAGATTGCGACTCTCCCCACTCTTGGGAGAGGAGGTGTTTGTCAAAGTTCTTCCCCCCATAAACTCCCTGTGGACCTGCAGCCCTCCCTGCTTAACAACTAGGAGCCACCTTGGGATTGAATCAGGAAAATGGTCCTGAGGAACATGCACTGTCCAGTGAGCAAATTGTTTTGAAGAGAAATGAGGCCATTATTTATTTCTGTAATTAGATCCATGGCCAGTGAGATATTTAATATTTTGCTGGATGAGCCCTCTGCACCCAGGATGGTAGAGCCTGTGCTATTTGAGGCTGGCCAGGTTGGCCCCCACAAAAGGCTGTGGCTGAAAGATTTGGGGGTGTCTCCTTTAAAGGAGACTGCAGTCTTCAATGTATCCTCATACATTCCAGGTTTCTTTGGTGGACTCCCAAAATTTAAACAATGGACGCGGTTGATGTGCCAGCATTAATGTAAAATCTTAACACAGCTGCAAGAAATTTGAAAGAACACAACGATCAATGGAAAAATAACCCAAAAATGACTCCCCAGAAGGACACCAATGGGGTAACGAATATAGAATAGACCAAAAGAAAACTTACTGGAAAAGTGAAATATTAACCATTGTTATCAGATTATAATCAATTTCTGTGTTGCTTCAATCCTTTCTTAATTGTCTACAAGGGTTAGGCATCAATTTGTCACAAGAGGGAAGTGGAAAATAAGCTACAGGTGTCAGTTTTCAGACATTGCGGGTTTCTCCGGCTCTGTCTGGATGGGCCACAGGAAGCCATTTCCAGCTGAGAGCTGGGAGCCGGCCACTTGGGTTGTGTGTTCAGTGATGGTTAACGTGGAAGGTGTGAGGTCACCAGGGGAGTTTTATGTCACACAGCGGTGGCCTGTGCTGATAACTGGGTTGTTGCTTACTTAATCCACACCTTCTTTCACTCAGTCTCTCATTCCACAAAACGCTGTTGGGCACTTACCTGCCCCAGAGACTACACCTCACGTGCTGTGTGTGCTGCTGAGAGAACCAGACACACTCTCCTCTGTGTCCATGAGCCAACAGGACACGGACGGGCAGTCACGATACCATGGGGGGTGAGACTCGTGAGGGTGTCCGGCAGGGCCAGCAAGTGTGTCAGAGGGTCCTCGGAACGTATATTAGTGTGATGTGTTTTTTGGCACAATGGAGCTCCCAGTCTGGGAGGAAGGAAGTTCCTAATCTGAAAGAAACCACTGAAAACACGCAGAAAGTGGAGCACGAGATATTTATACAAAGGGACGGTGGCGGGGAGGTGGGAGAAGTGGGTGGTGTATCGGGTGAAGTGAGTCAGGAGAAACTTCTTGCAGACAGGACATTGCTCCTGCAAAGGAAACAAACGTGACAGCAGACAGTGGTTTAGGAGAATGTCATCATGGGGGGGGGTGACAGTCCCGGAGACAGGGATAAACAGAGCGCTGCTCTCTGGGAGGGCTGCGCCCGGCTACGCAGGCTGCCTTTGGCTTGCAGCCACGTGTCTGTAGAAACCCAAGTCGCCCCTGCCTGTGTCCCACCTCGGTCTGCCTGGGGTTGGCGACATCACGTTCCAGGACTGTCTCCAGGACCCCAATGTCTGAAGGTCAAGAATGTCTCCAGGGAATTCTCACTTCTCTGGCTCACTCCTGTTCTGCCCTCTGATTTGTTGTCAAAAGAACAAAAAATCATTTAAATTTTTCTCAAAAGCAGTAAAGGATTGCAGGGGGGAGAGGTTGCAGCCTCCTCCCCACCCCCAAACAAGCAGGGGCTGGATCGCTTTGGCAGCAAGCCCATCCCCAGAAATCCTGGAGACACTGATGACGGCACATGCAAACAAAACTTGGTAGACACGCTGGGTGGCCGTGAGCTCATCCAAAAGAAAATCAAATGGGAAAACATCTAAGGGCGCTGAAGAAGAGAACCAAGCCCGGCTCTAAGGTCAGGGTGGGAGGAACTGGGCTCTGCAGGGGCGGTTTCTGTGGGTCGGGGAGCTGCAGGAGCCTCGTCTCTGACCCTTCTGGGCCCCATACCTGCCTCCTTCCCCCAAGCCCTGTGCAGGATACTACAAAAGGTTTATCAGAAACGTTTGTGCCTTGGTGCCTTATCTCTGGTGAAAAACACTGATTACTTTGCTGTCATAAGACGTCTCTACTAAAAACTGCTGCTAGATTCCATAGGCGATCAGTTCTCGTATTATGACTCACATGAAAGAAGGTTTTCCCAAAACATGTCAGCATTTAATATCCAAACTTGTAGAGCTATCTGCATCACATTAATCTCAAAGAGCATCTTCACCACAACCCAAGGCTCTAGAAGAGGCTAATAACTAACATGCACGTAAGAATCTCCGAGCCTATGTGTCCCTGGACATGGGAACTTCCCTGTGTCCTCGTTGCTATGGCGCAGGGAGCAGTCTGAGAAGAGGGAAGCTAAGAGGGCGAGTCTGGAGGGACCTTGGGATCACTGTGTTGGGTTTTGCACCTGAAACTGCCTCCGGGCAGCAGCAGACCCAGCCAGCGACTCAGAAGCCCAGGCCCCTCTGGGCGGGAGGGTGCAGCAAGGGGAGCAGGAGCCCTGAGGAGAGCTCAGGGCTGGGGGCCACCTGGCTTCTCGCCTCCTGGGCAGTTTTTGACTGAATACTGTCTTTCTAGAATTCCATCTCCTCATTCTGAAACTGCAAAAGAGCTGAACTAGACATCCCACCTGTAGGGTTCTCTGACTGTGGGAATTTTAAATAACAAGATACTTGCCCATGCATCCCTGTCGTCATTTCTTATTCAACAGGATTCGTTCCAGAAACACTATCCCTGCACTGGTAATGGACACTGAGAAGGCAAGGGGAAAAGAGCCCCATGCTATCAATTTTGAGTTTATGTTATATAGTATACATCAGGGGTCCTCAAACTTTTTAAACAGGGGGCCAGTTCACTGTCCCTCAGACTGTCGGAGGGCTAGACTATAGTTTAAAAAAAACTATGGACAAATTCTTATGCACACTGCACATATCTTAATTTGAAGCAAAGAAACAAACACCTGCATGTGGCCCGCAGGCCGTAGTTTGAGGACGCCTGGTTTACATAATGAATATGACATATAATACAGATCACATATCAATGACATATGATGTATAGATAATATGTATTATACTCTATATATCTAAATATACTATATATGCATACTATATCCACATATTGTATATGTATGTTATATACCTACTGTATATGTGTAATTACACTGTGTAATATATAGTCTAATATATTATCCATGTAATATATTATATATAATTATTATAACATGCTATTTTTATAAATATATAATATTATATTAATTGTATGATATATATCATTAATATGATATATTAATTAACATAAGATTTTACTCGAATATTAAGAAATTTTATTCCCCGCCTGCTTTTCTTTAAACCTCTTTTTCTCCTGAATGACGCAACTCCTAATGAATAATATTAATGATGTAGCTTGTTTCTCTCTGGCAGATTTCTCTGTGAACCTTGTAAAACTTATCTAGAAATTGACTGACAGCTGTTCATGGTGCCGAGGTGGGAGAGAGACGGTCTGCAGGCTGGCACAGAGCATCGGCCGTGCCCTTCACAAGCTCCTTAGGCAGCGGGCCAGTGGGCACTGCCGCGGGGCATGTCCGGCTGGTTCCTACCAAGGCCTCAGGCCAGGAGGTGGCCCTGGCAGGTGCCATCTGAGGAGGCAACGCTGCTGCATGTGCGCGTGTGGTGTCTATGTGGTGTGTGTGGTTGTATGTGTACATGGCTGGTGTGTGTATGTGTTTAGATGCATGTGAGTGCATGCATGAGTGTAAACATGTGCATGGGTGAGTGTGGATTGTATGAGTGTGGATATGCGTGTGGTTGTGTGTGTGTGGCGAGTGTGCCCACTCGTGTCTGTGTGCGTGGATGCAGGAGTGAGAATGCGCATGTGTGAGAGAGTGGGCGTGCATGTGCATGCGTGTAGGACGTGTGAATGTGTGACTACGTGAGCATCTGCGCTCAGAAGAAAGGGACAACCTGTCCCAACAGTGTCAGCCAGCTCTCTGCTCACCTGCCGTGATCTCAGGATTTACCTGTGAGTGTCTGGGTCTGGGTGTCATTTAGCTAGTTTTCTTGCGATACTATTTTTCTCAGTGGGGGCTCGGATGAAGGTTGGATGGAGAGATATTAAAAATACTCTTCTGTACCTGTCCATAAAGAAGGTGTCTTACGATTTCAGCTGAGCCCAGCTGGGCACAGTGTTCTGGGTGGAAGACTGCTTGAGGCAGGCCCCGGGCACAGTCCTGCCAGCAAGGCCAGGGTTGTCACTGGAATTTGGTCTGAGTCTGCTCTGCCGCACAGAAGAGGGTGGCTGCAGCCTCACAAGGCGAGTCCCCAGGACTGCTGGAGTGGGTGTAGCTGCGCCTGGTTAGAACAGGCTCCATCTGTCGCCCACCTCGGTGAAAAGCCAACCCCAAGGAAGCACCTCTGGATGACCAAGCTTCGAGCACCACTACTTCCCTAGGAAGCCTCTGCAGCTAACTTTTTGGAGGATGTGCTAAAGGTCAGCCAGCGAAGAACTTGGCCGTGGTAGTACCCATCTAGGAGTTAAGAGGCGGGAAAGCAAATACCAGGTAGAGCACGTTGGCTCTGAGAACATTGCTCTGCCCTCCTTCCTGGCAATACTGAGACAGTGGCATTCAGTGTCTTGGACACTCCAGAAGGATCTTCGTAAACTCTATTTTTATCTGTGTTCTCAGACACAGAATCACCTAAGAAGACTTCCTGATGAAGCACAATAATTTGAGAGGAAAAGCACCGGGTGGGGACCGTCGGCGTCTGTTTCAGCTTTCTCGTTTGTCAGGTGTGCCCCTGGCGAGCACGTGTCCTTGCTCAGCTCCCCGTTCCCCACGGTGTGGAAGGGACAGAAATGTCCTCTTGCACACGTGCACGGGCGCTGTACAGACAACAGATTCACACCGAAAATAAAAGCACAATGTAAGTGGAACTGCCAGATGCTGCGTTTCTTTCTGAACACAGCAGTCATCACTTTCTCTGAGGTTAGGTAGTGAAATGCCTGAGATTTTAAAAATAGGGTCTTTTTAGAATCCTTAGAAGCAATCTGCATTAAGGGACCTCCAGAAAACGCCGGCTTTTCATTCGACCTTTTCTACCCCGGCCCACCCACACGTCTCTAAAATTACCTGCAGCGATTCCAGTGATTTATGGGTAAGTAGGGTTAATGGTAGGCAATTTTCAGTGACCACAGGGTATCGTAAAATGCAATTTCTGTGAATTCAGGTGGACCATGGGAGGTAACATGCATTTGCGCTGATTTGTTCCAAGGCAGATTTTGAGAGGCTTGGAACTTCAGCCGGAGTTGCACTATGCCTAATTGGAGAGCGTGCGTGTTTGCACGTTTATATTTAACAGCAGTCCACAAAATGAATTTTCAGAGAACTAGAAACGCAGAACTATTTCAGTCCCACGTCAAGTAAGAACGCTGTTCCTCCAGGTAGGAAGCAGGGCCATTTCCAGGGCTTCTGCCTGCCCTCCTGTCCCCTGAGTGGCAGGAAGAAGGGCTGGTGTGTCGGTGGGTGAGCTAGTTCTTGGTGGTGACAGATTCGTAAGGTGAGGGGTTTGGTCATTTCTTCCATTTCTTTAAAGATAAGAATTAGGTCAAATGATGCTTGCACAATAAGTAAAACTGATCTTGAAGCAAATCACGTGACCATTTTTTCATGTGAAATGGTCGCATGATAGTGCTGAGACGACAGCTCTGGCTAAGAAATGGCAAACACAGGTAGCACAGGTTGCACAGGAGGAAGGAAAACTTCAAGTTCATTGCCAATGCGGTACTCTTCCTAGTCCAAATTAATATATGATACAAATATTAAAAGGTGGCATTTGTAGGCATGACTGCATGACTGTTTTGTCATTCTCTTTGTGGTTCCTTTTTGTATTTGTCAAAAAATAAAATAGAAGGCAAAGGTGAAAAAGACTAAGATAAAGAAAATAAGCAGGAGGTAACTATGACATCCGCCAGCACAATTGCCAGACACAGGTCACAGCAGTTGAATGCAACAAAGCCCAGAGATGTCCTGCCCTCCTTCTCCAACTTAACTAAGCAGCAAATATGTTCACAACAAGATGCGCTTGATCAGGATTTGCTGGGTGCCACAGACTCAACGTGTGAGTCCCCCTCAAAATTAGGAGGATGAATGCCCTGTAAAAGTGGCCCCAGAGAGCTCCTAAGCCCTTTCACCACGTGAGGACACAGCAAGAAGTTGCCACCTACACACCAAAAAGCACTGTCGCCTGCAGGTGCTGGCACCCTGGTCCTAGACTCTGAGCCTCCGGCACTGTCAGACGTAAGTTTCTGTCATTTGTAAGCCACCTAATCCATGGCAGTCTGTAATAGCAGCCGACAGACTAGAATATAAGGTAAACTTTCAAAAATACAGATTCCAGGGGCACAGCCAAAGTCCCCTGGGGGAGAGGGTGCAGGAAGCTGTACATTTTACAGGGAGGTTCTTCAGATTAACAAGGTATAAAAACTACCTCATAACACCAAGATGCCGCACCCTATGTCTGGAGGAGCCACCATGCCACTGTGACTGACCTATGCACCAATCCCTGCCCCTGCCAACATGGGCAGGGGCACCCGTCTCTCCAGAGCCACCTTCCACAAGGCAGAGAGAGTCCCGGAGAGCCCGACTGCATCACTGACCGGCGGCGGGGTCTAGGGTCTCCTTGCACCTGTCCGCAGCTCAGTTGCCTCGTCGATCACAGTGGGGGCACGTGCCTGTGTTACAGGGGTACTGTGAGAAGCACATGAGACATCTCGATACTTGCAAATGCCTTGCAAGTACGTGAGATGAAAACTGTGAGCTGTTCTTCCCCAAGCAGAGAACAGACCCAAATAAATAAATACCAGCATGTATGCAGAGATTATTGATCTACGACGTGTGAGATTTGATGAGCTCTCTATAAAGGAACCGTTTGCTTTTCTTTGTTCCTGGAGTAAAACCATTACCTGCTTGTCTTGTTTTATCTTTTCCAGCCAATATGCCAAAGGTTTCTTTACCAAAACGTCATCCTAAATTACCCAGCCCGTTTTCTTCTGTATGTTTAAAACCATCCAAACAACCAAAGACATTTCGATCTAAGTAATTAAGTTTCTTCGCCTCAGTCACCCCACTGTCATGTTGCGAATTCCATTCAGGAAAATGTCCCACGCCAACTTTCTAGAGGCCTGCAGCCAGATGCTTTCAGATGAGGACATTCTGAAATGCTGGCTCAGGAAAAGCTTCAGTTGGGCTCGTAGACCCTGCTCTGTCCTTTCAGCTGACACGTCTGTGCTGATGCCAATATGGAAAGCCACTTGCTCCTCGGCTGTCTCTCCTCATACCTCATTAGGATTCCACAATGTTTCAAAATAAAGCCACTGCCAGGACAACGAAATACGTGGCGATGGAATACTTTAAAATCCCACATCATTCTTCTTCGTTTGCTTTCTTTCCATCAAGTCACCAAACCAAAGCTATCAAATTTATTGTATATGGCAATAGATATGACAGAGCTAGATGTCCCAAAAACTTTTGCAATCCTTTTGGGAAAAAAAAATTGGAAAATATATCCATTTTAGATTTCTGTAAGCAATCAGAGGAGCTGCAAATTATACTTTTGTTTTTGCCAAACTTTTAAGCTTGACATGATTGAAACCTTCTAAATTTCTCCAATTTTCTACTATAAAAACAAAACAGCCTTCTAGGTTTAACTGCCTCACCAGAGAGCATTCTGCAATTTACAGTTTCTCTCCTAGTTTATCATGAGGATGTCCCAGACAAAATTCTAATTTATAGCTAATAATAAATCTCTATTTTACTGGGGCTTTTAATTTAATTTGTCCTTTTATATAACTATCTAACATTAGACAGTATCAAAGATAAGTCACGGTTCTATGGGTAGCAGAAACATAAGAAATGTGAATTTCGGGTCCTGCTTGGAAGCTGACCCCCACAGCATTCCCTGCTGGTGTCCTCTGATCACAAAGACAGCAGGTGCTACCAGAAAAGCTGGGATCAGTTTTGCCCCCTGGGATCCAGATGCCATCTTTCTTCCTGGAGTAGTAGCAAAAACAAAAACCCCAAATCCTCACAAAGTAGAGACAAGCATTTAAGTTCAACCTTTAAGTTCAGTGACTGAATTACTCTAAGAGTTCCCAAAACTAAATTGAAACTTCCTTAAGTCAAAATTTCAAAACAAGCAGCGTTTTCTCCCTACCCTCCGTTTTTGTCTGAGCACAGCTCCATCTCTCTCTTTCTGTAGCATAAAAAATTCTCAGCATTGGAGGCTCATGTCTCTGATTCTCACCAATTGTTCATCCCTTGCTAAGTACCCTGATCTGGTCACTGAACATTATTTGCACTGAAATATCACTACGTTCCCATGGATACATACAATTTTTATAGTCAAACTAAAACCATTTTTTTTTTACAAAGAACAAAAAAGAAATTCTGATGTGTGCCCACCCCAGGCCACAGCGACCACGGCCTGAGAATGAGCAAGAATCTGCTTCTCGAGATGCACCTCTCTGGCCACTTTGACACCTTTGATCTCAACCATCGGCTGAAGCAAGCGTCAATACCGCCTTCCAGAGTTGGAAGAAATGCTAAGAAACGTACTGTAGGCATCTCGCGAGGCATTCCTTAGCTCGTGTTCAAGCATCATAACAGAATGGAATGCATGGAGAAGATGAACACGAGTTCACTAACTCTCGAAAGAACAGCCGTTGAGAACTCCCTGTCTAACTGGGAGACAGACGTCCGTGGGACGTCTCGATCCCACGGAGATCATACAGGTGGTAAAAAATTTAAATTTAACTAAAACAAACTCTTCTCACAATGAAGAAAAATCAAGTGAATGGCGGTGTAGCCCAAGTGGGAAATGGAACCACCACTATTAATAAGAGCCACGTCAGTGAAGTCCGTTCCCACGGCGGAGCTGCGTGTGCTGGCCGGGCTAGGACAGGGCGAACGGTGGGACAAACAGCGCCCGGACCGCAGCGGTGCCGCACGCGCTCAAAGCTTGCTTCACGCTCGCACGGAGTCCGATGCAGGTTGAGGCTTCCAGCCTGGCTCTCTGCCAAGCAACCAGAAAGTGCCTGGTGTGGACATGAGGTCTACAGATGGGGACACGGAGGAAAATGGGTCTCATGGTGAGTGTGCGCGAGGCCGGGAGGAGAGCCAGCGTGTACAGGGCGGGGCTCCTCTCTGTCAGCACTACGACGTGGGGGCAGCCCCTTCCGCGTGTGGGGCTGTCCTTGGCACTGTGGGGTGCTTAGCGGCGTCCTCAGCCCTCACCCGCCAGATGCCAGCAGCAACACTCCTTCCAGTTTGGACATCCAAAAGTGTACCCAGATATTGCTGAACCCACTCTTGTTTGCAAACCCTGATATAGAGCATTATCCACCTGGGAAATGCTTCCGTATGCCATTGTCACCGCAGTGGGGAACCAGTGGGTGGTATAGGCAACGTCATGCTGTGACCAGATCTACACGCTGACCCCAGGCAGGACAGAAACAAGTGAAACCATCGAGGCAGCCGTTTCTGCTGTCCCGGCAGCAGACGTCGGCTACGTTGCTCTGGGTAGTGGCAAGGTGTGGATATAGGTGGTGTCATTGCTCCGATTTGAAATACATGATGTCAGTGGAATCTGCAGAGCTTGCTGGTGGGTTGAATATTGCATGAGCAGGAAAGACAGAAATCAATGATACGGAATCAATAATTGTGATCTATACCTGCGGCTCCCAGACACCTATTTTTGGAATTGGTCTGAGTCGGCTTTTTAAGAAACACCTAGGGAACTTGTTAAAATTATAAATTCTTGAGCTGCATACCTGGAAATTCTGATTTATTAAGCCTGGCCAGTGGCCCAGGAATCTATTTTTAACATATTTCTTTAGCGATTCTGAAAGGAAGTGAGTTTTTATACTCCCAGCACACATCATGTGGGTTTGCGTGGGAATATACCGCTGGTGGTCACAACTGTATATTACTGTGCTTACACAGTAACATCCCAGAATAATAACTGTGGTTGTTTCTGAGATGTGCAACTAGGGGTGCTTTGTACTTCGTTTTTCACATCTGTCTTTGTTTCAAGTTAATAATGAGCACTGGGTTTTTTTTTTCTAATTTCATAATCAGAAAAAAAAAATGTGTTACACAATAATATGGCTATAGACTACAAAGAAACATGCGAAGCCTAAAATATGGTGAATGAAAAGATCTTTGGCGTACGTCTAAACATAGGGTCATTGTAGATGGTACGAAGTTGCTGTTTGGTACGGAGAGCATGTTAAGGAAAGTCACCTTATGAGACTGTTTACTGGAACTTACATGCTGAGAACTATAAGATCCTTAATTGGAGTTTGCTTATTCCTAAGGAAAAGTATTTGCCACTGGAAAAATCTCATCCAAGGCAGGCTCACATAGATGTCGAAGGCCCAGTCTGTGAACCCCAAAAAGTGGCTGGAACCAAAACTGCCATAGCTGCCTCTGTCTCTGAGAAGTATTCCATGTCTCGGAGTGGGAGAGGGTTCTATACCGACCTGCACTCCTTTCTTCTCCACTTCCAGGAGCGACCCCCCCCCCGCCCTGCCTGCAAAGTGAAAGGTGCCCATGTGAGTATTTGCGGCTGGAGCGTGGAACTGCCTCTGCATTTCTCTCTTCTCCTGCTGTGATGGGGCCACCATGACTTAAATACGTGTTGACACAGACATGCCCAGGACCCAAGCAAGTGGCCTGAAACCCTGAGCCACAACACGGAGGGCAGAGACCCTGGATGGCCACCAAGACCCACGGCAAACTTGTCCAAGCAATAGAGAAACTCTTGGTGTGTAGCGCCACTGAGGTATGGTGTCATGTGTCGCCGTAGCATAATCTAGCCTACCCTGACTGATATCTCAGTTTTGAAAACCAGGGTCTTTGTGATGAACTGCTACAGAATTGCCTTGGAGCAATTCTGCCCCATGGAGGTTTCATGCATGATCAAAATATTCCCTGGTGGTGCTTCAAGGCATCTCGATTGACATGCACTGTGGCTCAAGGGGAGCCATTGCCATTGAAATAATTAATACATGTCATAAAAATTAAAGTGGCAGCTTCTAAAGAACTTCACTGGATGTTGAAGTAACACTAAAAAGCTTGTAGAACAATCCAACTTGAAATTTGAACTATTTATAGATCACCGTAGACTTCTCCAAGCCTGTCGGTAGGCTGAGATGTTTACTCACCAGGTACCAGACTCCAGAATGCAGAATATTTTCGGGAAGAAGGAATACCCTTAGAAAACAATGCACACCTGATTCACCAGGCTGAAGCCTAAGAATTGTGATCTTAGTTCTCATTCTTTAAAACCATTTCATCTTTACATGATACTGAAATATTTAATTCATGCTCTATTACAAAGATTCTGGGTTAAAAAACCCCGGCATTATGAGAAATGTACATTCTTACAAACCTTTAGCAGGACAAATGTGAAGTTGACAGTAGGAGAGATCCATCAGGAATTATTAAGGATGCCTTCCATAATACTTTTCCACGAGGACTTTTTTCCACCTCTATTGATGACAAAATGCATTTAAAGAATTATAATTATCATGTGGTTGATGCTAAGAGAGGCTGAGCTATGAACTGCCTCTGAAAATGTGCTTGTTAGTGAAAGGCACAATGCTTGATCTTCTGGGCAAGGAACTGGTTCACCCCACAATGACTCATCGTCCCAGTTAGGTACCTACTTGTGGAGATTAGCTCCAAAACAGTAATGTGTCTTGAGACGGCCCCAGGGATGCTAAAAGCAATGGAATTACTTTAAGGAATCCACCCCTAATCATTAGCCTATCTGAATCTAAACAGCCACAAAGTTACTTGAAAGTTATCAATGTGTCTTTGAAAAGAAAAGACTTAAGTTGCTGTTCATCCGGTCATCTCCATCTGTGATGTGGGCCCCTGAATACCAAAGCCCCCCCCCCCCGAATACTTGATACTGCCAGGGTATTATCACCACTCTACGACATGGGAGTGATACCATATGCGTGGTGCCTCTCCTGGGTGTTTTTGCTGAAGGAAGAGGTTTTCCAAACATGGCCTTGACTGCAGTTCCAGTTTATTGTGAATGATGTCCCTGGAGACATTCAAACATGGGACTTGATATTTCTACAGGACTTTTCTGGATCTCATGGAGAAGCAGATAGTTCTCAGTCTAGGGCTCTGTCATGGCATGGAAATTCTATTTATTCTGTCATGGAACCACTAGTAAATATAATTCTGTAAGTCTTCTAGTATTATTTTTCTATATCAGCTGTTCCAATGAAGATAAGACATAAGAAAGACAAGCTACCTACTCTTCTAGTGTCACTGCACCCAGGTGAGGTCCCCTTGCACCCGAGTTCCTCTGCCCACCTCCTCCAGCAGGACTTCCTCCATTTCTCTCCCACAAAGTGCAGTGTTCTGCCAGGCTATCATGGGTTAGAAAATTCACCTCGTAGGGCTCAATTCTCCGGCTTTGGGTGTTATTAAAGTGCCCTGGAATCATATCTGACTTTGTGTTTGCAGATTATTAAAATATGTGGGAAAATTCCAGTTTTGTATTCTTTATGCTTCAACCTTCTTTATTAGAAACACCAGCTAGTATCAGAGCTGAAACAATTGACATTTTGTTTCAGAAAAATGTCCATGATAAAATGAGCTGAGAACTTTTTTTAGACAAAGTTTCCTCTGTTATCTCCAAAGACAAGAAGTTCCTTAATTTCCTCTAAGATGTTTTTACAACTTATACTATCTATAAAGTTTGGTTTTGGTCCCTTTTAAAGGGTGAGTATTGTGATAATATTTTCCTATCCAAGTAACAAATATAATTGAAGACTAAAGAAGCAAAAATCACTTATAACTCCCCTTCCAAAGACTACTAGTGTTAAATGTTTGGGGATATTTCTAAACTTTTCTTTTGTGCATATTTATACACTTAATACATTTCACATGGGATATCCTTTATATACTGTTTTATTACTTGCTCTTTCCCTTTGTGTTATATATTTATTTTATATAAATACATTATATAAATATCATTACTTACATATCAGATATGTAAGTAATACATCAAGTATATAATATATCAAGTACACTTTTCTATACCAAAAAAATTGATAAATCATAAATTATATTCGTATCATACCTCAAAATGTAGGATTTTAAAAAATGTATAAATTAAACTTCTCTTTTCCCATCATTAACTGGATAGTTACATATTTCAATGAGACATCTAAGATGTAAGAAATTGGTTTAATTTCTCTTTTATTGTTATTGGTTTAATAACTCTTTTCTCTCTTTTCTTTCTGTATAAAGATAAATCCTTCATCTGAATTTCCTCATGATTGTTGCAGCACTGGTTGTCGTCTCTGTGGTTTTGATGATGCATTTGTCTCTGGTCCTGGAAGAGAAATAAATGTCTGGCACTGATGCCTTGAAGTTGGCTACAGCATGAGTGCCCTCGTGCCACCCCCTCCACTGCAGGTTTCTGTGTTTAAAAAGGGTCCTCTGCCTGGTTCTTCAGGTGATCCAATTACAGCGTTACCCTGGGGTGTGGTTCAGGGTTGGGGTCCCATGATGGCCAGTAGACGGCAATGCATGGAGGAGCTCCCAGTGGACAAGGGCCCAGGAAGTCCAGCCATCCACACCTGCCAACATAAATCCTTCACAGCAAGAGATCCTTCTCCTGGGAAAGCCAACTTGCTGGTCCAGACCTTGCATCTAATTGTCTTAACCACATCTGTTGCATAGTAGGAATTCAATACGTATGGAATTAAATGAAATTAAAAGCTTAAATTGTGAAAATACTGAATTAAAATGGAATCTGACTGGTTTTCTATGACCTTCTCTGAAAAGTCGCATTCATTTTCTATTAAGACCTAAAGAGCAAAACACCTACCTTCAAAACAGGATGTGTAGTCAGTTGGCAGCCAAACTCTAGATGAAATTCCACTGATTATACAGACCATTAATTAGTATTGAAAGGCAAGAGCAGTGGATTGCCCTACTCTTCCTTCTGGCTAAGCATCCATGGCTACCAGAAAGTACGGTGTTTATTGCGGCAAAAGTCAAGTCTTTGGGAAGTGGGACCAAGGACCACATGTTTCCTTCCTGGAAAAGGCAAGAAGACAAATTATCCCCTGGAGCTTCCAGAAGGGAACACAACCCTGTTGACACCTTGATCTTAGCCCAGTGACACCCTTGCAGACTTGTAAGATAATAAATTTGGACTACTTTAGCCATTAAGGTTGTGATAATTTATTATAACACAGTTTAAAAACTAATCAAACTAATCACTCTTATCCATAAAACAAAAGCGATGATTAGCTCAGAGCATTTTCCTATCAACGTCTTATATTAATACTTTTAAGTTTCTTCACATTTCAAGAAATCTTTTACTAAAATTTGGGTTCCTTTTGTTAGAAATTCATTTAGCTCTTAATTATAATCATAGGTGAATTTTAAAATGTGTGTTTATCATTTTTAATTCTATAATAAAAGGCACACTGGGCCATCTGTGCTCTGAAGTTTAGAACTAAAAGATTTTACCAGTCAGAAAGATGTTTAGTTTTCCCTTTTCATCTTGGCTGATACTTCTAAAAGCAGTCTTACTTCCGATCTCCACCGTTGCCAACGCTCATCTGGAGGCAGCAGCACTCCAGAAATAGCCAAGCAGAAAGTGGAGCAAGGGAGACGAGAAGTGGCACATGGCATCTTAGGGATTTCATTTGCACAGTGTAGGTAGGAACAAGAGCATAAGGAACCACGGTGGCATAGTTTCTGAAGATTATAATGGAATCCAACAATTTAGACTTTGGAGTGTAAGAATGTCAGGCAGTAATCAAGGGGGGAAAAATGGAACCTATTAAAAAATACTGCAAAAAATGAAACTTGTGAAAAAGAAATACATCAAACAAAAAGTGAAATAGGAGCATCATTATACAAAGCCTGAGAAGAGCATGTCTCTGAAAAAAATTGGCACCACAAACAAAATAATTTAGAAATGTGTGGGGTGTGCTTACTGAGATCCAGGTTGATATACCCTCTGTCTAAAGGAGAAAGCCATTAGGAGCAAATAGGCTGAGCTGACCAGGCAACCGAGGAGTGATGGAAGAAAGGACTGCAGAGAAGTGGAATACTTGGCAGCTGATTCAGAGGGACAGCAGAAGCAATGAGAAGTAAAATTCATCACAGGATGTTAAACTAGTGACAGTGGGGCCAACTTGATAAGTTCTTCTGTGTGCATGGGAAGAGAAGAAGAAAATCTACAAAATGATGGAGCAAGTAGCAGAGATGGAAGATACAGATCAGTCAAGGTGAAAAGGGACATCTAAACATTTTTCTCATGGGTAAAATCTTCATTTCTGGACTCCAGAGCACAGATGGCCTAACATGCTTTTTATTATAGAATTAAAAATGATAAATGCACATTTTAAAATTCACCTATGATTACAGTTAAAAGCTAAATGAATTTTTAACAAAAAAAGTCCAGGCTAATAGTTATAAATTATCTTCTTAGAAGAAACTGAAACAATTACAACAGAGACAAGGAGCACAAACATGATCAAAAAGTGTTTTACTGGGTTGAATAAATATGTTTTTACAGAAAGGAGGTCTCATCAGGTACCAACATGAACTCTACAGTTCTTCTCAACAACCTGTGCTTTGTCCTGTGTTAACTTCCTTCAACAATCAATGTATTTACCGTAATCTCCAAAATTTAAAAATGCATAGGTTAAACTAAAACTTGATGCCAATTTTGGTTTTTTATTGCTATGAGCTTCTGAGTAATTTTTGTCATATTTTTCTATGTTTTCTCAATTTTCTACAATAGACATACAGTATAATCAGAACAAATGACAAGATTTACAAATGAAAATACACTGATCTAGTGTTTGAACAAACAGCTGGGCGCTATAGCATAGCCAAGTTGACAAGTAGTGATTACCACAGTGCCATCTCAGGGCATGACTCTCTCAGTCTTCATTCATTGTCAGTCATACTCTCCACTCTTCATTCTGCTGCAGTAAAGACCTGGAATCTGAGAAGATTCATGATACTTAGTCTACTCGCATATGTGATTTTAACAGAAGAGTTTTTATGAAGAAAAAGGTAATCTGTCCCCCTAGAATTGTGTCCAAATCACCTCTGGGCAATCCTCGATAACCAGGCTCCAGGATAAACCTAGTGTCTTAAAACAGAGGATGCTACACTTCTCCTCTGGCTATTGCAAATAACTTGTCATTTCATTTTGTATTAACTAGCAAATAATTATTGTACATATTATGTATTTCTGGGGAACAACATGATTTTTATATATGTTTACATTGCAGAATGATTAAGTCAAGATAATAAATTCATCATCTCACATACTTACCAGTTTTTGTGGTGAAAACATTTAAGATCTACTCTATCGGCAATTTTGAAGTGTGCAATTTATTATTATTTATTATGGTCACCATTGTGTGCAATAGATCACTAAAGCTTATTCCTCCTAACTGAAATTTGGTACCCTTTGATCAACGTATGTCCTTGCTCCATCAACCGACCTCCCCTAGGCCCTGGTAACAGACACTCTACACTCTATTTCTGTGAGTTCAACCCTTTAAGATTCCACATAGGAGTGAGAGCATGCAGCATTTGTCTTTCTGTGCCTGGCTTACTTCACTTAGCATAAGGTCCTCTAGGTTCATCCATGTTGTCACAAATGACAGAATTTCTTTTTAAATGCTGAATGGTATTCCAATACACACACACACACACACACACACCATACTTCTATATCCACCAAGATAACACACAAGTCTTGGCAAAATTTTGTTAAAGATGTTGTCTAGAAGGTAATTATGTTACATATCTTAAAATGACAATCGATCAAACTTCCTAAGTATGGGAAGCATCTTACGAGTTCTGAGATTGCTTGCGGAGGTGACTGCCATTCACAGCAGTGAAGACCAAATAGTCCCACCAAGACCAGATACCCCTTGGTTTTTGGTGTTTTATTTTCAGTGCCGTCCAGCACAAAGCTAATATGTCTACTAATTTGTCCACCTCTTGAGTTTTGAACAGGGCATGGAAAATTTTTCTGATTAGTTCTAAAACTTGGAACTTTTTGTGATGCAACTCAGAACTCGCTCATGCTCTAAAGCTTACAGATAGGGGTCTCCTTGCCCTCTGCTACGAGTGCTGTCTGTGAGACAGCACAGCGTGGAGAACGTTCCCGAGGCCTTGGAGGACAACTCTGACGATCCTTCAGTGTCCTTCTTCAGGGATATCATCTGCACCCTCAGTCATCAAAACCAGAGACATTAACACCCAGGGAGACCGATGTCTGCAACTTGCAAACTCAGAAACCAGCTCTGAACCGTCTCTCCTCTACTGTTTGAATTTTTTTCTACCTTAAGGCAGTTGGACTCAGTCATAAATTTTGATTAGCAAGATGTGAAAAGTTACTGTCAGTGCTTAAGGGAGACTTGTTCTTCTCTTTAAAATCTTATTTTCTTCTTTGGTTTTAAAAACAGAAATGAACCTTACAAATCTAACCTCATTTTAGGATTCTGTCAAGCCTATTAAGTTGTAAATGCCGGTAGGCCAGGTTGCATACCTCAAAGATGGTACAAGTTATGTTGGCTTTCATTTACAAAATTGCTTATTTTGGTTTTGCAAGTTCCAATGGGATTATAAGATATTTCAATGCAACATGAGTTTGTCTTGAGAATTAAAATACACATAGGGTTATTTCTTGAAGCACTATTAGTTAAATGTACACCAAAATCACTAAAGAAATCGTCACATGACACCCTAGGTGAAGTTCTAATAACCCTACTATTAGCCTTAAAATTCAGATTCATAAAAATAATGATGCGAGCTGTCAGTGGTAGTGCATATATGTAGTTGAAAGATTGTCATATTGTCCTCAGACATCTGTATGAACAGTGTGCATTTGGGTGAGAGAGATGCAAACATGAAGTCATATCAATCCCATTTTTACAGGTAGAAAAATTAAGTTAGAAATAAATCAGTTCCTATTACATAGTCATGGAAGCTCAGTGACATTTTTCTGACAATGAAGGCAGTGGAATGTCCAAAGGAAAAACGATTGGAAGGCTTTAGAAATATGCACATTAATTTCCTTTTGAGACATACATTAAATATCATGGTCCTGAGGAAAGTGAACATGTTGGGACATTCACTTTTCTGTATCCTTTCTGCTATGTTTCAGGAAAGAAATTTTATTCACTGCAGGAACACCTTGGGAACTAGTCTTGTCCAAGGGTGCAGTCACCAGACTCAAGTAGCATAAGGGTGGGTAGAACTATTAATCTCTCGGCCCCCAGTTCAAACAGGCCCTCCTTAGTGTCCAGAAAAGAGAGTAATGTGACTGACATTTCTAAACTACACTGTTTCTAGAAGCAGTTTCTTGGCAACTTGAATTCCAAAATTGATAAAACCAAAACGCTTAGCCAGCCAAGGCTGTCTGTTCTTTTATTTAACTGAGGGGAGCACGCTGATTCTGCTTGCTTCCACAGTTTAGCCACTCAGTTAACCTGGTCATTTTAGGGAGTGTGTCTATGGGTCAACACGCCAACAGTTAAGTTGTTAAAAAAATACTGAAGTGAGTGCTCAGTGTCTTTTCATTTGATACAAAAAAAAAAAAAAAATCAGGAGAAGTTTTCTATGCTTTGTGGGTGCCTATATATTTATATTTAATTACTTGGTAACTGATTCAAATATCGATGAATATTTGCATTTTTATATTTACCATAATTTATATGTATTTTTAAATTACTTGACACAGTATTCTTTATCTTATAAAGTTGGGATGTATGTAACTGTCTCTCTGGTGTATGTATGTTGCCATGCTTCTCCACTGGGACAGAGGGATATTATGGGTGGACAGAGGGCTTTATTGATTAATTATAATGTCTAGCCCATGGCCCTCCATAGGGCCATCTTTGGATGATCACATAGATCTTAAATATCATTCTTCAAGTATGGATTTGAAGACCTAGTCTTTGCTATGGTCCTTTGCTCTTCCCAGGTGCTACCTATTCATTCATTCATTCATTCATTCATTCATTCATTCATTTCACCCATTCATCCACTAAATCTTTACTGAACACCCATGAAGCCCCAGCAGTGCTCTGGATAGAGATTGTTAATACAGTGGTGAACAAAGTCATTTCCATCATCACAGCACTCAAGCAAGCCTTTTGTTTTTCTTCTATTTCCAAGTCCTTTAGCCACCTCACAGTACCATCATGGCCAATAACATAACATTCCGCTTTCTTTCCTTCCAGTCACCTTTGGCTTTAAACATATCGATGAAAGCCAAACTCACAGTTGGCATCGTTGTTGTGACTGCTAACTACCACAGTTGTTGTTTGCTGGGTATGTGTCCCGAAGCCAACGCACTAAAATTTAGTCCCAATAATACTCCAGCCATTCAGTGCTTAAAAGTCCTTCACATAAATAATCATTATAGTGCAATCAATGCATATTAACATGTAAATGTTCTTTTTGGAAAAGGTGATTTTTTTTTTTCCTGTTTGGAACTTTTTTCCTGATAGACTTGGGAAGAATAATCTAACACAGACAATTACGTCACTTTTCCAATGAGCACACTTCTTGCAAACATGCTCCTTTTCTTTCTTTTTTTTTTTTTTAAACAAAGATTATGGTTTAGTACAGATTCCGTAATGTCTCCCTTGAAGACCAAACAGCTAGGGCAAAGCAGTGACACGACAGGGAGAAACTGGCCTTCAGTTCTCCTGAATTTTGTTGTTATTCTTCATTTGAATTTATTTAAATGAGTTGCTGGGCTCTCCTTCCAAACATGTATTTTCTCCTGTTGACGTCTATTAGCACTAAAGTAGGTCTCGGAGGCCAAAGAGTGGGAGATTTATAATGCCTTCTGGGAGTCTCGTTTACTTTTTCCACATCCCGTTTGGACACTGTCAAATATTAGTCTTGGCAGGCTGGCAGAGGCTGTCAGGAGCAGCGGACAGCTTGATGGCCGTCCCGCCGCAGGTCACCCCGTGATGGCAGGGCTGTCCAACCTGCCCTCGTCACTGAGGGAGAGCAGATCAATCAAGGCGACTTCTGCAGTCGTGCCAGACATGAGTGATGTGCCACATTCCGGACAATATCTGCTTGGTGACGATGGCCCAGGGGCTCGGGGAGCACAGGGTGGGAGAGTTCTGCAGATCTACGGTTACCACGGGCTTCAGCTGTAAGAATGACGTCCCTGGGGCTTTTTCCCTGGCGGATTTATGATGCAAAGTCTTTGTATGGGATTCTTTCTTTCTACAATAACTCTACCAACTTTCACATCTTGTTTTTGCTCAACAGAAACCAACTCTCACAGTGACCTGGGCCAAATCTAGTCCGGAAGCAGCTATCCAATGTCTTTCTTTTTTTTTTAATTTCAAAATATTAAGGGCGTGCAGATGTTTTAGGTTGCATTTTCGTAATGCTTGAGTCCCTGCTAAAGGTGTGCCAATGTCTTCTAAATCAAATAGAAGTTAGTATTTCAACTAAAATATTTTTCCCTATTTCTCTATATCAATCCAGATAGAATTGATATCTTTTCAGAAATATGCAGCGTTGTTGTTCTAGAAACAAATACAGATGTTTGAAAGATTAAAAAAAAACAAACCAATGATGCAATGAGATAGAAACTCACACACACTGCTGATGGAAATGTAAGTTGATATAATGATTCTAGAAGATAATTTGGTCTTCTCGGCCCAAAGGCCTGAAACAGATTCCATTCCCTCCAATCCAGAAATTTTATTTTTAAGAAGGCATGACAGCTGCAAATTGTTTCTTTTTTCTTTACATAGTGTAAGCTGGAGTCTCAAGGTGTTTCTCCCCCCTCAGGACACAAAACCGTCTCCTAGGGGCTATATAACGAAATGCCAGTGCATGTCCCTGAAAACTGGAGGCCTCCCAAGCACCAGTGGAAGAAATCTCAGAAGGCAAAAATGTTCCCTTTTAGAGGCAAAGATATAGAATGCAACCAAAATGTTTGTACTCCCATATTTTCTTGAAATAAAAAAAAAATTATTAATGTCAAAAAAAAAAAAAATGTTCCCTTTTCCCTACAGCCGGGAAAGCTAACACTTCTCGGACATATTCTGGTTCTGATAAACTAAGGAAAATTGAGAACGCGCACAGAATTTTCAGTTCTCATTTTCTCGTCCCATGCGAAGCCAGATGCTAAAACGTATGACCCCATTCTGTCAGTGATGCGACACTCGTCCTTCAACGTGTTTTGTGAATCACGGGCACAAAGACCTCAAATTTTTGTTACATGCTGTGAAGCACGACCAATAACCCCAACGTCTGCAACTCTGTTTTTCTCACCTAATATGTGTCCTGATTATAAACTACAAATTGCCATCCCTGCTTTCTGAAAGGGTCACATGCTTTTTGAGTTACCTCTATTAAGCCACAAAAGAGGCTTATGAGCATGTCCTTCTTTTCACACATGACTGGAAGTAAAATTAACCCACAACTTGGCTCTATAATTATATTTCATTATATTCTATAATTAAATTGAAAGTTTCAGAGCCTTTTCAAAAATGTATATTAATAATATCCTAAGGAAATAATTAAAAATTCTTATTAAAAAGATGTGTGCCCAGAATACTTTTGAGTGTTGCTGATATTAGCTAAGAAAATCAGCAACAGCCTTAATAACCCCAGGAGAATGGTGTGGCCATCCGGGCAGGCCAAACATGTCATTACATATGCAGATCAGCGGTAATTGGGTCACATTTTGTAGTTTATTGGAAATATGTTTTATACAAAGGGGAAAATAAAACAGGACACAAAACTCAAAACATAATCAAAGCTGAAGTTTAAAAAATCTTTGCATGCATTGTGGTTGGTATTTAGTGGCAATCTTACAAGTGATTTGGGTTTTCTTTTATATTCCTCTAAATTTTTTACTTTTCCTACAGTGAATGTGACTTTTTATAATTAAAAAGTATTAAAATATCATAGGAAAACCCAACAAAATATGTATAAGCACTCCAATACTTCTGCGTAGCATACTAACACTCTACCTGATTTTAATTCTATTTTCATAGTCAAAAATAAGTCAAAGTCTGGATGGGAAGTTGATTTATTTGTATTGCCATGGTGATTTCTGTCTTTCTAGATAATGCTCCACCTTCCTCAGAAGGGAAACATTGGTAAAAAATCTATGGGTTTTCTTCTTCTGTCCTTTTTTTTTTTCCTTTATATCAGTATCTAAGAAATCTGCACAGCTTAAAAACAAATGTTATTCTTCAAAGCGTTATTTACTTCTCTCATTATCAATATAATCCAAAAATGAATCTATCTACTGAAGACTGGAAAAATAAATAGAATTTATGGACCAAACTGTGGACCCAATGAAATCTTAAAATTGGCGGTAGTGCCCTAAATTTTGACAGAATTGAGCAAATCCCAGAAAGCATACCTAATTTCTGAAGCAATGTACTAGCACTAACAAGAACTCTACGTAGCATGCAAAATCAAAAATAGCTTCTTTATGGAGAGATGAAGCTGCACACACTTGGCGTCATAGCCCAGGGCCTATACTCTCTGGACTGGCCTCTGTTAACTTGGTATTCTTTCCCTGATTTCTCATTCAGGTGCAGTTGCCATTTCCTTGGGGATGAGGCTCATTTCCAGAAGCAATGCTCTCGGAAGCTCCTGTCAATTTTCTGTCCACCGGTATTCGGATCGGGGATGTCATTGTTCTCTGAAAGGCAGTTCCCACGCTCGTTGGCAGCATTTGGAAGCGCAGGTTTTCTTGTTGAATGTCTCTGTCGAGCGTTCCACAACCGTCTCATGAGTGAAACTTCAGGCTGTCCTTTTGTCAGAGATGCCCAGTTTTGCTGTCACCGCGCTGAGGGGTGCCACTCTGATGCCCCTTCCCCAGTGTGTCCCGTCCTAAAACAAGAGAGGTGGGAGTAGAGGGCCCCAAGAGCAGCCGGCATGGAGTACAGCGAGCAAGTCTGTGCACATACCAAGAAAAATGGGCAGAGCAAATGAAACTGCTGATGTAGCTTCACTTACAGCCTAAACTTCAGCGAGGCACATGCTGCATTTTGTTAATTCACTCCTGAATTGGTGGGCACTTAGGTTGATTCCACATCTTTGTGTTTGTGAATTGTGCTGCAATAAACATTCGAATGCAGTTGTCTTCTTGGTAAAAATGACTTCTTTTCTTTTGGGTAGATACCCAGTAGTGGGCTTTCTGGATTGGAATGGTAGGTCTACTCTTAGTCCTTTGAGGAATCTCCACACTACTTTCTACAGAGGTTGTACTAATTGGCAGTCCCACCAATAGTGAATAAGTGTTCCTTTCTCTCTGCAGCCAGCATCTGTTGTTTTTTTGACTTGTTAATAATATGGCCATTCTCACTGGGGTAAGATGATATCTCATTGTGAAACTCTTTATTTTTGAAAGCTTTATTTTCTTTAACCCAAATTGAAGAATCTTTGACCTGGAAACATCATGTCAGAATTCTGCAGAAGTGAGGGCTCCCGCCTGCTAGGCTCAGCATGTGCCTGTCTCGGTGGCTTCAACTCTTCTCCATGGTGGGACCTCACTCGCAAAGCTCTCCAGGACCCAGCTTTTGATTGCCACCTGGAACTTCCCTTAAACGCCCAGCCCTTTGACTCTTTCTACTCCTCCCAAACCTCTTTAACCAAACAGGATTCACCCTTCTCCTAACCCTCCTCCTATGAGGAATTATCTTGGCACAAATCAGATCTACTTACACCGAGCAATGCCTGGGAGTCCTGGACCGACCCCCTCTTTCTTCACCCCTCAGCCAATCCTCTCCCAACCCCAAACTCTCCCTCTCCAAGCCATTGTCTTCTCTGCTGCCCTGAGGATCCTGCCACACTCAGGACTAACTTGCCTCCTGCATGGTTGCTCTGTGGTCTTTGAGGGTCCCTTTCCCCATGTCCAGCCTCCATCCCACGTTAACTTTAGTTCATCTTCCGCATTGGTGCCAGCGGAACTTCATCAACCCCAAATCCATACAAAGTCCTTCAGTGAGATTTCATTGTCCCTACTAGTGCCGCCTTCCAGCTATGGATGAGAGTCTTTCCTGATCTTTCCCCACTCACTGTTACCATCCTGGTCGGGTGCAGGTTGCTCAGCTACACAAGCCTACCTACAGCCTCCTGAATGAGGCATGCCCTCTCCTACCTTCCTGCACCTACTCTGCCCAAGGAACCCCAATTTCCTCCAAGCGTGCACTAAAGCAGCCTTTTGGGCAAGCTTTCTTTTCCTGGCCTCCTCATGCCGGGGAAACTGCCCTTCTTCTGGACCCTCAATGCACTGGCCATGACCTTCATGGCAGCATCCGAACCCTGCACTGTGATGACCGGGTTCTCTGTTTCCACCACTAAGACTTTGCCTGGGGATTTACCTGTCTATCTTATCATTCAATCCTGGCCCATGAAGGGCATCCTGAAAGGTTTTGTAGAATAAGCAAATGAAAAAACACATGATATTCAAATAAATATAGAATCACAGGTAATCCTGATTAGACCACATCCTGCTTAGCTTTAAGGAAGATGAGGGAATGAACCAAGTTAAAAGTGTTAGCATGGTAAAGAATATAATGCGAGAAAAATGGAGGCAAGAATAGAAGCATATTGCCAGAAAAATGGATTCATTAAGAAGGGATTCTTAGGAAGTAAAGTTAGCTTGTTTCTGAAGGTGGTTTCTGTCTCTAGACAGTGACAGAACAGCATCCTAAATTGCTGCAAGTTAAATTAAGTAGACTGGTGCTCCGCAAGCAGCGGGTGGTCCAAGAGACGAGCAGTTATGCCTCTTCAGTAGCAAAGATGACAATCCTTGGCTTTCGTGTTCTCAATTAAAGTCTTTCTGCTTTTCCTCTAATTAAACAGGGCCAGATTCCCCTCTTTATTATGCCAGATACACGGCTTCCGTGTGATTGCAAAGAATGAAAATGCGCACTCTCTCTCCGCCTCACCGCAGGACGCCTATACCGCCTGCAACAAGGGTGCCCAGGCCACTGGAGAGAGAGGGTGGTTGACAAGGGCTCAGGACCCATGACTATGCATGTCAACTTCCTTCTGCTACACTTTTTAGACCCAAAGCTGTCTCTGTGTTTAATGAGGGAAAGTTTTGAGGGGCGAGGAATTTGGTTTCTTTGTTTGGACCCTGGCCCCTTATCCTTACTGGGGTTCTCATTTACAGCATCTCATTTATCCCATTAAGTGGGGGCTGAGACTTTCACCCCAAACATCTTCCTTCTAAGAGCCAGCAGCTTATGCTCATGATCTTTAGAGAAATGTTGCCTGGGACAAGCACAGGATCTAAGTTTACACCTTGACACAGTCTGCCTCTTCTGCTCCCCCCAACCCAGGGTGAATTCACATCACCTGCTGGGCAGGTGGCCAAGGTCGCCCTTCCTTCTCAGTTAGAATCAGAGGAAAGGAGGGCATTGGGCAGAAAACCAGACTCGACAACCTGTCTGTGACCCCACTTCGTGAACATCTTCACATTAGAAGATCAATATTTTCCTCTTAGTTTTTAATTCCAGTTGATCTTTCTGCCTGGAGGCGTAGAGACTGCCCCTGCCATTCTAATGGTACTTCCATGACCGCCAATTCAATTCTTGAAATGGCCCCTTCATTGGACAGCAGAATCTCTTATTTAAAAGATTAATATTGGCATGTCAATAAATAGTTAACACAGTTTCTCAAATGGCCTGCATACTCAAAAACACTTACATTCCTGTCCTTTTTCCTCACAGAATGTAAACAATAATTAGAGCAACATGAGACATCTCTCCGAGGGGACCAACTCCCAGGATGGGTAGGTAATGACGTCTACCCACATATTGAGGACCCCTCTGCCTGCTTTTCACAACGGAGAGAAATCAGCCCCGTTGAGATGAGAACGCCATGTTCATTCTTTGGGGAAATTCTGACCAAGAAATTGCCAAGGCTTGTGCTTGTTGTGTTAAGTGGTAGTAGTTCTTGGAAGCTATTTCAATGAGTTATTCCACATCAAGCACTCAAAGCCATGCTTGGCACAGGGCGAGCCCTGGGTGAGTGGTGGTAGATGAAGAAGGGTTGGGGGATTTCTGCTGGAAGAGTATAGAGACTTACCGTGTTTCCCTGAAAATAAGACAGGGCCTTATATTTATTTTTCATCAAGAAGACACCCTAGGGCTTGTTTTCAGGGGACGTGTTATTTTCCCCTCAAAGCCTCAGGTTGCAGCACGCACAGGGTGGCCGGGACCTGACAGGGGGAGCCAACCTTGTTGGTGGGGCTGCCCGCACCTTTCCGGTCACCTCTGGGGCAGTAGCTGTCACGATGGGGCAGGTGAGAAGGGCTGCTCGTCTTCTTTACTGCTCCACGACGACATGCATGGGTTGTGCAGATGCGCTGCGTAGCCACGCCCAACACTAGGTCTTATTTTCGGGGCAGGGCTTCTATTGCGCAAATGCTTAGAAATCCTGCTAAGGCTTATTGTATGGGTAGGTCTTATTCTCGGAGAAACACAGTATTAGCAACATGATATACCCCAAACCATGGGGTCAAATAAGACCAGATATAGGCCAAGTTCAAAAAGAGAAATTTCCCAAATACTTTAGAAGCCCAAATATTACAATGCATCAATTCATCGTCTTTCCCAATTCCACACTGTCCCATGATCAAAACAGTAAGGCAGTGGCAGAAATGCCGGTTCTTTCCCCTTGCCAGGGGGCGGAGGGGTGGAGAGGAGGTCAGATCCACACCTCACCTGCGGGGCTGAATGTAACAGTAGGTCAGCTCCCATGCGAGCAATTGTGGAAGAATTATTGACATTCTAAAAGAATTAACTTTATAATAACAGAGAGCAGAAAAAGTTGGCAAGAAAGTAATTCCATACAAGTCTTCCCAGTCAAAATTGCCCTGCTATGAGGAGCCTGTCAGGAGAAGGAGACAGCCAGACATTTCAAAAATATTCTAACTGGATTTTTGGCTCTCCTTGCATTTAAGGAATGTTTTGCTAAATACAAATACTTCTTGCTCATTTTGCTACATTAGGTCGCTATTTTTAATGTATCACGATATCCCCAAGGTACTCAGAGATCTGGGACCGCAGCTTTCCTTTGGCCGTACCTTTGTAGCAGCTGTTCTCATTCAGGCAGACGTGGCAGTGAGATACTTCAGGGATGGATTTCACCTTTGCGAGCTCTGGAATCCAGATTCCTAGCTCTAGCCCACTGTCAGGAAACATCTCTAGGAATTTTGAAGGGAGGGTCTACTTTCCCAGAAATTAAGATATCTCATCTTCTGTGAAGATGGCATGGATTAGCCTAAAATACAAAATAGTCCTTAAGAGCTTAGAAAAAAGTAGTAAGAGTAAACCGGGTACTTTAATAATCTAATCCTTTACTCCCGACCATGATGCACTCGCCGGTGCTCTCGTGAGGTCTGGTGGGTGCTGCAGTGCACATACACGGGCCCCGGCTACCCCTTTCTCCCTCTCCTGCCTCTGCCAAGCCTGTCAGTGTCTAAACTCCTCACTCAGAGAGGCCCTCTGGGATTAAGGTCCAATTCTCAGAAGGCCCCTGCTAAGTAATACTTACATTTGTTAACATATTAACACAAATATGTGCCCACTGGGTTCTAGATATTTGGAATGCACCAGTGAACAAATCGGATAAAAATGCCCACTCCTGGGAAGGAGGGATGTGATGAGCATGACAGGAGTCAGGAGTGACGGGGGGAGGGGAGGGGGCAGAGGAGTCAGGGCAGGATTACACAGGGTGTTGAGAGCAGGCTGTATCAAGAGCACCATTGACTTGAAAATAAGGATGATGATGATGAAGATAGTGCTAATCTCAAGGTGCTGCGGAAAGATGCAAAGGAGTCAAGACATAGACAGTACTCAGAATAGTGTCTGGCACATATTAAGTAAGTCCTTCTTCACTCGATAAATGTTACTAGTGTTGCTGTTACAATGGGAGTCTGACCCTGGGGCCCAGAGGTGCTGACAACTGGGAATACAGGGCTGAGTGGTGTACACTCATCAGGGCAGGAGCGGGCGTGTCCACAGAAAGGGGGTGGCAGTGGGAGAGAGAATGGGAGGCAGCAGGGAAGCCTGGCGTGGAAGGGAAGCCAGGAGACTCACAGCAGAGGAGCGTGAGAGTTCTCACAGGACAGCAGAAGCAGCCGCACCCTGGAAAGGCGGAGGGTCTCTGAGGGTGACCACTCCCCAGCTTCGACTGTGGATGGCCCAGGAATGGCCACTGCACAGCAGATGGTCAGCTGCCGAGTGAATAGAGCAGCACCAACTGAAACGGCCAGCAGAACTTTTACTGTACATGTGTGACTTCATAGTATGTCAAACTCTGCCACCGTGGGGCATCAGATGGTGGCCCCCAAAAAGATATGTTCAAGTCTTAACTCCTGGAAGCTTCACGTGTGACCTTACTTGGAAAAAAGCATTTTAGAGATGTCATTAGGAGATTAAAGGTCTTCAGATAGGATCATCCTGGATTAACCAGGTAGACCCTAAATCTAGTGATATTTACCCTTATAAGAGACAGAAAAGGAGAAGAAAGAGACCCAGAGCAGAGGGCCATGCACAGACGGAGGCAGACACTGGAGTGACGCAACCACATGCCCAAGAAGGCCAGGAGCCACCAGAGCTGTAAGGGACAAGGAAGGCTCTTCCCTAGAACCTTTGGAGGGAGCATGGCCCCACCAACAGCTTGGTTTCAGATTTCTGGCCCCTAGAACTGTGAGAGAATAAATTTCTGTTGTTTTGCGTTACCCAGCTTATGATAATGTACCATGGCAGCCCAGGAAACCAGTGCAGCCATCGTCCAAATCCTTCAACTGCCCGGCCTGGTGGGGAAGCTGGGGACAGCCAGGGCGACGGTGGACAAGGCAATTTCATAGCTGTCATGGGGTGGGTTGTCAGAGAAAGGAGCATTCTCAGTTTATGGCAGATCCCAAAGTGGAGACCCTGGAGGTTGGAGTGAAAAGAAAGAAGCAAATCAAATTCCAAGGGGGAAGGAGACAGAACAGAGAGGCAAGCAGAGAAGAGGTGAGGTGCAGAGGCCGCCCTGGCGGAGCAGGAAGTGAGGACGGACGTGGCCTTGGTCATCGCAGCAGGAGACACCCACGCAGGAAAGGGGCAGAGAAAGGAGGAAGGGGCGGAGGAGGTCTTGCAAGGAAAAGGGAGGAGAATCTTTAAAAGGCAAATAAAGAATCACAAGGTATCGTAGTAACCCTAAGACAGAGCTCTGACTGGCTTGTAAGAGGAAACCTAGGCAAAATGGTGCGTCCTGCATGGGCTCATTCAGTGCTCTCAGCGGTCATAGCTCTGGGGAGAACACGTTTCCAATTACGCTTCAGATTCTGGATAAAACGAGCCGCTACAACTATCTTGTCTCAAAAATGGCCATATGAGAGCATCCCCATGTGATTTCAGTAGAAATGGCAACTACCCTATTTACTTCTTTTATTTCGTAACTTAAAAGCCAAGTTTGTACAATTTAGCAAAATTTTTTAACTGAGTTGGATCATTCTTTAAAAATTGGCATAAGCAATTCAAACTAACACATGGCTTTAGATGCTAATGATCTTATTTTTCTTTAAATCTTAAATAATGATGTATGTTTTGAGTGTCTTCGTCTCTATGTATGGACTATTTGTGGAGGACTTTGAGCGTATCAGTAAAACTCATTAAAATGTCCCCCAAGCAGATCACATCCACAAGTTTAGTCAAACTGAGACTATTTTGGATGTGCTTTCTCTTGCTAATAAGCCATCAGTCAACCTTTGGGGGCCAGAATATGCATCCTTCTAAAGCATCAAAGAATGGGGCCTCACATGTACCTGTTGTTTTCGGAGATACCAGTTTCATAATATTTTATCTGCAGTGAAAGAGTTTTCAGAACCAAAAACTTACCTGAGAGGAATGAGGGTCAATATTGTTAGATCACAACAGAATTGGTTTCAAGAAACAGAGTGATGTCTGGGAATATTTCTATTTTCCTGTTTCTCACTGAATCTCACTGACGCAAACCGGACATTACTAGGGTTGACCAGTATTGAATTGAGACCACATTGACTGCAAAATAATTATACACAGTTCCTTACTGGAAATTCTGACTTGCTGTCACCGTTAAAAAGCTGGTTTGTTAATGTCGCTTTGGCTTCAAATTCTGTTGAAAGTAAACCATGTGAGAAGGTCTTAGAAAAAGTTGCAGACCATAAATATTCGTAAAATGGTCTTTACTTAATAATTGTGACTTTAAATATGATAAAAGATACATCCTATAAGAATTGTCATATTGCTGAGGGATACCCTTGCTTCCTTACTCTCTACCAGCCGGCATCATATGCTGTATGAGAGAAAGACAGCCTGCAGGGTTGGAGAGAAACAGTGCAACTGCAGAAATAATAACTTTAAATGCTTCTAAGCTGTCAATCATTGACAAGAACTCTCCAGCATATAAAACAAAAAAAGCAACGGAAGAAGATTACTTGGATTTTTGATTTAGTAATTTAGTTGTGGAGGATAACAGGACAGATGGTCCAGTAGATCATGTATTTGCAAATGGCTTCATACGAATATTCCGAAAAACTGCAAATGACAAAGTTGCTGTCAATAAAGTCATGTTTTTGGGGATATCCCAGACTCGATGATGATTCAGCCAAATATTCCATGTCTCCCATGTGGGAAGAGCAATGCACCAATCGATGCTCATAGTGATGTCGCACAAGGAGAAAGGAAATAACCGCCTTAAATGCAGAATAAGCAGTTTAAGAAGTCAGGGGAACGTTTAATATGGTTCACAAAGATTTCT
This sequence comes from Microcebus murinus, assembly GCF_040939455.1. Lineage (NCBI taxonomy): Eukaryota > Metazoa > Chordata > Mammalia > Primates > Cheirogaleidae > Microcebus > Microcebus murinus. The sequence goes on along the minus strand of NC_134114.1, from coordinate 4,942,703 downwards.
ATACAACGACCAAAAAAAACCCGAGAGACAGCGTTGAAAGGAAGTATCAACTGTTTAAAAAACCCTGTTATCTGGAATAGGTCTTCCCCCCCCCCCCAGTTATACTAGATAACTATGGAGTTCTTATTTTCATGGGCAAGAAAGTGTCATTCAAGCTCATTGGAAGAATAAATAGGTGGAATATGAAACATGATTTCACACTCATTCAAAGGTTATCTTTAAGCACTGGCTTGAAAACACTCCGCTTGCTTAGAGAGTGTTTCGCTCCCAGAGTGAAGTATGTATGCTCTGTGGATTTTGATGAGCTGGAATCTGAAAGATGGTGTTTATGAAATGCCAGTGCTAGTCCACCAGTATTTCCTTTTTGCATCTTTGAAATTTGTTTTATTCTCAGAGAGACTGAGTACGACACAGGAAGAAGGGTAGAAATGTAGTGAAACAACACAAGCCACTGGGATGATTAAAATCTGAAGCACCAGCCACTAAATGGAGGGATGTATATGCTGTCTTATGTTTACCTGGTACCACTGCAGATGGGGAATTTCCAACCTGATCTGGAACTTTTTTAAAAAGGTCTGGGATTATAAAACCCAGGTGCTTAGTTCTGGCTGAGGAAGGGGCAGAAAACAGTCTCCAAGCACCATGCTCCCATTTGCTTTCTAAATTCCTGTCGTTTGTGGGTGTCTGACTGTGCTCAAATGAGCATTGATCCACTTGACAATTCCAGAGCATTTCATTAAGCAAAGATTTGGTCCTTACCTCTGAATAATTTAATGCAACTGCACTCTTGAGGGCCATGCTTATTAAAATAAACAAGGCTATGTGAACTCACATGCCCATTTCCAAATAGGATACAGCTGAGCAGCTCACAGTTAAAAGAATATCTGCTTTGCATAACCTAAATGTGCATTTGAATTTTTACCACGAATGCTTGACAGAAAGCAAATGGATCACAAATATTCAAAAGTGGGAAACTTTCATGAACCCGAAAGTCATGTTCTAAAAGGAAATACGAGGCCCGTCATAGCAAATACTATGCTGTGTTTGTGTGATGATTAATGCCTGTATAGGGTCAGAGGTAGTAAACTATGGTTCATTCATTTAGCTCAGAGATTCTGTCTTTATTATGGGGACTTTTGCCAGCTTTGTACGTTAAAACTAACATTCATATATAAAACCAAGTTAAATCCCAAATTGTCCACTTATTATTTGTGTGACCTTGGGCGAGTTGCTTTATCTCCCTAAATCTTGATTTCCTCAACTATCCAATGGGATTATTAACCTCCTTCAGAGAGTGGAAATGGGATAAAATTAAGCAGAGTGCCTGATGGTAGTATATATTATTAGTATTATTTTTAAAGGCCATTAAAATTGGTGTTCAAAATCAAGTATATGCATCAACATAAATACTTGAAAATTTTATTTGCATGGCTATATTAGATATTTAGTAAGAAGGCATAGTAAAATTATAGTTTCATAAAATCAATTAAGCATACATCAGGCTGAAAGTTCCCTTGAAAAGAAAAGAAGCTACTTGTAAAGAATCTAATTTAAATTGGCATCGAGTTCCATGTCTTATAAAGCTGTCCAAGCATTCAAGTGCACAATTAGTGTGTTTATGACTCATTTCTCCTCCCATATTCCAGTTCCTATAACACTGATCGATCTTCCACGGTATTCCCACACCTGTGCATTCGATTTTGCATTCGTTATTTCTTTCACTCTTCACAAGACTTCTCAGTGCATTACCAATTTCAATACTTTGAAATGAGAAAACAGGGACTCAAACCATTCCAGTGGCATCTCCAAGGCCGCCCAGTGGTCAGGAGAAAATCCAGTGTAGCCTGTGTATTCCAGCTCTGGGTCTGTTTGAATATTGCTAAAACTCCAGGCACAAACCAGGTGCTAAGAGAGTAATAGACAACTCCCAACCGCCTGTGTTCGGATTGTTGACTGGCATTTCATCATCACGTGCTGTGCATCATGGCAATGACCCCCAGCCTGGAATCTCCTCCTTTGTCCTGGGGTATTTGCTGTCTTCCTCACATAGCAAAGCCTTCTCTGACTCATCCTAATTACACCAGACCCCACTATTTCACCCTCTCGTAGTACTTCACACTTTTTCGCAATTTCTCAATAGCATTCGTCATAATCTTTAATTATATATGTATGTTTAAATTATTTACTGAGTCCCTCCACTAGGCTGTCAATTCTAGAAAAGCTGGGTTCCTTTCTTTTTATCCACCTGCTTGTAGCAATGTCTGGAGTTTGCCTGGCACACAGTAGGTGCACCCTGTTGCTTTCAATGCTAAAATGAATGAATGAATGGATGAATGAATGACATCATCATATGTAGATTGCTTGCAAAAGCCTTAAAAAAATTCAATGTTTCTAAATTTGACACGTTTCCTTCCTGCCATAATATGGACCGTTTCCTGCAAACAGTATAAAAACCCAACCTGATGGAGAGATGAGAGAGCAGGTTGGAATGAAACCTTCACAGCAGCCAGGGGTGTTGATGAAATTTTTCACTTATGTTTGTTTGTTTATTTTTCTCTAGTCCGCATGTGTTTATCCCGCAAGCCTCAATCCATTTAAAAAACCATCAACAAATAATTTCTAATTAATGAGAATTGCACCTTCTCTTAATTCTTCTCATACTTCTTTAGTGGAAAGTCAGGTAAAGTTTTATCAGTCAGGGTTCTCCAGAGAAAGAGAACTGATTATACACACACACACACACACACACACACACATACTCACACACACACACAAGAGAAGATTTATTATGGGAATTGGCTCACAAGAGGCTGGGAGGTCCCATGATCTCCCACCTGAAGCTGAAGACCTGGGCAAGCCAGTGGCTTAATTCAGTCTGAGACTGAATTTTTTTTATTACTTCATATTATGGGGTACAGATATTGTTAGGGTTACATATCTTGCCCCTACCCCCCCACCCCGCTATGCCAGAGCTTCTAGCATGTCCAGCTTCTAGGTGGTGCGCATAGCACCCACCGTTTAAGTACATACCCTTCCCCTCCTCCCCCCTTCCCCCTGCCCACTTCCCGATTACAGATTTTTTTTCAGACATTTTGGTTACAATGTATATCTTTACCTCTCCCTAAAAAGGGATAGAGGTAATCCCTTCCCCCCCTACAATGCTCGCCACTTCCTTAAGATGTGGGTCTCCTCGCCCCAAATCCCTGTTGAACACTACCATTTTTTGAGCACCATAGTTTTAGTCAGTCAGTACCAATTTGATGGCGAGTAGATGTGTAGCCCATTTTCCAGATCTTGTGTCATCTCGCTTTGTATTACAGGCTTAAGCTTAATCCAGCATAGCATAAATGGTGCTAGCTCACTGTCATTTCTTAGGATTGAGTAATATTCCATTGTGAGCATACACCACATTTTAGTTATCCACTCATGAACTGACGGGCACTTAGGTAGCTTCCATACCCTTGCAATAGTGAATTGTGCTGCCATAAACATTCAGGTGCAGATGCCTTTATAATAGAGTGACTTAAGTTCTTTTGGGTAGATGCCTAACAATACTATTGCTGGGTCGAATGGTATTTCTATTTCTAGCTGTTTGAGGTATCTCCAAATTCTTTTCCACAAAGGTTGCACTAATTTGCAGTCCCACCAGCAGTGTAAGAGTATTCCTGTCTCTCCACATCCTTGCCAGCATTTGTTGTTTTGGGATTTCTTGATACAGGCCAATCTCACTGGGGTTAGGTGGTATCTCGTTGTGGTTTTGATTGCATTTCTCTAATGATTAGAGATGTTGAACATTTTTTTTATATGTTTGCAGGCCATTATTCTGTCTTCTTTGGAGAAGTTTCTGTTCATTTCCATTGCCCATTTCTTGATGGAGTTGTTTGATTTTTTCTTGTCTATTCTTTTAAGTTCTAGGTAGATTCTTGTTATTAGACCTTTATCAGAAGTGTAGAGAGCGAATATTTTCTCCCACTCTGTGGGTTGTCTATTTGCTCTAATGATCATTTCCTTGGCAGCGCAGAAACTTTTTAATTTAATCAGATCCCATTTGTTTATTTTTGATGTGGCGGTGATTGCCTTGGGGGTCTTCCTCATGAATTCTTTGCCTAGACCAACATCTGATAGGGTTTTCCCAAGATCTTCTTCTAGGATTCTTAAAGTTTCATGCCTTAGGTTTAGATCTGTTATCCATCTTGAGTGAATTTCTGTGAGAGGTGAGAGGTTGGGATCCTGATTCACTCTTCTGCATGTTGCTAATCAGTTTTCCCAGCACCATTTATTGAAGAGAGAATCTTTTCCCCAAAGTATATTTTTGTCTGCTTTATCAAAGATTAGGTGAAACAGATGGTTTCATCTCTGGAATCTCAGTTCTATTCCAGATATCGATGCTTCTGTTCTTGTGGCAGTACCAGGCAGATTTAACTATTATTGCTTTATATACAGCTTGAAGTCAGGAAGACTGATGCCTCCCGGTTTGTTCTTTTTACTTAATATTGCTTTGGCTATACGTGGTTTTCTCTGGTTCCATACAAAGTGAAGAATTATTTTTTTCTAGATCTGTTAAGAATGCTGGTGGTATTTTGATGGGGATTGCATTGATTCTGTAGATCACCTTAGGTAATATTGACATTTTAACTATATTGATTCTACCAATCCATGAACATGGTAGATTTTTCCATCTGTTTAAATCATCTGCAATTTCTTTGTTTAGTGTTTCATCGTTCTCTTTGTATAAATCTTTCATATCCTTCATTAAGTATACTCCTAGGTATTTAATTTTCTTTGGGGCTATAGTAAAGGGTATTACATTTTTTATTTTAGTTTCTACTTGATGGTTCTTGGCATATATGAATGCTTCTGATTGGTGTGTATTGATTTTATACCCTGAAACTTTACTGAATTCATTTATCAAATCTAGGAGTCTCTTGGAAGAATCCATGGGGTTTATTGAGAACCAAGGAGCAAAGGGGTGGGAAGGCCACTGGGGTAAGTCTCAATGTCACCAGGCCCAGGAACCAGGATCACAGATGTCCAAACAAAGGAGAACACTGATGCCCCGGTTCAAGGACAGCTAGAGCACATTCCCCCTGTCTCTGACATTCGGTTCCATCCATACCCTCAACAGACTGGACGGAGTCCCCCCACGTTGGTGAGGGTGAAATTTACTCATTCAATGACTTGAATGTTGATCTCTTCAGAAAACGCTATCACAGACACACCCCATAATAATGTTTACCCAGCTCTCTGGACATCCCTTAGCCCCATCAAGCTGACACACAAAATTAATCATCACAGCAGTGAAAGGACCAATAGCCAGTTACAGTAATAGCTGACATGGATTTAACTGCTTGAGAAATTACAGCAATCCTGAAATATAATGCTTATGGTTCCACTTATTTTATCTGCAAGAAAATTAAGGCTTAGAGACACTGACTGAAAGCTCAAGATCAAGATAACTTCCATTATCTTGCAGGGCAATCATCCCTTGAGAGGCCAAGTGCTGGATCTGGAAGCAGCCCACTCATACCCACGTAAGGCAGGTGTGTCCGGTGGTGAGCCCTCCTCCAACCCTGAGGGGGGACAGGGTGACGGTGCATCTGTATTGTGGCCACAGGCCACATGCCTGGGGAGCCTAGTGCTTCTGGCTGCAGCTCCCCATCTGCACTGCTCACCTCTGGATTTAGGAGGACAAGAAACATTTCCTTGCTTAAAAATTCACTTCTGGCTGGTGATGTGCTCCCTTGAACACCTGCCTCATGCCATCTCCGGAGATAGAGCATGAGAACAGAGTTGAGAACTCCTTTTCAGTACTTTCCACCTGCTCTGCTGCTACTAATTGAATCAACCTACTTTGTTTACACTCAGCTTTGGGTTTTCCCCCAACACACATCTTTGGAATGTCCCAAAATAGGTATCAACAGCCCTGAAAGTATCACACCCACAAAAGTGTAAATTAATTTCGTGTTGTCCTGTAAACCACACGATTCTGCATGTCCTAAAATCTTTATTCTAAGTAAAATTGATGTAATAACAAAAAACAAATCAATACAACAAACAAAAATTTTTACTTAGTGCCATCATTTAACCAGTGTGATGGTTAATTTTAAGAGTCAACCTCATAGGGAAGGGTGCCCAGCTGTTTGGTCAAACATCAGTCTAGATGTTCCTGCAAAGGTTTCTGGTTTCATAGGTGTGATCCACACATCAGTAGACTGTAAGTAAAGCAGGTTACCCTCCACGATGTGGGTGGGCCTCATCCCAGCAGGTGACAGCCTCAAGAGTAAAGGTGGAGGTTCCCCAAAGCAGAAAAATTCTGCCTCCAGACTGCAACATAGAACCCTATCCGAGTTTCCACCCTGCTGCCCTGTGGGATTTGAATATGAGACAAAACATCAACTCTTACCTGAATTTCCAGACTCTCAGCCTGCCGTGAATTTCAGACCTGCTGGCTCCCATAATTGCATAAGCCAATCCCTTAAAATAAATCTTTGTCTCTTTCTTTCTTTCTCTCTCTCTCTCTCTCTCTCTCTCTCTCTATATATATATATATATATATATATATATGTATATATATATAATGTCTCTCTATAAATATATATATTTTTATATAAGATAGATCTATAATCATATCTTCACATCTGTCTATATATACATGGAAAGCCATCTAGACAGTTGTTATAGAGACAGAGAGGTAAATAAAGATATGTGATATTGATAGATGGAAGGTAGATAGATGTGAGATAGTTGAAGAGAGAGAGAAAGAGACAGGGAGAAGTTCTATTGCTTCTATTTTTCTGTAGAACCCTGACTAATCAACCAGAAAATTCATATTTATGTTCTCTAGCTTCTCTCTACCCTGTCATGGCCCAATAAATGAATCCTCTGCAGTCAGAAAAATGTCCCTAAGTTCTAAACCCAACCCTCATTTCCAGTTTTTGTGGGTCCCCTTATCTTTGCCTATACATCACCGAGTGACATTCCAATTCCTCTGAGACTTCCCTGGTCTCCACTGTGAAGAAAGAACACAAACACACAAGGTAAAAAAACTATGGACCTCACCCATTTAACAGTTTTGGAAAATGGCCTCCATTTGCATAAGAGTTTCAGATTTCCGTGTTTCCTTTTCCTCTGATTTCCTTAAGACCTGACATGTGCTGGTCCTTTTGTTCACTCTTCCTTCATTCCTCGAAGATCTGGGAGGAGCAGTCTACTCTGGGAGGAGCAGACTCTGCTAAGGAAATCAAAAGACAGGAAATGTGAGTGTCTCGTGAAGGGGCTGGGGGTGAGTGACCAAAGGCACCGACCCCTTGTTTTTTGACTCATTAACAGAACATTTTTACTGAAACATGACCTCTTATTTGCCTTGGTCCACACAAAAACCTGAAAGATATATTTTAAGAAATGTGTGTTTGTCTCTGTCATACAAAATTCTGCCAGAAAGGCAAATGAACACTGCACATCACTGGACTTTTTATCATCTGAACACCTCTTAGTGAAATAAATAGGGACTGGCCATGCTCCATGTGAAACTCACCAAGAGGAAGTTCCTTAGAGATTATTTTCAAAATCCAATTTAACTTAACAGTCAAATGAAAAGTCCATAAAACTTATCCAGAGCGCCTATTCAGAGCATGAAAATTGAGGATTAGTTGTCAGGGTTGGGTTTTTGAAAGAGAAATGTTGTCCTTGTTCTTTACCTCCTTGCTTGGAAGCCTCGCCAGCAGGGCTGGTACAGCAGAGGGGACACAGACAGAAAGGGATTTTACACAAACGGGTAGGATGGTTGCAGCTGCACGTTATCTGCGGAGCAGGCATTTTAATCAGCTTCTCTGCCAAGGACCCAAACCGAGCTTCTGCCTTGCAAAAAAGCTCAAGGTGATGACCGGCAGCAAAGAAGAAATGTTGCTTTGCAAATGTCCTCTGACAATGCTTTCCTTGTTGGAAGCAGCTTCTATTCTGTGAACTAACATGTCCATGGATTCCTTCAAAGCAGAGCCCTGCAAAATTCCTGAAACCTTTCACATCTCTTGGCCTATTTTCCCGACATATATCTATTTATTGAATTCTTCATTAACCTTACTACATTTTGGCTCTGGGATTTCTATTTGATGTTTTATCAAAATTCCAATGTCAATTGTTTCTAAATATATGTTAAAGTTTTTAGTTTTTTAATCTTCTAATCATAGTAAATATTATTATTTAAGTTTGTACCTAGAGATTCTAATATCCCATGGGTTTTTATGCTTTCTGTTCCTTTTGGGTTTTGTTCATTTGTTTTTTTCTTTTTTTTTTTTTTTCTTCTTTTTGTGCCAGGTTATCTTTGATTTTTGTGCCAGAAATTTAACTTATAAAAATTTTGTTTGTCTGTTTTTAGAGATTGGGGTCTCACTATGTTGCCCAGTCTGGAGTGCAGTGGCCGTTCACATCATGGCCATAGTATATAGCAGCCTCAAACTCTTGAACTCAAGTGATCCTCCCACCTCAGGCTCTCCAGTATCTGGGACTACAGGAGTGCACCACTGCACTCAGCTTATTTATAAAAATTTTTCAGAGAACTAAACAAAAGCCTAGGATCATGTCATCTTCCTCAACAGACTATTTTTATTAGCATTTGAAGGCACCTGGGGGGCACTAGCAAGGTCGGATCATCTTTATCCAATTTCAGAAAGGGGTGGCTTTCTGAGCCTCAATATGGGCCTGCAGTCTCTGCAAGAGCTGGTTTCCTGGTGAGCAATCTTTCATATTGCAACCAAAGGCACAAGAGGTTTGTAAAGTCCCCATCTTTGGTGGACCCCAACTCCCACTTTTGTCCCTCTGAGAAACTGGCAAATGAATTACTTCATCGTGCAGCCGTGTGCTCCGGAATGGCAAGTGCTCCAGGACAAAGGCAGCCCCTGACCTAGCTCCCCTCTGGCTCTCTTTTAATCTTGGCCAAATAACCCAATGTTTGTGAAGTCTCCTTTGCATTCAAGCATATTATTATAAATTACATAAAACATATATTATGGTATTAAAAATGATATGTCACCTTTAGTGGGAGGATTAAACTGAATTTCTAGTCCATAATATGCAATGGAGATTCACCCTCTTTTACTCATAAGTCAACCAACCTGGTTTCTGCTTACATAATACCACTAAAATTCGAAACAATTATTGATTTTCAAATCTAATCTTTCCCCATATGCCAAATTAATCCTAATTCTTCAGAGGTATTTACTATTAAACAGTGTGGTAGTGCTCTTCTAATGTTTGCTATGCAGATGCTGCTCAACTTATGATGGAGTTGTGTCACAATGAACCTATAAGTTGAAATAAGTTGGAAAATACATTTAATGCTCCTGACCTACCAAACATTATAGCTTAGCATAGCCTACCTTAAATGTGCTCAGAACACTTATAATAGCCTGAAGTTGGGCAACATCATCTAACACAAAGCTTATTTTATAATAAAGTGTTAAATATCTCTTGTAATTTAGTGCATACTCTACTGAAAGTGAAAAACAGAATGGTTGTATGGGTACTGGAAATAAGATTTCTTCTGAAAACATATCATCATCCTAAGACCAAAAAATCATAAGTTGAAGAATCGTAAGTTGGGGACCATATGTGTGTGCACAGGAACATTTGTGTACAAAGACACTTGCAAACACATACACCAAGAAGAATTCAAGACATATGTATTGATATGTAACTTAGTCTTTTTGCTTAACAGTTTCAGTATTAAATTTTTATGCACTTTAAATATTTTGCATGTCAATATCTATAATCATGTCATTATTTTTAAAACTTATATATTATTCCAGGTATGTATTTACTAAAATGTATTACCCTATTCTCTTTTTTGTGGGATATTTAAATAATTTTATGACTTTATTTTTTTCTATTTTAAATAATGTTGCAATTAACTCCCTTAAATATATGTGCATATATATGTGTGTGTATATAGAAACTTAGATACTATGTGATTTTATTTTAGGATAAATTCCTTGAAATAATAATGCTGAGTCAAATATATAGAGATTTAACATTTTTAATTTAAAGATCTATTAAGATACTGCCAAATAGTTTCACTATATTTGGAAATCTTGGTTTCTCACTTTGTGACTAAGTGATACAAAACTCTAGTTTTAACTTCATTTTATGTTGATTTTTGGCTGCCTGGTTGAAAAAAAGACATGTCAAAAGACTATGTTATCTCAAATAAAATAAGCCTGAATATACTGAATTATAATATTAGTTTGTCAATTTAATCCACTAATTATGCCAAAGTTTTATTAAAACTTTAATCTCCATGTTCTCTGGTGTCAATCAATCGTTCTACCAGAATGTGCTGTTTTTTAATGTTTTTAACAAATGAATTTAAAACTCACTGGAAAGTAAGTCCTTATTTGAAAGATTATTAAACAGGACAGAAAGTTGTTTCCAATTTTTGTGTGTGTGTATATAGATGACTTTGGAGGTGACACATAACTTCAACAAACCCACTACAATGGTGCAATCACCATGATGGAAACATGTCCATGTACATATTTCCAAATGCTTTTGTGGTAGCACACATTTCTTTCAAAATGTAATTCTTGTCTCATATCTTGTTAAGATGCCATCTTTACCTGGAAGAAATTTATTAGCTGCTTTTATAGCCTAATCCTGTCATTTCTGAGGACAGGAGTGCGTGGGGAATCTCTTCTCCCACCCGAACTCAGCCCCAGCCCCATGGCTGAGAAGAGTACCTGTTCTTGAGACAGCCAGCCTTCTCCAGGTACCTGGCATTCCTGCAGGGGAGCCCTTTGGCACAAAGGATTTTCTTATGTGATTGGAAATCAGGGTGTAGACAGCAGTAAAATATGGATGCAGATGTAAAGAGAAAGAGAGTTTGGGGTTTTTTAATACCGTGAAGAGATTAATAAGCCCCAGGCAATATGAAATTGAAACTTGTTATAAAACTATTTTCTCTCCCTAACATAAGTTATAACTTCCATGTAGTAGATATCAAGATACAGCAAGCACCCCAATTATCAGCAAAAACCCATGCCCTTTGGACCAACTGCCATGTGGACCCCGGCTAGAAAAGACGTAGCAGGGACAGAATCCCATGAGGACAGCCTTGCCGACAGGGAACGGGCCTGAGGTGAAATGCACATGTCTCTTTCAGATGGTGAACCTCACACAGCAGGGAACTCGGAAACGTGGCCAGTTTTTATTTGATGTGGATACTCAGAAAACAATGCGTAGCTGAAAGTGTAATGCTGTTCTAGGACCTCATCAGTATTGACATTATCTACAAATAATGTAAATGACAAGCCTACTTTCTGTTTCTGACAACTTTTTGTTATGGAAAAATTGCAATATCTATCTGGGTTTGAAAATTTCTAAGGTGGGGAACATTTCTAAGGTGGGGACAAATTCAATCAATAAACTTGAATAGCAATCTTAAAACAGGTAAAATAATGTGCATTCATCATGTACAAAAGATAGAAGCATTTTCTCTGGAAATCAGGTTCAACTGCAGCATAACACAAGTAGTTCTGTGCTTTGCAAAATAATGTACACATGGTTTAGACATCCTATGTCCAGGCAGTAAATGCTCACTTTGAGCCAGACATGGGGACAGGTGCTGGACAGGGATTTGAAGATGAAAAAAAAAAATGCATTGCCACTCTATTTTAGTTTGCCTCCCTTTTCCACCAGAAAATGAGCGTGTTGAGGGTACAAGCTGTGTGACTCACGTCCACATCTGCCGCACATGAACCAACGCCCAGCATAGCAGAGTCTCAAACATGCTTGCTGAATGGAGGAAGGAATAAGTCCAAACACTGTTTTCTCTTAAGTTCAAAGTCCTAGGCCCAAATGCCCACCGGAGTTTCACTGTTGGTTGAAGTCACCAGGCAATTCTTGAGAAGCTCAACAGTTTACTCTAAGTTTACAGATAAGCCTGTCAGTAACACCTGTCTTGGAGTGTTTGCTTTGTAACTTACACATCCCAAAGGGTGTCTAGCGATGGTATCATGACACTTGCCTGCAGTTACCCCAAGTGTCTGTACAGAATAGAATGGCCAGTGCTATAAAGATGGCTTTCTTGTAAAGTCCAAAAACCCAGTTCTAGATATTGCAACACATATCAATATATTCTGAACATCCCACTCATTCCCACCCCCAGGGAGTTTACAAGGAGCAAGGGGACAGGACAAATGGATTCTACTGCATAGATCTAATGACAGTGAGGGCCAGACAGAAGCGAGCTGCTCTTGAGAATACAAAGGAGGGAGCAGTCACATCTGGGCAGGAGAATCCACTTCAGATCCTTACAAATCCATCTGTGGTCTCTTCTGTCCTTGGCAGGGGCTTTGAATTCAACCAAGTTTGGATTTAGGTCCCTGCGTTGTCGGTCATGACTTCATGGTTCTGTCTAAGTTACATTGCCTCTCTATTCTTTCATTTTTTCCATGTCCAATAGCAACGGAAGACCTGCCTAGCGGATTTTAGTGAAAAACAAGTGTGTGACACAGTGACCCCACACTCAGCTGTGTTGCTTCTGGCCTCAGACCCCAGGCCCGCTCTACCCACGGTGTGACAGAGACCAGCAAGCTATCCCCCTGCAGAGCTGTCTCATGCAGGTGGCTGGGCAACAAGCCAGCAAATGGATGAAAGAGGCAATTTCTGCAATTGATAAATGTGACAATAAAAAAAAAGCCAGCAATGAGCGGAGACAGGCCTCAGAGTGCAGGGGGGCTCTGAATGGCAGAAGCACTTGGGCAAGAAAAAGGACAAGTTAATTAGCTGGTGTGATGGTTGCTTTTATGTGACCACTTACTGGGTTGAGGGACGCCCAGGTAGCTGGTAAAGCATTATTTCTGGGTGTTTGCTAAGGAAGTTAGCAGTTGAATGGGTAAGGAACATCCTCCCTCACCCTCTACAGACAGGCGCCATCTACTCAGCCAGGGATCTGGAAGAACAAAAATGCAAAGAAAAGGTGAATCCCTTATTTCTGGAGCTGGAAAACCCATCTTCTCCTGCCCTTGGATATCAGAACTCTAGGTTCTCCAGCTTTTGGACTCTGGGATTTCATCAGTGACTCCCGTGTCTCTCAGGCCTTCAGTCTGGACTAAGAGTTATGTCAAGAGCCCCCTGTCTCTCCAGCTTGTGGTGGCCTGTCCTGGGACTTCCCAGCTCCTATAGTCGTGTGAGTTAATTCCCATAATAAACCTCCACTTGGAGATCTAGATCTATCTAGCGAGCTGCTATATCCTAATGGTTCTGTTTCTCTGGAGAACCCTAACACAGCTTACCAAAGCCTTTCTTTCACAATAAGGTGTGTTTCCTAGATGTGCCAAGAGTTCCATTGTCTTCTTTTGTGTTCTAGTTCATGGTCCAAGAGCTACAAACTACTGTGGTTTTCATAATGGCTGTGTCTGGTGCTTGAGAATCAAATTGTTATATAATATTTGTATATTTGTAAGTCAAGTCTCAAACCTGTAAATGATGCTTAATCATGACTTTGCTATAAAAAGGACATTGAACAGTAGCTTCATTTTTATAAAAATATATAATTAGATTTTATTAAAGTTTCCAAAATTAAAGAAATAAAGTATAAGGATTTTTTATTTAAAGTAAAGAGGTAACAATTTTAATATGTATTTTTTACATTTTGATTTGAATATATAATTTTGGATACTGAACACAAAAGACATTTTTTGAAGAAATGTCTAAAAAATAATTTTAACTTTTCAAAATTTTCAAAATGTTTTAAAATTACATTTTCTTTAATGTACTTTTTAAAAGTGCACTTTAAATATGATATTATGCTGTTTAATCCTTTAGATCATTACTGTCAATAGAATATCAGTTTTGTTAAAATTATGTTAAAAGAAAAATAATTATATGGAGTAAATACACAGTAATTTTCAGATGATATACATATGTCATTGTATTACTAATGCAGTTCACACTGATCCATGAACAGAACACTCAGATATGAGGAATGACCTTTAACTTCAGTTACCTTTCATTCTGATGACTTTCAGTGGCTTAAAAACCATAACCCCTTATACAGTTTTTATTTGTTTATTATAATGATACACCCATCAGAAAGGATGGTGGAACGTAAGATGTTCATACCTAAGCGTGGTCTCCGTGTGTTGTGAACCCGCCCAGCGGGAGCAGCTGAGCTGGATGCGCACCACACAGAGCAGTAGCAGTGCCGGTGGCCACGCAGCCTGCTGCCAGGGAAATGCAGAGTGCCGGTGGCACAGGACAGATCCCCAGAGAAAGAGAAGGAGCATGTAGTGTGGATGCCTGGACAGGGTTTCCCAGGAGGAAGGGATAATACATGCAGAGACACCAGTGGGATCTGCCCCAGTGTGTCCAAACAACAAGGGGCAGCACATTGTCTTGCATAGTTTGGAGTTATTTGGAATAAATCATTGTGGGAAAACACATAAGAATTTGCTTCCCAAAATGCTTGAAAAAAACAGTGAATGATCACATTTTGCTCTTTGCTCTAGTGCCGAGGAATCTCACAGCCATATCTGTGAGCCCACACTGGTGATTAAATAATACAGGAATATGTCTCGTGTACTCAGTTTGCCTACCCCTTGCTTTACGTTCCGTCTGTATTTTGCATGTAATCCTGGTTGTCCATTGGCCTGGCCTGTCTCTCTGTGTGTGCACCGTAAGCCTCTGAAGAAGGAGGAACAACACACAGACCTGGACACAAGAAGACAAGAATCGAGGCACAGGGGTTTGGTGGGAAGATGCAGTGTTGAGTAGGGGTGCCATGGGAGCTGAAATAATGAATGGAAGTTTCTGGGTGGAGAAAAGGGCTTGGAAGATAAGGAAGAAGTCAAAGGAGGAGGCCACGTTTTGAAGAGCTGCTTGTGGATGTGGTGGTGGGTGACCCAGCTGCTGGGGGCAGAATAATGGCCCCCAAAGATGACCACATCTTAACACCCAGAACCTACGAATACGTCATGTTATATGGCGAGGCGACTTGCAGATGTGATTAAGAGCAGGGATCATGAGATCATCCTGGATCATCTAGACAAGGCCAGTGTTATCCTACGGTCCTGAAAAACAGAGGACCTTTTCTGGTCCTTGTCAGAGAGAGATGGATGACACTGGTGGTTTGGAAGTGGGGGAAGCAACCACATGTCAAGGGATGCAGGAAGCCGCTAGCAGCTGGGAAAGGCAAGGAAATGCATTCAGGCCTAGAGCCTCCAGGAAAGTGGCAGCCAGGCAGGCACCTTCATTTTAGTCCAGTGATACATGTGTTGGACTTCTGACCTCCAGAATTGTGAAATAATAAATTTATGTTGTTTTAAGCCACTAAATTGTAGACATTTATAATGTCAGCAATAGGGAACTAATACATCGGTCAGCAAAACAGATGAGCCCAGTGAAGATGGACCCAGAGAGCAGCTGCAGCCCCAGCCGCTTTCCCACACCAATGAGCTGAGCCAGCAGACCAGCAGCAACGTGTGTGTGTGCATGACCATGTGTTTGCATGTGCTCATGTGTGTGTGCACACATGTGCATTTTATGTGAGCATGTGTGCGCACATATGTGCATTTTATGTGAGTGTGTGTGTACAAATGTGCATGTGTGTATGTGTGTGCATGTGTTTGTGTGCACACACACATGCACGTGCTGCAAAATGTGTGTGTGTGAGACACAAGTGCCTGCCCTGGTCTTTTTAACATAAACAGCAAAGTGACTGGTGTTTCACCCCCAACCTCCAAACCCCATGCAAACAAAATGCCTCTTGCAGCCCATCATAACTGGAAATGTCCTGTGAAAAGAATCCTGGGAAACACTTTCCAGTTGAGTCAGAGTGATGCCTTCAGGCACACCACCGTCCACCCCTTGCCAGACTGGCACTCATACACAGCCCTCTAAACCATAATGAGTTTTCAAATAGAGAAAATGACAAAGTCATGGTGACTAACATGGTAAAACTTATCTCCTGTGCAGCAAAAACCACACTAACATTTTCCCCAGAAGAGGATATACTCATATTATGCTTATGGATTTACGGAGCATCTCGTACAACCAGCAGCAGGAGGATGCAAAACGCTACCTGGTATTAGGGACGGGTCATCTCAGCATGTAGGTGCAAGGGCAAGAGCAGCTGCAGCTTTCTGCAGCCTCACTCAGTGTGGCCTTGAAATGCAGTGACAGGAAACACTCCCAGAGGACAGAGCTTTGAGCAGGACACTCGGCCACCCCCTGTGTGTAGGGAGAAGTGACCACAAGGGATAGACTGGTGGACAGTGACCAATGGCCTGAGCTGCTGAATGGTCAGAAACCTGGAAAATAGAAGATTGCACGATGGGTACAAGGAGCTCTGGGTAGAGGCATGTGGAAGGACACATAAGTGAATGGGTACAAAGCATGATAATTTTTGTGTCACATGAGAGCATCCACCACGGGAGATGCCTAACCAACCAAGTAGGCAACATGGCTCAACAGGCATCAGCCATTCCTTGTCACTGGCTAATCACAGTAGGTTCCTCTAGACTCTGAGTCACTTGAGGTCAAAACCTATGTCATCACAATTGATCTCTGTGTCCCAGGTACTTTGCGTTGTGTCCAGCACACCTATGTTATTAACATAAACATTACACCCAAACATCCACTGCGTGTTTGTGGAAAGAATGAATGAATGAATGTCTTCTACTTTGGCTTCCTCCTTTGTTGTTTTTTTAATTTTCTTCTGTCCTCTACTTGGAAACTAGAGAAAAACAACAACAACAACAACAAAAAAAAAAAAAACGAATGCATGGAAATGACTGTGTAGTGCCCAGATCACTTTCACATACAAGGCCAGGGGGATTTGTCTTTGAAAAAGTGTGACGAGACTGAGTTTGGTCATGATTTTTATTGTCTTCATTCCTAGACCTTGAGTCCAGAGAATTGACAAGTGCTTGGCATGCTTGATGACAAGAAGATAACTAAATGCCAATTTTTCCACACACCATAAACAATGTTCAGGGACTCCAAGATACTAAAAGTGTGGAATGATAAATTCGTATTTATGTTATAGCTAGAAGAAAACCTTAGTCTTTTTTTATATAATAATTATATCAACCAAGTTTGACAGCCTAAGGCTGTTTTTCTCTTCCCCAGACAAGGTCTTTCTTACAGTAAGATATAAATAATGACCCAACTTTTTTAGACTCAGTAAGCCCACACATTCTGTAAATTTATAGTTGTCTTCCATCTGTGAGGAAAATAATTGCATCTTGATGAAGAAGGAAAAAAAAAACCTGAATTTTTTCAACTCTATAAACCTAGTTCTTTATTAAAAATAAAAAGGTAAATCCTTTCAGTCTAAATGTAGTTAATTTTACCTTGAAATTTTGTATGAAAATACATTGGAAATTTAGTTTGCATTTTAATGTAATAGAGAAAAAAACTCCACTAGAATCATAACATAGAGGAGTAGCATAAACAGTAAGATTGGCTGTTCCTATGTATTTCTGTGGTTTGGAAAACAGAAGAAGTCCAGATCTTGAGCTTCTCCTGATTGGCACTTGCAGTGACGTGCCTCGTGTTCTACGCCTATCCTGGGTCTCCCGTCCAGCTCCGTCCACATTCAGCCCAGAGTCTGCCGTGAATTTCCCACGGTGCTCAGTCCAGTGCCTTGAGCAGGCAACAGCACTTGTTAAACGAACAAACGTATTCCAAACGCCATTTGCAACATTTCCATTTCTATGTAAGTCTGGAGAACTGAATTTACACCCTTTTCAAATTCTTCAGAAACAAATTTTAATTTAAAAAAATCAGAGCTACTGAGAAGAATAGATGATAAGTCCATGTATGTAGAGTGTTGCACTGATGGTCCCTGTCGCACAGACACGTAATGTGGCAAGTGTTGCCTTTTGAGCTGGGACATCATTATTCCAAAAATTACTGCAAGGTGGAGAAACTGAGGCTAAGCCACTGAAACGACTGCCCCACGTCACAAGGCTGGTAAGTAGCTGAGTGGAAACCCGAGCTCCCACCTGCATGGTTTCTGGGACTGCACTCTTAACTGCCCCAAGGACACGATTCCAAGGCTAAGCTGTGTAATTTCCAAGAACAGAACGGGGGAGAAGCAAACTCCACCATGGCCCCCGAGGTGGCCAATGGTGTGGCAGCTACGGCCTTCACCACAGGGCAATTCTTCCCGGTGGCCAAACTCAGGACCTCCTGCTGCCCTAAGTGTCTACTTACAGATGCTTGTTTTCTTATTAGCAGTAAAATTGGACATCTCATGATATGTTGATTGCACGTTTCATGATATATGTTGATTTACCATTTATCTGTCGTCTTTGTAGTTTATGGCCTTTGTCCGTTTTTCTGTTAGGTCTTTGTCTCTTCCTCCTAGTTGGCTCTTCCTGGAGCTCAGCCTGGTTATCTGTCTTAAACACACCATAAACACAGTCTCCTGGTCTGACGCTTGCCTTTAACTCCGCCTGTTGTACTTTACTCCAACTCTTTCTTCATGTAATAAAATAGTTCATATGTATTATGTCATTCCTTTTGCATTTCATTTGTTAGTGAAAAATGCAAGGCCTTAAATTCTTTTATTGAACAAAGATTTTTTAAAAATGTTTTTTAAATGCGTCAGTTGCATTTCATATAGCACAAATACAAATGATGAAATCAATTAAACTGTCCTCAAGGTATTAGTGTTTTTAGTTTGTAATTTTATGTATCTTGATTTTATTGTGAAATTCTTGAATATCTTTATTCTTAGTGGAGACAGGTAGAATATACTGGCTAGATCTGTGCTAATATGGTAGCTGCCAGGGGTGGAGAACCTACAGCCTTAGGGATACATGTGGCCTTCTAGGTCAATTTTACAGAATAAATCCTTTTATTTTTATTAATACATTTTTGTTTGTCTTATTTCTTTTTTCTTTTTCAAAAATCCAGTATTTTTTTATTTCAGTATATTATGGAGGTACAAATGTTTAGGTTACGTATATTGCCTTTGCCCACCCAAGTCAGAGCTTCAAGCATGTCCATCCCCCAGACAGTGTGCAACGCACCCATTAGGTATGAATATACCCATCCCCTCCTTCCACCTTCCATCTTCCCAACACCCGTGGAATGTTATTGCTATATATGCACATAAGTGTTGATCAGTTAATACCAATTTGACGGTGAGTATATGCGGTGCTTATTTTTCCATTCTTATGATACTTCACTTAGTAGAATGGGCTCCAGCTCTATCCCGAAAAATACAAGAGGTGCTAGATCACCATTGTTTTTTGTGGCTGAATAGTACTCCATGCTATAGATATACCACATTTTATTAATCCACTCATGTATTGATGGGCACTTAGGTTGTTCCCACATCTTTGCAATTGTGAATTTTGCTGCTGTAAACATTCTAGTGCAGATGTCTTTTTTATAGAATGTCTTTTGTTCCTTCGTGTAGATGCCCAGTGATGGGATTGCTGGATCAAATGGTAGTCTACTTGTAGCTTCTTGAGGTATCTGCATATTGCTTTCCACAGAGGTTGTACTAGTCAACAGTCCCACCAGCAGTGTATGAATGTTCCTATCTCACCACATCCACGACAGCATTTATTGTTTTGGGACTTTTTGATAAAGGCCATTGTCACTGGAGATAAGTGATATTTCATTGTGGTTTTGATTTGCATTTTCCTGATGATTAGAGATATTGAGTATTTTTTCATGCTTATTGGCCATTATTCTGTCTTATTTGAAAAGTTTCTGTTCATGTCCTTTGCCCACATTTTGATAGGGTTGTTTGATTTTTTTTCTTGGTGATTTTCCTGAGTTCTATATAGATTCTAGTTATCAGCCCTTTATCAGATGTGTAGCTTGCAAAAATTTTCTCCCATTCTGTGGGTTGTCTGTTTGCTCTCATGATAGTTTCCTTGGGTGTGTAGAAGTTTTTAATTTGATCAGGTTCCATTTAATTATTTTTGTTGTTGCTGTGATTGCCTTTGAGGTCTTCTTCACAAATTCTTTGCTTAAGCCAATGTCTGTTAGAGTTTTTCCAACATTTTCTTCTAGAATTCTTATAGTTTCATGCCGTAGGTTTAAGTATGTTATCCACCGTGAGTTGATTTTTGTGAGAGGTGAAAGATGCAGATCCTGTTTCTGCATGTGGCTTTCCAATTTTCCCAGCAGCATTTATTGAATAAGGTAGCTGGGACCACAGGTGTGCTAGTGACATTTCAAATGACATTTCAATAGCCACATGTTGCTCTTTGCTGCCATGCCGGACAATGCATATATAGAATATTCCCAATTATTACATAAAATATTATAGGATGACACTGAGTTATCTCCTAGACTGCAGAGGCTGGCTGCTGTAAACATATCGCAGCCACCACACTTTGCTGATTGTGTGATCTCAGGCAGGTTACAGGAACCCTCTGTGCCTCAGTTCTCTCATCTGAAAAAATAGAGAGTGCATTGCAGAACTACTCAATGTAATCCCTATCAAAATACCAACATCATTTTTCACAGATCTAGAAAAAAAAATTCTACACTTTGTAAGGAACCAGGGAAGACCCTGTATAGTCAAAGCAACCTTAAGCAAAAGAAAAAACTGGGAGACATCAATCTACTAGACTTCAAGCTGTACTACAAGGCTATAGCAACCAAAACAGCATGTTATTGGCACAAGAATAGAGACATAGACCTTAGGAACAGGACTGAGAACTCAGATATAAAACCATCCTCATATTTTCATCTTATCTTTGACAAAGCAGACAAAAACATACATTGGGGAAAAGAATCCCTATTCAGTAAATGGAAGGTGAGGGGGAGCAGGTGTGTCACCTGGCAAGAGAAGGAGCAAGAGAGAAAGGAGGGGCGCCAGGCTCTTCTAAACACCCAGCTCTCACATGAGCTCATAGAACAGAGTTTGCTCGCCATCTGGGGAAGGGCACCAAGCTATTTGTGAGGGATCTGCCTGCAAGACACAGCCACCTCCCCCCAGGCCCCACCACCAACATTAGGGACCAAATTTCGACATGAGGTTTGAGGGGACAAACGTCCAAACTATATCAACAATTAACTTGGCCTAGTATCCCTGGATTTCAAATAGGACATAGTGTAAATTCTTAAATAAGTCTTAGAAGGATATTTTTTTAAAAATTCTAAAGTGTAGTTCTTCAAAATCAGGTCACAGCCTCTATTTCTCAGGGGAAAATTTTCAACTCTCCATGTTGGCCCTTTTCCACTTAAACAAGGTTTCTTTGCTGGCTCATTATTAACACAGAGCTGGCAGAGTAGAGCTTCCTTATCTCACAGTATCACAGATTGGGAAAATGAAATATAAACATGGTTTCCTACCTGCAATGTTTTAAGGTAACTTTCTATATACATTCCTACTTTTCACAAAGGAATTCCTGGGAAAAGGCAGATGAAGGTGTCTAAGTGTGAATCAGGACTTGCTCAGCCATAAAATTGTTTAAGTCTGATTCAAGAAAACAATTCATGTTCATTGCCTTTCTCTCTCTAATGGAGAGGTATTCAATAACTATTTTTTCAATTGTGTACTTGAAGAGGTAGCTGGGGAGGGATATGATTCCTAATGTCTTTTTCCTCCCTAGAGGAATATTTCTTATTGTTCCTAAATTATATGAAGACCTAGCACATGAAGACCAGAAAACTAATCCTCCCAGTGGTTTGAATGCCTGACCTCAGGGAGGTGTTAGCTGTCTGGCCATGTCACCATGGGAACCTGTCAGTGGCCCCAGTCCATTGGGACGGTGCAGCCAGATGGCTGGCAGCTCACTGCACAGGATGTTCTCTTAGGCCCTGCTAGGACCATGCTGGGTTCTCCTGAATTTCAATTGCTACTGAGTGCTACTTTTCCAACCTGGGAGAGGCGATGCAATTCTACCCAGTGCTGAACGGCAAATAGCCTGGCTCCTTTCTTCTGGTACTCACATCTCTAGAATTCCTTGGAAAAATAGTATCTCAAGATTATAGACTTTTATATTAGGCAACCCACTGGACTGTTTGAGTCCAATATGAAGTTTCTGTTTTGTAGCTCTCAGACAGCAGTTGAAGTCAACCCCTAGCCCCACCCTGATGATATAGAGTTTTCCTTTTCCCCACTTTACTCCCTTAACCACAACAGACCCTCCCAGTTCCAAATATGGTCCTATCCCTTTTATTCTCCCTTCTAGCAAAAATAAGAAAAGTTCTGTTTAAGGCAAGAGAAAAGGGCATGGAGCAAAATACCTGCTGTCGTTCTACTGCCGCCTTTTCCCTACATGCTCAGCTTAACCTGAAGCACAGGTGTGCACATGAACACACGTGTGCAAACACACACACACATTGTTGAAGAGAAGAGGAAGGAGAGAGGGAGTCCATGGAGAAAAAGGGACAGAAAAATACACCCAGTGTTGGGCTGGTATCAGATAGGAATGCTGTGAGCCTCCAGAAACAAAGTGCTAGAATTACAGTGGCTTACACAAGTTAGGGTATATTTTTTTTCCTCTAATAAGTAATCTGGACATAGTTACCTGCTAGTGTTAGTTTAGGAGCTCACTCATGTTAGGAACACCCAGACGGCAGGAATTACTGCACCAGCTTCACTCACAGTAGCCAGAGCTGCCAAGTTCAAGGCACAAAAACATGGAAGAAGGGAAAGCCCCAGCCGTCTCCTTCTCAGAATCCCCCTTTCTGCTTCCCTTTCATACCTCACGGGCAAGACCTGGGGCCTATGGTCCCTCCTTGGTATCAAGGAGGCTTGAAAAGTGAGTATCTCCCCTGGAGGGGGCACAGTGCTGATGGAAGCAGTCAGATGGTGCTGACGGGGAAGGAGGACGCATGTGGAACTGGTGGGGAACTGATACTACGACCCACTCCACTCTGCCCACCTTGCTGGCCCCTCCTCAGTGACCCCACTTTGCCCAATGGCTGTAGAGATTCGTGACAAAACTGTATGCTAGCATATAGTTTATGTGCAACCAAATCATTATGCACACAAGAGAAACGTGCATCTGAACTCTTGGAGTGCAGGTCATTGGCACATTTTGTTTGGAGTGTCTCCTTTTAGTTATAGGAAAAGAGTCCAGAATCAATTTACAAAGTAGAAAACCCATTTTCCCATCATGGAAAGTTGTCCATAATTAAGAGTCTGTATATCTTGTGAAAGAATTAGTATTCCTTTTCCTGGGACTATGCAAAATTTACCAATAGCCATTGTAAAAACTAATTCAGTAATAAAAAAAAAAAACTTAGAACATGTAAAATTAAATAATTAGGAAAAAAGAGAAGTTAAATAGGCTTACTTATTTAAAAAATGTGAAATCTTTTTAACCTTTTGACTGTCTTGGGTTGTTAATAAATAATGTTTTGAAATTCTCCTCTTAGTTAAAAGATTATCAGATATTAAAGCTGGCTTCTTAAAATAGCAGAACTTTATTGAATGACTGCATTGTAAATCTGTAGATAACATTGTCTCCATCAGCAAAGAAAAAGATCGCTGAACCAGAAAAAGGAGTTCTTGGTGATTTTTATTAATAGTTCGATTCATTTCTTCATGAAATCAGAAAACATAAAAAATAAATAAATGCTCATATACAGCTCTTTCTTCCATAGATATGTTTCCAAAGAAAGGACAATTCAAATGTAAAAATAATCAAGTACAGTATGTCTTCTTTTTTGAGATGTGCACATATGCCAGCTGACATTTTAAATAACAGCAAACTGCTCTTTTCTCCTTTTTCAAAAACATCTTTTGTGTTTTGCAATCTTCATTTTACATGATGGCTGGGTCAGTTCCCATATCACTCTATTGTTAATCAATAGTTAAATCATAGTCAGTAAAGAGATCATTATATTTGGGAATTCTCCCAAATTGCAAAGATATTAATATCTTAGATGCACTAAGCAGTGTTAAAAACATTCATTTCCTATGAATTGACTCATTTCCCTCCCAGGCTTTTCACCACATAACACTTGATACAAATGTGTTCATTGGGCTGTTCTCAAAACCTAAATTTCATTATTTATATTCGCTAAATTTATAATAGCACATATTCTTCAATTTCACTCCCTGATGAAAAGCTGGTTACTCAAATCCATGAGAATATAGAAAGTCATTAAAGGAAAATTCTCTATAGAGATATCAAGCGGGTATCTGAAACCATTTGCTTCTAGCAACCTAATGTTTCTTATTGGAAAGTTGCTACATTTAAATTTATAACTGTTTTAACATAAGTCATGTTGAGTGTATACCATACCCAAACCATAATTATGCTCTCTAATCATGCTGTCAAAAAATATATTATGCACAGTGAGAACATTAACAATAATAATGCTAATAATAACAAAAACAATGAAAGAAGAGTGAAGAAATATAATGGATTCTTCACTGTGTAACTTTAAGAAATAATTAGCACTTGATAGGATAATTTTGCAAGCTAAAATCTTCAAATCCTTGACCTATTAAAAATTTGAACATGTAATTATGTTCATGAATTATTACATCTTCCCCATTTTTCCATAACAATGACAAAAATTGGGTTTTTTTCTCTTGCAGAAATTGTCATTTTTGAAAAAAGCATGTATAACTATAAAAATGGGAAGTGAAAAGAAAAACACTGACCAATGTAACTTTTATTCTAACATTCTGATATTAATATAGGACAATAAAATCCATGAACCTCATTTTTCCATCCACAAGGTGAGGATAATAATTTTTCCTATGGTTGTTGGATGATAGAATGAGACAGTACAGAGAAAGTGTTATTTGCAGTTCCTGACACTTTGACACTTCACAGTGGGCACCTCTTAGCAGAGGCAGACATCATTGATTCAATTCAAGTTGTCGTTATTGGTAATTTTAATTTTCTTCTTCACAACATTTTTGCAATTGATATATATTACTTTTATAATCATAAAAAGTTGACACTCTTCTATTGAAATACACACACAGAGAATCACAATTGTTGTTATTAATACTAAAAGTTCTTAATTAAAAACACATATATAGGCTAATGTAATAGAACCCAGAAAACCCCCCATGCATATACAGTTAACTGATCTTTGACAAGGATGTCAAGAATACACAATGGAGAAAGGACAGCTTCTTCCACAAATGGTATTGAGAAGCTGGATATATCATGCAAATTGGACCTTCATCTTACACCATACACAAAAATCAATGTAAAACAAATTAAAAATTTAGACATAAGACTTAAAACTTCAAAACTCCCAGAAGAAAACATAAGGTAAAAGCTTCATGACATTGATCTTGGCAACAATTCCTTAGATATGACAGCAAAAGCCCAAGCAACAAAGCTGACAAATGAGACAAGTGGGACCACATCAAACTAAGAAGTTTCTGCACAACAAAGGAAATAATCAACATAGTGCAAAGCAAACTTCGGATTGGAGGAAAATATTTCCAAACCATGTATCCAACAAGGGATTAATATCCAAAATAGGTAGGAACTCCTATAGCTCAATAGAATAAAACAAATAACACTATTAAAATGGGCAAAGGATTTGAATAGACATTTCTCCAAAGAAGACATAGTGTACAAATGGCCAAACAAATACATGAAAAGACTCTCAGCATCTCTAATCATAAAGAAAATGCAAATCAAAACCACAATCATATATCACCTCACATATGTTAGATAGCTATTTCCCAAAAGTAAGTAAATAAAAGATAACAATTGTGGTGAAAATATGGGGAAATTGGAACTCTTGAACACTGTTGGTAGGAATGTAAAATGATACAGCTACTACGGAAAGTGGTATGGAAAGTTCCACCCCCACCCCCCGCAAAAAATAGAATTACCATATGATCCAGCAATCCCACTTATGCGTATATATGCCAAAGAATTGAAATCAGGATATCAAAGAAATAGCTGCACTCCCTTATCCATTGCAGCATTAGTCACAATAGCCAAGATATGAAAACAATTTAAATATCTATTGATGAATGCATGAAAAAAGAAAACATGGTCTATACATACAATGAAATATTACTTAGCCTTTAAAAGGAAGGAAATGCTGTCATATCCAACAACATGGATGAGCCTGGAGTAGATTATGCTAAGTGAACTAAGCGAGTCACAAAACGGCAGATACTGCAGTATTCCACTTATTTGAGATACCTAAAATAGTCAAACTCATGGAACAGTCATTGCCAGGGACTGGAGGTGTAGGAAATGAAGAGTTGCTGTTCAAGGGGTATAAAGTTTCATTTATGCACGACACATAAATTGTAGATATCTGCTGTACAATATTGCAGTGTAGTTAGCAATATTGTATTGTGCACTTACAATTTGCTAAGATGGTAGATCTTATGCGAAGTGTTCTTACCACAAATAAGTAATAAACTTCTAAGTACCTGTGTCTCTGTCCGTGGTTCTGAATTAAAACTGTTTATGAGAAGCATAACATACTCTAAAATGCAAAATTGTCAATCAAACTAAATATTTTGATTATAAAGTGTCCAATGCAATGTATCCCTGAGGTTCTTAAATTTATGAATGTTAGATTAAGAGGGATTTTTTTTTCTTTTGGTCTTGCCTATATTCCAAAAGTTACCTAAACTTCTGTGACTTTACTGCTGAAGTGTGTCTCTCATGTCCTTGAAGGTCAAGTCTGACCCTGCTTGATCCCTGGATTCATTTTCTCCTCACCTGTGTGATCTGTTTTTCAGAGTGAGGTTCACCTTCCAAGCCCTCTTTCTTCTCCTAGAGAAAAATAATACTGAACTGCACTTTATTTTTCCTCCTTCTCAGTTAAAAGGGATTGGATTATTCTCATCACACCTCTCAAACTTGTGACACCGTGTAGGGAGGCATTAATGATCCCTTGCCACTTTCTTCAAGGCAATAATTCCTAATTTTCAAAGAAGAGAGAAAATAGATGTAACAGTTCTGTGAAATAGGTAAAAGTGAAATCTTGTTATAGCCTAATTATACTTTAACTAGAAAAAGTAACCAAGGTTTTTTCCCCGTGGCTTTTTAAGTGTTTTAGAAAAGTTGATTTAGAAAGTCATCTTCACATGTATAAAGATGATAACATAAATTTGTGGGACCAATTACATTTGCAAAGTCATTCATAGAGGTATGTGAAAAAAAAAAAAATCCAAGAACCAATTCCTTGCCACTCTGTCAGCCCCTCCAGCTTCCTCTTTTGCCTTCTTCTCTTTGGATGTCTTCTTTCTTTTATTCAAAGACTCCCAGCCCTTTCCTGTCTCAGAAACTTTGCACACACTGTACCCTCTGCTTGGGATATTTTCCACACACTCCTCCCATTTTCTCCTGTGGGCCTCGCTTTTAATATAACTTCTGCAGAGATTGAATCAAGATGGCGGACGAGAAACACCGCCAGATAGAATGTCTCTGCAGAAAAGACAGATTCTAGCAGAAATTAGAAGAAAGAAGCAAGAAGATGAGCCTACATTGGACGAGGGTCAGAAGGAGGAGTACCTAAGACCACGGGAGACTCCACGGGAGGAGGTCGCAGAGGAGAACTGGAAGCTGAGACCACTGGAGCAGCCCAGAGACCAGCAGGAAGTGTAGGTGGATTGACTGTTTCCCCTCCCCTGCATCTCGAACTGCTGGTGGGCTCCCCAGCGGGTGTAGAGACCTGCAGACACCAGCCCAGAGACAGCCGCCGCCAGTGAGCGGTAAGCCAGTAGTGGACGCAGCACTAGGCACCCAAAGCCTGCGGGGTGCCTCCCTGTGCACAGACCCCAGCCACGCCGCAGGTGCCATACTGCCTCCTTCTCCCCTCCCCCGACCCTATCCGTGGCTGCCCAGAAAGACAATACAGCCACCAGCTGGAGGCACCTCCAGGGAACAGGACCTTCCCTTTTGGGGCCCTACAGCTGACTGAGGGGAACTCAGACTGTGAACTCTCTACCCGCCAGCCCTCCCAGGTGCTGCTGGCACAGTGATCCCAGGAGAACGGGGCAGACCCTGAAGCTGAGAGACATAGACCCAGCTTGGGCTCCCTGTGGGTGAATTGGGACTGGCACTCCTCTCCCTGGTGGGGATATATTTTGAACTCTGGGACCCAGAGGTCAGACCTGCAGACTAGATCCCATGCATTGAGGACTCACATTGCCCGGGGCACATAAAGGATATACGGGAACAGCTTATTGAGGTGTGTGTGCCTTCAGGGGCAGATCAGCATCCTAGAGGGCAACCCTCCCACCAAAGGGAGGCCATGCGCCCAGGCCAGGTGGCATTCCTGCACAGGGAACCTCCCAGCCGGCATCACAGGCAGGGGAGGCCTGGTGGCGGGTGGTCTGGCCTGCTGGCAGAGGACCAGGAGTAGCCGTGGAGTTGGGGATGGTGGAAAGAAGCCAGGCCCGCTCCAGACTGTGGGTCTCAGATAATCCCACCCAAAACGCAGACTTTCTGACTGAGCAGGGCCATTCCAGCCCCTCACTGACAGCTTTTCCTGGAAGCAGAGAACAGAACTTTGACCCCTGCTAACGACATTGGTGGTGCCTGAGGGCAGGCTTACCCAACCCAGCTCCTCACAGACTCACTCCCAGACTCACTCCCAGACCAGCCCTCACTGAGGGGGAGAAAAGGACACACCTGGAAGTCCCCAGCCACCTGGAGGGCCCCAGCCACCACCTGAGGCACTAGAGTGCCTCTCTACAGGAACAAGAGCTGATAACAGGACACAAAAACAACAGCGTAGCCTGTTACTCCAAGCAAGAACCACCTACTGACAGGGAGGGCATCCTGCGCACCCTTTTCATGGCACCTACTGACTCATTATACAGGGAGAGGTCAAATCTCACCCACAGACACCACCTACCAGCTCAGAAACTAAACAAGGCGTGTGAATACCCAAATAAAAACCTAAAGGAAAGAAACAACAACTGATTGACATGGGAAGAAATCAGCGAAGGAACTCAGGAAATATGAAGAACCAAACGGAAAACACATCCCCAAAGAGGAGCACCAGCCCGCTGGACACAGCACCAACCAAAATCAGGCAACCAAAATGACAGAAGAGGAATTTCGCATGTGAATCATAAAAAAATTCAATGACCTGCAAGAACAACTCAATAACCAACACAAAGAAACCAGAAAAAGCCTCCAGGATCTAGAACAAAAGTACACTAAAGAAATCAACACAATGAAGAAAAGTTTAACTGAACTCCTGGAAATGAAGAATCAATTCAGGGAACTACAAAATACAGTGGAAAGTCTCAAGAACAGGGTAGATCAAACAGAAGAAAGAAACTCAGAGATTGAAGATAACACTCTCCAATTAAATAAATCAGTCACAGAGAGCAGAGAAACAAGAGAAAAGAGCAAAGCCTACAAGAGATGTGAGATTATGTGAAGAAACCTAATGTGAGGGTCATAGGGTTACCAGAAGGGGAAGAAGACAACACTCAAGGGTTGGACAAGCT
This sequence comes from Microcebus murinus, assembly GCF_040939455.1. Classification (NCBI taxonomy): domain Eukaryota; kingdom Metazoa; phylum Chordata; class Mammalia; order Primates; family Cheirogaleidae; genus Microcebus; species Microcebus murinus. The sequence continues at coordinate 4,913,317 of NC_134114.1, read as the reverse complement.
ATTTGAAGATATAATAGAGGATAATTTCCCAGGCCTTGCTCAAAATCTTGATATACAAGTTCAAGAAGCTCAGAGGACTCTTGGGAGATTCAATGCAAACAGGAAGACGTCAAGACATGCAGTCATTAGACTGACCAAAATATCAACTGAAGAGGCCCTTCTAAGAGCTGTAAGATGAAAGAAGCAAGTAACATACAAGGGAAAGCAAATTCGAATAACACCAGACTTTTCTAATGAGACTACAAGCAAGGAGAGACTGGGGTCCCATTCTCACTCTTCTGAAACAAAACAATGCCCAGCCTAGAATCTTATTCCCTGCAAAACTAAGCTTCATATATGAAGGAAAAATAAAGACATTCTCAGATAAGCAAAGTCTCAGAGGATTCACCAAGACAAGACCAGCCCTACAAGAAGTACTAAAAATAGTGTTATGCATGGAACACCATAATAAAAACTCACGAATATAAAAACAACCAAAACCCAAAGGTTAAAGGCCAGATATTACAATGGCTGAAGAGAGAAATCAAAGCAACAACATCCAACCCAACAGAATGAACAGTAATCTACCTTACTTATCAGTTCTCTCAATAAATGTGAATGGCTTAAACTCTCCACTCAAGAGACATAGGCTGGTGGAATGGATAAGAAAATACAGGCCAAGTATATGCTGTCTTCAGGAAACACATCTAACCTTCAAGGATGCATATAGACTAAAAGTAAAAGGGTGGAGATCAGTATTCCAAGCAAGTGGAAGCCAAAAGAAGGCTGGCATGGCAGTTCTAATTTCAAACGATTTAGTTTTTAAACCAACAGAAGTAGTGAAAGACAAAGAGGGTCATTATATAACGGTGAAGGGCACAGTTCAACAAGAAGATAACAATTTTAAATATATATGCACCCAACTTAGGTGCACCCAGATTCATAAAGCAAACCTTGCTGGATCTAAGCAAATGGATTAATAGCAACTCCATAATCACCGGATATTTCAACACCCACTGACAGCACAAGACAGATCCTCCAAACAGAAAATGAATAAAGATATAATGGACTTAAAAAAAATACTAGAAAATTGGGTCTGCCTGACATTTACAGGACATTCTACCCAAAATCCACGGAATATACATTCTTCTCATCAGCTCACGGGACATTCTCTAAGATTGACCATATCCTAGGACACAAAGTAAACCTTAAGAAATTTTAAAAAAATAGAAATCATACCATGTATCTTCTCAGATCACAGTGGAATAAAAGTAGAAATCAACCATAACAGAAACTCATGTTTCTACACAAAAACGTGGAAATTAAACAACCTCCTACTAAATGATTACTTCATAAATGAAATCAAGATGGAAATAAAAAAATTCTATGAAAAAAATGACAATGGAGAGACAAGTTATCAAATCCTCTGGGACACAGCTAAAGCAGTTCTGAAAGGAAAGTTTATCTCCATAAATGCCTATAACCAGAAGTCAAAAAGATCACAAATAGACAATCTAATGAAACGACTCAAAGAGCTGGAAAAAGAAGAACAGATCAGCCCCAAACCCAGCAGAAGAAGTGAAATCAACAAAATCAAATCAGAACTAAATGAAATTGCAAACAGGGAAGCTATTCAGGAGATTAATAAAACAAAAAGTTGGTTCTTCGAAAAAATAAACAAAATTGACACGCCACTGGCTAAGCTAACGAAAAGCAGAAAAGAGAAATCTCTAATAAGCTCCACCAAGAACAAAAAGGAGATATCACAACTGATCCCAAAGAGATACAAGATACAATTTATGAATACTACAAAAATCTTTATTCACACAAACTGGAAAATGTGGAGGAAATGGACAAATTTCTAGAAACACACAGCCTCCCTAGGCTCAACCAGGAAGAAATAGATTCCCTGAACAGATCAATCTCAACAGCTGAAATAGAAACAGCAATTAAAAATCTCCCTAAAAATAAAAGTCCCAGTCCAGATGGTTTCACACCCAAATTTTACCACACTTACAAAGAAGAACGACTACCTATCTTGCAGAAACTATTCCACAACATCGAGAAGAATGGAAACCTCCCCGACACCTTTTATGAAGCAAATATTACTCTGATACCAAAACCAGGAAAGGATGCAACAAAAAAAGACAACTACAGACCAAAATCCCTAATGAATATAGATGCAAAAATCTTTAACAAAATCTTAGCTAACTGAATCCAGACGCTTATCAAAAAAATAATCCATCATGACCAAGTGGGCTTCATCCCAGGGATGCAGGGATGGTTCAACATACGTAAATCTATAAATGCAATTCACCACATAAACAGAAGCAAAAACAAAGACCACATGATTCTTTCAATAGATGCAGAAAAAGCTTTTGACAAAATTCAACACCCTTTCATGATATGAACACTTAATAAAATAGGCATAGAAGGAACATACCTAAAAACGATACAAGCCATATATGACAGACCCATAGCCAACATCATACTGAATGGGGAAAAATTGAAACCATTCCCACTTAGAAATGGAACCAGATAAGGCTGCCCCCTATCCCCACTTCTGTTCAACATAGTGCTGGATGTCCTGGCTACAGCAATCAGACAGTAAAGTGGAATTAAAGGTATCCAAATAGGGGCAGAAGAGATCAAACTTTCACTGTTTGCTGATGATATGATATTATATTTAGAAAACCCCAAAGATTCAACCAAGAAACTCCTGGAACTGATAAATGAATTTAGTAAAGTCTCAGGATACAAAACCAATACACAGAAATCAGAGGCATGCATATACGCCAACAACAATCAAATTGAGAACCAAATCAAAGACTCAATTCCCTTCACAATAGCAACAAAGAAATTAAAGTACCTAGGAATATACTTAACCAAGGAGGTAAAAGACCTCAACAGGGAGAATTATGAAACACTGAGGAAGGAAATAGCAGAGGATGTAAACAGATGGAAATCCATTCCATGCTCGTGGATCGGCAGACTCAACATCATTAAAATGTCTATACTACCCAAACTGATCAACAGATTCAATGCAATACCTATTAAAATCCCATCAGCATTCTTCACAAATATAGAAAAAATAATTTTACTCTTTGTATGGAACCAAAGAAGACCCCGAATATCAAAAGTAATTCTAGGCAACAAAAACAAAACAGGAGGTATTAATATGCCAGATATCAAACTATACTACAAAGCTGTAGTAATTAAAACAATCTGATATTGGGACAAAAATAGGAATATTGACCAGTGGAACAGATGTGAGAATCCTGATATAAAACCATCCTCATATAGCCATCTAATCTTTGACAAAGCAGACAAAAACATACGCTGGGGAAAAGAATCCCTTTTCAATAAATGGTGCTGGGAAAACTGGATAGCCACTTGTAGAAGGACCCACACCTTTCACCTCTCACAAAAAATCAACTCACACTGCATAACAAACTTAAACCTAAGGTAGGAAACTATTAGAATTCTAGAGAAAAATATTGGAAACACTCTCCTAGACATTGGCCTAGGCAAAGAGTTTATGAAGAAGTTCCCAAAGGCAATCACAGCAGCAACAAAAATAAATAAATGGGGCATGATCAAACTAAAAAGCTTCTGCACAGCCAAAGAAATAGTCATGAAAATAAACAGATAACCTACAGAATGGGAGAAAATTTTTCTATCCTACCCATCTCATAAGGGGCTGATAACTAGAATATACTTAGAACTCACGAAAATCAGCAAGAAAAAAATCAAATAACCCTATTAAAAAGTGGGCAAAGACTTGAACAGAAACTTTTCTAAAGAAGACAGAAGAATGGCCAACAAACATATGAAAAAATGCTCAACATCTCTAATCATCAGGGAAATGCAAATCAAAACCACAATATCACTTAACTCCAGTGAGAATGGCCTTTATCAAAAAATCTCCAAACAATAAATGTTGGCGTGGATGCGGAGAGTGGGGAACACTCCTTCACTGCTGGTGGGACTACAAACTAGTTCAACCTCTGTGGAAAGCAATATGGAGATACTTTAAAGTGATACAAGTGGATCTACCATTTGATCCAGCAATCCCATTACTGGGCATCTACCCAAAAGATCCAATGACATTCTACAAAAAAGACACCTGCACTCGAATGTTTATAGCAGCACAAATCATAGTTGCAAGGCTGTGGAAACAGCCCAAGTGCCCATCAATCCAACAATGGATTAATAAAATGTGGTATATGTATACCATGGAGTACTATTCAGCTCTAAGAAACAACGGTGATATAGCACATCTTATATTTTCCTGGTTAGAGCTGGAACCCATACTACTAAATGAAGTTTCTCAAGAATGGAAAAACAAGCACCACATATACTCACCAGCAAACTGGTATTAGCTGAGCAGCACCTAAGTGGACACATAGGTACTACAGTAATAGGGTATTGGGCAGGTGGGAGGGGGAGGGGGGCGGGTATATACATACATAATGAGTGAGATGTGCACCATCTGGGGGATGGTCATGCTGGAGACTCAGACTTGTGGGGGGAGGAGGGGAAATGGGCATTTATAGAAACCTTAAAATCTGTACCCCCATAATATGCCAAAATTAAAAAAATAATAATCCAAAAATAAAATAAGGAAAAGAGAAAATAAATAAATAAAGCATTCCATAACCACAAAAAAATAAATAAATAAATAATATAACTTCTGCAGAGCTTTCCCTGTCTACTCTATCCCTGTAGCCTCAGCCAGCCATCACTAGCTATCATCTCTCCTTGGCTACTTTCTTCTGATCTTTATCCACAAAATGTTAATATCTTATGGATGTATTTTAATTCTACAGTCATGATTACAGATTGCTTCTCTAGAAGCAAAGCTCCTAGAGTCAAAGCTCCACTGGGTCTGCGTATTCCCCCCCCACACACACATTTCAGCACCTAGAACAGCACCTGGATTCTGAAGTCTACCTTCTCAGTCATAAACTATGTTGGACTGTCATGAGCTGTTAGCAGTTTCTATTTCTGGCTTTATATATGTGTGTGTGTGTGTGTGTGTGTGTGTGTGTGTGTGTGTGTGTGTATTGAGGAGCTAGAATCTCTGAACTCCTCAAGATCCTTGTTCACAAAAAGGACTATAAAGACTACATTCCATCCACTACAATTTCCTCAGGCAAATAAGAATTGCGGCATATTTTGCCTCCCTTTCAGGGACAGTAATCTATGAGTCATTGCAAGTAGGCATATAACAAAAGTTACTAGCCTCGGGTTACAACATCCTGTGCCAGGACTTTTAGCATAGAGAGCATCCCTTCTGCTCTTTTGGTGATAGGTACATTGGGCACTTTTTGCATTTATAGTCAACTCTTTTTCCCAAACCATTCTGGCCAGATGCAATTGACCTTCACAATTGCTATGACATACACACATGTACACACAAATATGTACAAGTAGTATTAGAAACTTAGACTCATTAAATAGGCACTGGTATAACTACCTGGCTCACTTTAGTTTCCAAAATAAATTTCAAAGTTCTCTATAATTCCAATAGAGGCATATCATTGAGGGGTCAGGGAGGCTAAAGTGCTTACCCAAAATCATATGTCTGGAAGAGACAGGCCCGGGACCAAATGTGCTGATCACTCTCCCCTGATGTGGGTGCCCATGGAAACCCAGCTCCACTTCAAGAACCATAAAACATTTTACTTGCTATGTGGAAGTGAAATCTGCCATCATGTGTAATTTCCCTTGCCTCAAATGCAAGAACACTGTGTGAATATTTCATGAGGTACCATATACTGCATAATAATGTCTGCATGTCCCCACATACCCTGTAAGGCTGTGAGCTCCTTGAGTTCAAATACTATTCCCACCACTTTACATCTTCCTCTCCCCATCCCCCAAAGTGCCTAGCATGGTACTCTTCCATTTACTAGATGTTTCTTAAGACAACTCAAGAATAGCCTGTCACAAGACAGGTATAAATCATGTATCTACTATCACAATGACATTGATGAAAAGATAACTACATCAAATAGGGTATTGACTACAACCCCATGAAAGTACCAAGAAAAAACCGCTCCAATTAATCATTCGACCACAAACTGGTAATATTCAGGTGAGCCCCATCTGTTTTTCCCCAGGGAGTCTGTTAGCTCAGCTCAGCATCTGCAAAGAAGAAGGATTCAATAAGGTAAGCAACACCTTTAATGAGTAACCTATTTGCAACAAAGCCTAATTCATAACTGAGCAAGAAAAGGGAAACTAAACAGTCTTCCTGGGATATATATTGACAGGTAATTTCATATCTGGCCATGCCCTTGGAGATTCTACTATCCTTATTTTTATATTTCTGACTTTCTTCAGAGATACATGATATGAGGGTTTATAAAGGCAGCATAAGAGCATTAACTAATCTTTAAAAAAATATTTCCTGAGTGCTCACTACATAGTAGGCACTGGGGTAGACAATGAGGAACCAGAAATGCCTGGTACACTCGGCATTCTGGAGGAACTTATTCACGGTCAAAAGTGAAATTAAGACAACCAAACAGGAAATTAAATACAGAGTGATGTACGTCATGACAGTGTACATACGTAGGAGCTAGATCAATGGAATTTGGATATTGCTTGTAGGATGTAAAAGAAATCAAGGAGAAAGCCCATATTTTTGCTTTGATCACGCAAGGAACATCAAAAGAAAAACAGTTCTGTCTGGGGTCAGCATGAGAAGAAAGATGGTGAATTTGATGCTGGGTAGGTTGATAATGAAAGGCCACCAGGACATCCAAGTAGAAATGAACAATAAAAGACTGAATGTCAGCTCAACAGTTTAGGAAAGAGATAACAATAAAGATACATATTTCTCAGATACAAAGCAACCAGTGGCAATTGCAGCAACAGAAATGCTCGATATTGACAAAAGAAAATGCCTTTAGAGCAAGCAGGGTAAAGTAGACACGCCCAAGAGCTAGGAGGAAAACTAGTAATGATAACCTGGAAGTCAAGCAAGGGGTTTCGAGAAAACACTGGCTATTTATGTACGCCTAACCCTACTGAGGGACCCAGAAAGATGGGGGCTCCACAGGGGCATGGCGTTTAGGTGCAAAAAGGGAAGGGGGGCATTGAAGAGTGTAATGTCAAAAAAGGGATAGGAGCAACACCAGTAAGGAGCAGCGGAGAGTGACAGCATGAGCCAAGCAGAGATGCTGAGTATCGACTGCCCTTCTTGGAAGCTTGACTGGAGGCCCGAGGCCATGCTATCCCCAGGAGAAGGCTCTGGCACAGGGAAGGATTCTCAAATGGTATTTAGACTTTCAATGTAGTTAAATATTTAAAGAAAATAAGCAGTAGTGAGAACAAGGTTGCAAATTCAAGAGGAAGAGGGAAGAGTGCATGGAGTGGAGAACCCAGGGCCAGGGAAAGGAGTGCGAGAGAATAATGTGCGGGACACTGGACAGACAGGACCAGTAAGTGAATGGAGTGGCTCACAGAGAAATAAAATACAGGACAGGGGCCAAATTCACTGAGCTCAGGTTTCTTTTCCCTCTTATGTGGATGAGCTCTGGTACACTCAGCATTCTGGAGGTCTCACAGCAAGTCCTGGATCTGCCTTTGCTGCTCTGTGAGGTCCCGGAGAGACTCACCTGTTCCCCTCAGTTTCCTCCTCTACTGTGTGATCCTGGCTGCTTTGCCGATGAAGTCTAACCCGAGGGTGGCTCTGGTTAGACATCACGTGGTTTCTTGCCTTCTTTTCACCCTGTGTGAGCCAGTGTGAGCTGCACAGGTGGAAATACCTGCAGGCCTGGAAGGGGACAATCCTTTTCTGCATTTGCTTCTTGCATATGGGTGGGGAATTTTGGTCTTTTTTGGGTCTCAAAATATGGGAACCTTTTTCTCTAATGCAGATCCACTGGGAGAAGAAATTACTCACTTTGTATCTCTAAACTTTCTTTCCTAAGTTAAAGGCGTTTCTCTCTGACTATGCAAGAAGAGCCTTTGCCCCTCCTTACATATAATTTTCTCCCGAGGGTCCTGGTCCTGGTTATTTTTAATGACTAATCACAATAGCCCGAGACCCCAGGGAGCTGACTGATGAGAGCGGTTCCCTGCAGAGCGCCCCTGACAGCCGTGTCATGGGATTTTCCATAGCGTGCTCCACGCGTGCCCAACAACGAGGCGTGGCCTTTCTTAGTCTTGCTTCCTCCATCCGGCACTGTGCCACTGCGACTGCCGCTGCGACTGACCCTCCGGAGGGCTTTGGTCCTCTGTGCACACCATCACACAAGGTTGTGTTGATCCTGGAGGAGGGAGGGAATGGAAGTTGGGAACTGGTCGCTTCCTTCTGCCACTGAACTGTCCCCCTGGGGACACAGGGGCAAACCTGACCTCAGAGTCAATTCCAGGCCGTTTCTAGGACAAGTTCTAGAGGGAAATGGGAGTTGACCATGATAATAAAACAGAACTAAAAATAATGTTCTCTCAAGACATTCCCATGGCATCATTTACAAACTTCACACAGCCAATTAAAATCTGTGTTTACTTCATTTTCTCGATATGAAATGACACCAACGAATCTGACCTTCTCTGAACGTGGCCACACCTGACAAATCAATCTCATTAAATGCACGATGAGGCAGATGCTTCTCTGCTCCCTGGGCAGCTGAAACGTACACCTGTGCCTTGTTGTACATATTTTAATCAGAGATTTTTATTATTCTGTGCCCTGAGGCTTTTAATGAAGGGTACACATTCCAAGTCTTCTTATGAAATTACTGATATTTCACGATATGAATCTACTCAGTAGAATATAGGTACTGAACATTTTCTATTTGGCCTTCTGTGTCCCTGCTGAAGAACGGTGAAGGAAATTGTCAAGGCTGAAAGTTGGAGGAGAGTGGGCAAAGGGACGTAAGAAGAAGGCCGCACATACAACTTCAGATACATCGCTGTGACCTCCAAAACCCAGCCATTCTCCTTCCTCCTTCTGCCCAAAGACCCTAATACAAAGTATGGAAGAGGAGGATCGAGTACATTTAGAGCTGGCTACATTTTAACAAATAATAAATAATAAATAATTTATTCTTTTCTGTTTGATCTGGTTTACTCTTTCTTTGAACTTTAGATGTCCTACAATATTACATTAAAGTAAAACGTTTATTTATGACAGACAATTAAAACCAGTTCAATAGTAAATAACAATTTAATGTCTCCTTGAATCTGATAGAGCAGATATTTAGTTAAGAACATTCTAAACTAATCAATAACTAAGAGGAAAACTTAGAATCAGAATTCATTTTCTCACATTCCCTTTTTTGAGATTGATCATGATGTCACATACTTATATTCACATGGGTTATTCCTCAGGGTTTTTCTTAATCTGATTTACTTTGAATGTGAACTTTGTATTTGGGTATTGTCTTAGTCTATTGGGGCTGCTATAACAAAATACCTTAGCTGACAGGCTGTTAGCTTAGACTGGGAAATTTATAAACAACAGAAACTTACTGCTCACAGTTCTGGGGGCTGGGAAGTTCAAGATCAAGGCGCCAGCAGACTGGATGTCTTGTGAGGGACCACTATCCATAGATTGTGTCTTCTATGTGTCCTCACATGGCAGAGGGGTGAACAAACTCCCTCAAGCCTGTCTTATAAGGGCACTAGCCCCACTCATGACCTAATTACCTCCCAAAGGCCCCATGTCTTAATACTGTAGCCCTGGAGATTAGCTTTCAACATATGAATTTGTGGGGCACACCAACATTCAGACCACAGCAGGTATCCATTTTAAAAGGTGATTAATTCTTTATTATGTTTACCTTGAGCTGCAGAGTCCTGTGGTACAGAGAAACTTTCCCACTTGTCAAGCATTATGTTAATTTCCTTTTATTATGCTGCTGGACAGCTGATAATGGACTTTTCTCGTATCCCTAAAATGTGGCCAAATAACTACTTTGTTTTTACTACTAAGTTTTTGTTCTATACATCTACATAGGTAAATTCTGTGATTTTGTGACTTGACTTTCCTTCGCCAACAGGCTATTGCATCTGTCTCCTGTTCCTCTGTTTCATCTCTTGTTCTTGGAAAGGACGTTCAGTAAACACTCCTTCCCAGGATGCGCCATCTATTTATGTACAAAACCCTCACTTCCCTACTTAGAACAGAAAGAGTCTTCTCCAAATCATTTTAAGTGCAATCTGTGCACTCTTTCCAGCACCACTCCCAAATCCTTCACATACACGTATCCATGCACACACACATGCACACACACACACACACACACACACATATTTTCAAACACACTTAAAATAATTTTCAAATCCTGGGCAGAAATGCTTACTGCTTGCTTGGAGGAAGCTTCAGAGTTGAGTGGAAGGTATCATCTTACCTGAAAATGAGTATTTTTGTACAGCAGCCTGGAGAAGATGAAGAGGAAAGAGACAGAAAGGTCAGGATGTGCCCTGCTTTAATGAAACAATTAGTGTTTCTAACCTAAAGAGATGCCAAGTTACTCTTTATCTTATTGATTCCTGATCCAAATCTTTACTTCAGGCAGAGTGTCCATCCTGGCCATGGACTTCCCCCTGAAACTGCAGTAACCTACACAATGATATACGACTATTGGTAGCTTGTAACATTCAGATATCACAGCCTATGCATGAATTTGGAGGGCATACTCTTGCCCTGAAATACGTATTTTTAAATTGTAACTTTTCCAAAGATATTTTTGGATTATATAAGTCAGGATGATTGGCGCTGGATGCTAAAACAAACTCCTCCAGATGGTGGAGAGGAAGACAATACATGTTTATTGTATATCACTTAATCACAGATATAAGCTCTAATGAATGACTGTCCATAATTTTTATGGTAGTTTGCAACTGAACATAAATTCTGCTCCCCCCACTCTGTGTCCATGTGCCTTGCAGTATAGTATTGCCACTGTTCCCATGGAAATGATGAATCTCTCCACCCCAGGATGCCCGGCTGGCCCTCGAGGGGTTTGGCTGACAGAATGGACTGTATGCTCATGGACCCCCTGCAGTTTAGGCTGTCACTCCCGGTGCTGCCAAGTCAAGAGAAAGCCTGAAGTGATGTCACTGTAACTCACCAACATGTCCTTACTGCTCTTGTATGTAAAGGTAGTGTTCAAGGGGCTGCTGGAAATGCACAGATGCAACCCCTGGCCCCGAGGGTCTTCTAGTCAGTCATTGAAACTGCAGCTTCATCTCTCATGAATTTACTCTCTGGACCTGTTATGGGCTGAATTACCTCCCTCCAAAATTCATGTCATATACTGAAGCCCTAAACCTCAGCCTGTAACTGCCCGTGGAGATGGGGTCATTGCAAAGGTGATTAAATTCAAATGAGGCTTTTAGGGCAGGTCCTAATCCAATATGACTGGTGTCCTTATAAGGAAAGGGGATTAGGACTCAGCCAGGTACAGAGGGAAATCAGTGTGACCACAAGGAGGAGACAGCTGTCTCCAAACCAAGGAGAGAGGACTCAGAAGGAACCAGATCTTGGACTTCCAGCATCCAGAGATGTGAGACAATACATTTCTACTGTCCAAGCTCCTTAGAGTCTGTGGTACTTTATCATGAGAGCCCTAGCAAACTAGGGCAGGCAGGACTCATTGTGTGGGCTTTGACTCAGCCCTCTTCTTGCTATGTTGTGAGCATTCGTGGAGGATCTAATCTTCTCTCTAGGCAGGAATATTTTAGAGGGAAAGACTTTATCCTACCCATTTTAGTTCTGTAGGACAGGGACACACATAGCCTCATTGGCCATAAAACTGGAGTCTCCTCTCCTCCACTCTGTGCCAACATTAATACATTCCTTTTGCCCAAGACCACTATGCTGATCTTTATCATTCCCAGTTCTTTTTTTTTTATTTCAGCATATTATGGGGGTACAGAATGTAAGGTTTCAATAAATGCCCTTTCCCCCCTCCCCCCACAAGTCTGGTCTCCAGCATGACCATCCCCCAGATGGTGCACATCTCTCTCATTATGTATGTATATACCTGCCCCCCTCCCCCTGCCCAATACCCTATTACTGTAGTACCTATGTGTCCACTTAGGTGCTGCTCAGTTAATACCAGTTTGCGGGTGGGTATATGTGGTGCTAGTCAGTCATTGAAACTGTAGATTCACTTGTATCGCTTTAAGGTATCTCCATATTGCTTTCCACAGAGGTTGAACTAGTTTGCAGTCCCACCAGCAGTGTAGGAGTGTTCCTCTCTCTCCGCATCCACGCCAGCATCTATTGTTTGGAAACTTTTTGATAAAGGCCATTCTCACTGGAGTTAAATGATATCTCATTGTGGTTTTGATTTGCATTTCCCTGATGATTAGAGATGTTGAGCATTTTTTCATATGTTTGTTGGCCATTCTTCTGTCTTCTTTAGAAAAGTTTCTGTTCAAGTCCTTTGCCCACTTTTTAATAGGGTTATTTGATTTTTTTCTTGCTGATTTTCGTGAGTTCTAAGTATATTCTAGTTATCAGCCCCTTATGAGATGGGTAGGATGCAAAAATTTTCTCCTATTCTGTAGGTTGTCTGTTTATTTTCATGACTGTTTCTTGGGCTGTGCAGAAGCTTTTTAGTTTGATCATGTCCCATTTATTTATTTTTGTTGCTGCTGTATCATTCCCAGTTCTAACCAGTGTCTAGTGTCTGTTATTTGGGTGTCCCCAGCTCTTCTCTCTGCATTCCCCTCTGCTGCCCAGTTTCAGTGCTCAATGCTGCACACTCAACAGTGATTGATGCCAGCCTCGGTGGAAGAACAAAAGCCTGAGAAAGGAAATCAATAACAATTTCCAGAGTGAAAAGAGAGCTGACGTAAGCTTCTCTTTCTGCTCTACAACTAGGCTATGCAACGAACTTCATGCATCATAGATGCAGTTTAGATAACTGGGAAATCATACAGATGTAGAAAACACTTCACCTGGCAATTTTAACTACCTGGGACGATTCAAATGGGTGTGCAAACCAGACCTGCCGCAGAACCCAATACATACCGCGGCCGTGGGGCAGCATCCCACAGACTTGTCACTCGGGCCTCGTGGCATTGCCAAGTCCATGTCTGTCCACGAGTCCAGTGCAGAGGGGAACAATGACATTTGATGCCACCATGGTGTCTCAGCAACCTGTCAGAGGGACTGCCCTCTGTTTGGAAGCAAGAGAAAGGCAAGAGCCCCAGCTGACTGTACCAGATGTAGAGTTTTTACTTTTTGGGCTCATGAACGTGTTTCAGAAAAGACAAGAATAGACATTGAAAATATGAAGCCACATACGGTTACATGTTGAGAGCAGGAACACATAAGACCAGGTGTACATGAGATTTGGGGACTCAGAGACAGTACTCAGAGAGAGAGAGAGAATTTTGAAGACCATTTAACCAGGCAGCCCTATTCCCCCACAAAAATCTTTTCTAAACTCATGGCTGTTTTCATCCCTGGTACACTGTTATGAGTCCGCCTGCATTTCTTTATCCCTGTATTAGCATTTCCTTCCCACACTGACTATTGTTTTCTTCTATTACTTTCAATAAATACACCCCATTTCCAGATATATGCATTCCACACCCACCCTACCTGTCTTCTCTGGGGAGTTACCTGTCATCTCTGACGTACTGTCATTGTTATTTCCCGTACTCACGTAACCTGGCATAAGGCATTTTGTATGGCATGCAGTACATTGTTACTTGACAATGAAACACCAGGAGAGATGTAAACGAGGCTTTGTTCACATACCTTCGAACAGGAAAAAACTGATTATACCCTTGGAAAATGAGAATTGTCATCACTGTATTCTGGTATTTATGAATGCATGGCGTACAAAGAGATGAAGGCAAACATTGGGAAAAATAACATAAAATTGAGGTTTCTTACACTGTCTAAAGTTTGCAAATAGTACTCTTACGGGGAAAGAGTCATAAAACACTATTACCAGATGTTCTTTTATGGCAGGCTTTAATTATTCCCCAACTGCTTCCTGTCTTTTTAACGATATCTATCAGAGACAGCTACTAATTCATTCTTGCCTGGTTTCCTATCTATCCACAGAGAGACCTGTCCCTGGGCATCAACGTTGTCCATATGAGTCTGTTGTCCTCCATAGACCTGAATTGTCAAACAACTACAAATTGTCACCAGCAACTCTAGCAAATGCGCTAAGGATTTGGAAGTATAACAGGCAAAAACACCCCATGTGGGTACCAAAAGGAAAAGATTGTGGTAATGTTAATCTCAGCATAGACATCAAAAATTAAAAAACAGAATATGGTAGCTGTACACAAAACTGAGGATTCATATTCTTCAAACACAGTGACCGTTTGGCTAGATTGAAGAAATATTGAGGATTCAAAACATGTCTTCACTCAGAATTTGCTTTTGCTCTGGAAACTCTGATTTTCTTACCCAACTGACTGCAAAAATCACTCCTGTTAGAAACAGCAAGGAATACGATAAAACAGTCCTTAAAATTCTTTGGTAAGGAAACACTAATTATGTGTTTAGAAATATTGTCTTATTTTGATCCTGACTTTTCCCTCAGTAATCATGAAATGATGTTGAACATAGACCCTCAAGATACTTCCTGAATTTGCACGCTAAGAATCCACACTGGGGCTCCCAAACTTAAAACTGTTTTCTTTTCTAAATCTTTTCTAAATCTTAGCTCTCTGCCAACATATTTTCAAATTCTCAGGCTCCTGCCAGCCCTTGTTAAATAGGGTTATTTTTAAGAGATTGTGGCCTTTCTGTACTTAATTTAAGGATTTAAAGCAGAACCAAACTACTAGGAAAGTGGCAGCGGATGTTGTTGTTGATGGCATTTCCTTTCTGGATTAACTTAAAAGCTTTATTTAATGTCCAAAGAGGACAGAAAAACTATCTGAAGTCATTTTTACAAAAACTTTTGAAAAGAAAATTTTGTTTTGAAGAACTGTGACTCTGAGCTGGGGTGTGTAAATGAATGTCTCCCCAGAACGTGAGGACAGTTTATTGAAGTAAATAGATGAAATATCCCTTCCGAAATATTGTTTAAACTATTCCGTTAACTTTTTCATTCTTAATAACCAGAAGCATCAATACAAACCTTTTCTATAAGTGCTCAAAATTCAGTTTAAGTTGACCTTAATTGGTAAGACTTTACTACTTCTATTCACTTTTGACCTTAAAACGTGATTTATTAAAAATAAGGTACTTGGAAGCCAGATGTGCGTTAGGAAACTGAGCAAACATCATGTCGATATTCTCCTTATTTTTAAAGGGGTAAAGTCAGCAAGGGCATAAAATTTTAAATTAGAGGCTCACTCTTGAGCAAAGACAGATAGAAGCAAAATATTTTTAAAGGAGGGCATTAAGGGATGAATCACTTTTACGAGGACACATCAGGCAGTGCCACATGCAGATGTGATTCACCTAGAGCAATCTCTGAGTTGTCAATCATCCCATCAAGACACTTGACCTTCCTCCCTCAGCAACCTTCACAGCCACAGTTACCTGACAAGGAAGGTTGACACACTTGAATAGTTATAATTGCGGCTTCAGTTCATTCTAAATAAACCACAGCCCACCACCCATAATTTATGAACAGAGTGCCCTAGCTTAACCCATCATAAAGTTTAACCAGGCCACTAGTTTCCATTTGCCTTACTTAGAAAAGAGCGTTAAAAATGTAAATCGCCAAGTTACTAGACTATTTTAGGTTCATCTAAATATCTAACTTCTTTCCTTCCAGAATAAATACTCTACAGTATGCTTTTGAAACACTAAGAAAAATAATGTAATATGCATTGATTCAAGTATGAGGCGATTTTTTTTTCAATTTTCTTGCACCACAGTGACCATTAAAATAATAATAGAAATAAAATGGTTTAAAACCACTTGTGGTAGTGACATCAATGAAACCAATCAAGTGTCACCACTTGGAAAAAAAGATTTGGAAATCAATTCAAACAGTTGGTCATGCTTAAACACTTATTAAAAAGAAAAAGCCTTCAAATATATTTTGAGTGCTAAATCCATATTTATTTCAGGGAGCAATTGAACTTCCACTGCAGAGATGACAAAGGAGCTTATGGGAGGTCAATATTCTAGACAAGAACTACTAAAAGCCTAGATAAAATTAAAAGTGTATGTTTTCGAAGGCATCTGAGAGCTGGATGAATCAATCAACCATGAAAGACCACACAGAAAGTTTGGCTGTTCTGCATCAACTTTTTTTCCGCAGAAAGCTTGTCGATACTGGGCACAGGGCGAGAGGCAGAAGATGTGGTCATTTAATTCTGGGCAGAAGCTGCTGCTGAGAGACAGCAAAGCAGCAGAAATTTTCACAGCCTCATGAGACTGGAGAGATGAAGAGTCGAGACAGAGAGGACAAGATTATTATAAGCAGTGAGAGGCAGGGAGCTGAGTCCAATCCTTAGCTAGTTTCATCCTCAGGACATTTTCAGAAGTCTTGAATTGCATCGAGTGTGAGGCAAAGAATCCAAACAGAACAGTGTTTGGAAGTCTAATGGTGTTAAGGAGATAAGCGTCAGCATCCAGAAATAGCTAAAATCCCAGAGAACATCTCAGGTTATTAAATGGGACTGCCGGAGGGTGACCTCTGGGATCAGGGTGGAACACAAGCAGGCAATTCTTGCAAAACCACATTCTGATTCATGGCACCTCAGTCCCTGACTTAAGCTGTCAGTCACCAATCCCCACTCTATCTGCCTTCTGTAGAAATTAACCCCTACCTGGAGGAAGATGGCATCATCCAGAGGTGCTGTAATTTTTCAGCAATATGAGGCATGCCAAGAGACAAGACTCATGTCCAATATCCAAGGCATCAGAAACAGCCTCAAACATTATCAGATACTGGAGTTATTAGAAAAAGACTTTAAAATAGCCATGATTATAATGATGAAGAAAATGGAAAAATGGATGAAAAATAAATAATTTAGCAAAATAATTAGATTTTATAAAAAGAATCAAATTTATGTTTTAGAGCTGAAAATTATAATAGCTAAAGTTAAGAACTCGATGGATGGAATAAACAGACGAGACAAAACAGAAAATAGGATTTATGAGTTAGATAATAATAATCCAATATAAAATAGCTGCACTAGAACACAGAGGGAAAAAAAAGAAGGAAAATGTAAAAAATAAGTATAAGAAACATGTGAGACACAGTAAAAAGATCTAACATAAGAACAATTATAGTACCATAAAAAGAATGGAGAGAGAATGACACAAAAGAAATATCTAAAAAGAAATGGTTGAAGAGCTTTCAAAACTTATAAAAAATGCCAACCCACAGATTCAAAGAACTCCGCATACATCAAGCAGAATAAACACAAAGAAAACCACACTTTGACAAATCACAGCACAGCAGTTACTAAAAATATAAAGCAGAAGAGGATAAAGAGAAAATCTTAAAGTAGCAAAGCTTGAGTGAAGGGGAGGGACACGTCACCTGCCAATGAGCAGTAATAATTCTTTTGGATGACATCTAAGTAAAAACAATGGAAGGCACAGGACAATGGAATGACACATGTAAAGTGTCAAAAAATAAATAAAAATTAAAATAGCTTCCAAACTAGAATTCTCTATATCTGGAAAAAAAATCATTTTAAAATTAAGGCAAATGAACAATTTCTACCAGAAGCCTGCACTGACAGAAATATTAAAGAGAGTCCTTGCAGAAGGAAGATGACCCTAGATGCACACACAGAAAATCAGGAAGGAAAAAACAGCAATGGAAGGGATACGTGTGTGGGGTAAATCGAAATTAAAATTAATAGTATAAAACAAGGATCGGCAAGCCTTTTCTGCAAAGGACCAGGCTGTAAATACTTCAGGTGTACACGCCACATAGCCTGCGTGCGTCATGACTATTCGACTCTGCCACTGCAGTGCAAAAGCAGCCGCAGACACCAGTAAAATATTAGGCACGGCTGTGTTCTAATACAGCATTTACAAAAGCAAGCAGCAGGCAGGATTTTACGTAAGAACTACTGTTTACCAACCACGGTATAAAACAATAATAATATTATGTTGTGGAGTTTAAATCTTCATGGGATATATGTAACTAAAATCTATGATACCAAAAAAAAAAAAAAGGAGGAAGAGATTGATGAAGTTAAAGTATCCTGAGATCCTACCACTGTTAAGGAAGTTATAAAATCAATGAACATATATTCCACGTATGTAGGCTCCTGCTAACATAGTTACTAAAGTTCCCCCATGTTCTTTTTCTAATGCTCTCATCATAGTGCCCAATAAACAAGGCGAGAGAAGCTTCTTCCGTATTCCAGAGAATGGTTTATTGTATGAACTTCAGATTTGTGGCCGCTGCTCCATGTGTAGCTATCTAATGTGGAACACTCTCTTTGCCTTCTGACTTTTTAAGGTATTTGTATTCTTAACAGAAGCATTTCTAGGGCAATAAATTTACTGAAAAACATCACATAGAAATGTTTTTGTTCATTGGACATCTTAAAGAAAAGAACAAACTATCTATACAAAATTATCAGAAGTCACACACATACACACACGCACACAGAGGCTGAATTGAGTAGTTTCCCAAGGTGATGTCCTTGCCATAAAATCTTATGAGTCTAAAATTTCATGATCATCTGTAAGATTTTGCTTCAGAGAGACCATCTGGATCCACAGCTAAAGCATCAAAGTAGAATCAGCACACCTGAGCTTCAGACTGACATTTAAGTTTCTTGAATGTCAACTTTTCCCCCAGCTGAAAATAGGGAAAATAAAATCTGCTGCTCTTTTACTTTCTCACACGTCATTTATAGAAAGAGTCTGAACTCTTAAGAAAAGATCAACTTGTGTAGGCTAGAACAGTAAGAAAGTACCACCAATGCACAGAGTGCTATGTTGTAGATTATTCAAAAGGTTGCCTCCAAAAGAACTCAAAATAAATATAAAACAAAAAATGCTAGTTGAAACACTTTATGAATCCAATAAGTTTGCCAGATTCATCCATGTCTGCATAAATACTGATGCAAATAACTCAGTGTGTTTGAACAACCAATGAATATGAGAACTATTTCCTTTCCTTTTGCCCATTCCAGCTACGGCCAGCTAAGCAGTAAAACCAATATCCAGTTCAGAAATTTCCAACTGGGCCATTTTATAATTAGCAAATCATGTGCCCAGAAAATTACTGTCACAAATATCAAATATAGGACAAAGAGGTTGGTTGAATGCAAGAAGAAATCTTTGAATCCCTAAGGAAAAAATTTCTACTTATAAATTGCTTTTTTCAAAAGTTACTGAAATAAAAAAATAAACTTGCACATTTCTTTCCTAAGTAGATCTATGAGTCAGTAAGTTATATATAGAATCTTTTGAAAAGAGAAAGATTTTACAAATGATAAAACTAAGCTTTTTGTACTTGCTTCATTATTTGACCAAAGTTATCATTGCATTTATTCACTTTAAGTGCCCAGGGAGAACTGAAAAATGTAGATTAATGGCAGTGCATTTTATAATCCAGTGGTAAACCTACCTGTTTATCCCTGCTAACCCCAGGCAATGGAAAAAGAAGCAGTAATTCCATTCAATTCCCCTTCATTCTCTTTGGTCTCTTTATTCTAAGTTTTAGCGAATTCCCTTGGGTGCCAAAGTGTCTGCTGTTACCTGTCTCCAACCCTTTTAATCACTGGGATGCTATTTATCCGAGCTAGCCTGCCCACTTAAGACCTGAATCCTCTGACCTATTAAAAACAAAATAACACAGAATGAAACCCTCAAATGTCCAATGATCTAAACATTCTAGCATTTAACAACAGAAGCAAATTCCAATAAATAATCAAATTACTTTATATTAAACCAGTTCTTTCCAAAGTATCTCACCTTTTGTACAGTGCATGAGGCTACTCACTCCAAATGTCTCAGGACCAGACCTCATTCTGAGGACTTTTTCTCTTTCTCCATATTGAACACTTCCCAGACCCCACGAGGCTTCACTGCCCACTCTCGCCCCTGCCCCCCCAGCTCTTCATCTTCTGACTGGCTGCTAAATTCAGCGAAGGTGTTACGACGTAGCTCGCCCTTTTTTCCTCCCTAAGTCCATCTTCTTCCTGAGTCACTACAATGCCCTTGTGGAGAGCCCATGCGGGGTGCTTGGCTCAAAGATTTCACTTTTCTTGTCCCCACTATCTTCTTTTCCAACTTACCTCACGGATTTGCTCCTGGGCGAGTCCTGGATCTTGTTATCACTTGGCAATTCCTCACGCCTGCAAGACGGACTCCAAGGTATCACACTACACACAGCTTCTTCCTCCCATCCTCTCTTTCTCCCACCACATGGGTGCTTTAACCGTAGGAAGACAGCTAATTATTTAATTCTCCTTGCCTTCCCTTCTTTCTTATCTCACCTGCACGTTACCGGGTGGGCGCCCTCAGCTCACTCTTCCGTGCCCTGTGCTGCGTCCGCCTCACAGATGCCCGCGCCCGGCCAGCCCCACCGTGCTCTTCTGCTTGTGGAGCTGATCCTGGCTGCGAAAAGTGCAGAGTCCTACGTGTCGGTGCCGGTATAAGCTCGTTCCAGCTCCAGTGCTCTGTGACGGGCCAGTCCCTCTACTTCCTGGGCACAGCTCTGCCACCCTCTCCTTTGCTAACTCATAACCCTTATCTTTAATTTTCTCCAAAGTTATCAATTCATATATCTGTTCAATAATTTAATAGCTTTTTCCATCTTCTCTTCCATCTATTCTCCCATCTTCTTAGCCGTTTATTTAAAAGTGTGTGTTAACCTAAGTGGGCACATAGGTACTACAGTAATAGGGTATTGGGCAGGGGGGTGGGGGGTGGGTGTATACATACATAATGAGTGAGATGTGCACCATCTGGGGGATGGTCATGCTGGAAACTCAGACTTGTGGGGTGGGGGAAGGGCATTTATTGAAACCTTAAAATCTGTACCCCCATAATATGCCAAAATAAAAAAAATTAAAAAATAAATGTGTGTGTTAAGAATCTACGATGGACTAGCAAGTACACTGTATTAGACAATGGCATAAAAAATACACAACCAGAAGCATTTACTCTGAAGAAGCTGGTCGGATGACAAAAGACACAAACAAATAATTGGAAAGCCATGTTTCATGGATTTTTATTATATTAATGATCCTTCTGCACATTAGAATCATAGTTGAGTTTTGGTTCTTGCTTTGTACCTATATGTATTCTAAAGCTTATTAATTGAACATATGTTATTCTTAAAATAAGTTGTATATATGATTCAGGTTTCTCCAAAACCTAACTAGTTCTCTAACTAAACTAACATATATTAAACTATATATAAACTAACATGGATACACACATACACACACATGTGTGTATGTTTTAAGGAACTGACTCATGCAATTGCAGGGGCTGGCAAGTCCTTCCAAAATCTGCAGGGCAGGCAGGCAGGATGGGCGCTCAGGCAGGATTGCTATGCCATGGTCTTGAGGCAGAATTCCTTCTTCTCCAAAACCCTCAATTTTTGCCCTTAGGGCCTTCAGCTGTTTGCAGGAAGCCCATCCACCTTATGGAGGGTAATCTTTACTTACAGTCAACTGACTGTGTGAATCACGAGTACAAAATACCCTCAGCAACATCCAGACTAGTGTTTGGCCAAGCAACTATGGGTCATTGCCTAGCCAAACACATAAAGTTTAACTGCCACAGGGTATTGTTATAAAAGAAAAGAAAGAAGTGGAAGAAGAAGGACAACAACAAGACAACAGCCTATTAATATTAAAGGTAACGTTTGGAAAAACACGAGTGTTTCAAACCTGTGGTGTGTGTCCCATGTTTACCCAGGGAGCTTGCAGAGCAGATGGGTAGCCCAGAGAGGTTGTGAAATATTTCCATTTGTATATGATATAGTTGTATTTTAAAAGAGAGAATGTTGATCTGAATAGTATTTACCACGTGGACGAGCACTCTTTGCCCCTTTTCAGCCCGATATCAGCTGGTCACACGTCACATGTGGGTGGATGCAGGGCCGCATGCAAACAGCATACAGCCCAGCCCTGGAGGGGTTAACGAGTGACCCTCGTCTCCCTGCTCAGCCTCAACGAATACTGCCATGGAAGTCGTGTGGATGGCACCTTACACACAGCAGTCAGGAGAATTGTGGATACGATCAAGTCTCACTAAGTAAAGCCCCACAGAATGGACAGCTGGCTTTCACAGGTTCCAGTGGAGAAGGTACTTACAGAACACGGAACGTACAGTGCAAGCACAGACGACCAGCAGAGGAAGGGTCGCTTTCTGGAGAGCCTCCGTCAACCTTCGTATGAGGCAGATGATGATGGTCTAATTGGGTCTGGCAAAAAAAACCAGCCCAAAACACTCAAAATTTTCAGAAGACTTGTGCACTTATTACTCCCTGACACTGTGTCCTGATACAGTACATATTTATACCCACCCACGTTAACAATGACAGCATGCCATTGAGACATTAGCAAAAGATAGCATGGTGCAGTGATTAGCAGTGAATTTTAAAATTATATCTACCTTACCTATGGTGTAAGATTTTTTTATTTCTCTTTTGGTATATACTTTATGATACATATGATGTATTAGAGCATTAGTACACAGAGAGAACTTAGAAATAGATATGCATTTCTTGAGAGTTCACACCAGGAAGATTTCCGTTGATAAAGGTGCAAAGAAACATAGCAAACAAATGGCAACTAAAGAAGCGTGGAGGACTGCGTTAGTCTATTTAGGCTGCCATAACGAAATACCATAGACCGGGTGGCTTAAACACAGACGGTGATTTTCTCACAGTTCTGGAGGCTGCAGGTCCGAGATCAGGTGTCAGCAGGGCCGGGTTCTCAGGAGGGCCCTGCTCCTGGCTTCCCCAGCAGAGAGAGAAAGAGAGCAAGTCTCTAGAGTTTCTTCACATACAAACACGAATCTTACTAGATTAGGGCCCGAACTTTATGATGTTGTTCAGTTTTAATGACATCCATAAAGCCCTGTCTTCAATTGCAGCCACGTTGAGGGAGGTTAGGGATCGAACAAATAAATTTGGGGAACATAATTCATTCTATTAGCAGGGATCATTGAATTAAAGACAGAAAGTGATTTCAAAAAAAAAAAATCTGTCTGGTGGGTACATATCAAATGCCTTCAAATTTGTCTGCAATTGTCTTACATTTGTATCTGTAAGATGTTATTTCAGAAATAGTAGCTAGATAAATAAGTAAATCTAGTTAAGGCGATGGTTTTAAAGGGTACTTCTCACCTGCTCTTCCCACTTTAGTTATGTGCATCGTGAGTTGGGAAGTCAGAAGGATGCTTCCTGGTCAAGATCTGCTAATTTATTTGTGCCTTTGTTTTCTTGTCCAACATATATTTACTGAGCTCCTCTTATGGGCTAGCCATTATCTTAAACACCGAAGATACAATAGTAGACAAAACACACATTGCTCGTTGCACATCTGGAGGTTATGTTTTAGTGAGAGAAGATAAACAAATGAAAAATGAATAGTAATAAGTGCATAAAACAGGGGGAGGGCATTGAAAGAGCTTTCTGTATATTTGGGAATTAAATCCCCGCATATGAGGGAAACTACCTGCCGTGTAAATGCAGAGAGAAGGTCAGCGAGGGGCTCCAAATCCACACCGACCTTTAGAGGATCGAGTGAACGAGGGGCTCACAAAGGACGTGCAGATCACGTGTTTGGAGCGTGAGGACCGACCACTCTACCGAAGGCTGCCGGGGAGCAGACTGGACCACAGGACTCGGGGAAATGAAGGTTGTTGGTGACCTTGATAGTGATCATTTCAGCAAAATTGTTGGACCAAAGTCTTGCTTGAAATACACTCAAATGAGAATGAGAAGTGAGAAAGTGAAAACAGAAAGAGACGCTTGTTAGGAAATTTCCCCTAAAGGGAGCAGTGAAATGGGATGGTAGCTGGAGGGATAATTCTGTCCTGGGAAGAATATTTAAAAGGGAGAAAATACAGCACTTTTATATGCTGATGCAAATGGCCCAGTACAAATTAAAATTTCCTTATATAAGAGCTAAAGGGAGTAACTTCAGGAACAAAATCCCGGAAGAGTGGAGAAAACGGGGAGTCCACTACACAGGGGGTGTAGGGGAGGCTGGACTTTGCCAGGACAAAGAGAACTCATGTCTTGACACTGGAGAGATGGCAGAGTTTATGGATACAGACCCTGTCCACTGGCAGGTTTGACAGAGGGGGTTTGATGACATTCTCCTCTGCTTCTCTATGAAATCAGCAGCAAGACTGTCAGGAGAGAAAAATCTGCATATGCCAATGTCTAGCTGCACAATTCTTCAACTGATGACCATGAGAGGCTACTTGGTGATTGACAGCCCACATCATAAAACAGTCCAGTCCACTGTTTGCCCCAATTATCTTGAATGTCATCAAGCCCAGTGAGCTATAAATAACAGTGCATTGACTTCCAGCTTCTCTTTGTGATGGAATTAGAGCAAACCCTCCGTCATCTCACTCATAGCATGCCCCGGTTGCACTGATTCCCTCTCGTATCTCATGCTGTTCCTCTGCACTCAGGTCTTCCCCAGTGCATGTCCTCTAGCCGGACTCTCATTGCCAATTTCAGAAAAGCCTAGTCCTGCTCAAAGTCCTCTTAAAATAGATTCAGCCCCAGTGGTCCTGCTCCATGAAATTGTGTTTGCTCTTCAAAAGGCTGTCAGATGCCTGTCCCAGCTGAATGTTCCTTCTCTTTGCACAAAGCTGCAGTGTCCTCAAGCTCCCATCTCTGCACACCCACCAGATGCCTGCCTCTGCTGGCCAAGGGAAAGCAAAGTCCATTCAGATTGGGTGCCATTTGAAAACCAAATGCTTCATTATGCTAAAAATCTAAACACCGAGATAATTACTGTTTCCTTTCAGGGAGTAGCCCTATGACAGCAGGGCCAGGAGCTGACCATGTCCCAACTTGGCCTGGGCCAACAGAAGCAAGTTCAAGCCAAAAGAAAGAAAGAGAAAGAAAGAAGGAAGGAAAGAAGGAAGGAAGGAAGGAAGGAAGGAAGGAAGGAAGGAAGGAAGGAAGGAAGGAAGGAAGGAAAGAAAGAAAGAAAGAAAGAAAGAAAGGAAGGAAGGAAGGAAGGAAGGAAGGAAGGAAGGAAGGAAGGAAGGAAGGAAGGAAGGAAGGAAGGAAGGAAGGAAGGAAGGGAAAGGGAAGGGAAGGGAAGGGAAGGGAAGGGAAGGGAAGGGAAGGGAAGGGAAGGGAAGGGAAGGGAAGGGAAGGGAAGGGAAGGGAAGGGAAGGGAAGGGAAGGGAAGGGAAGGGAAGGGAAGGGAAGGGAAGGGAAGGGAAGGGAGAGAAACAAAAAGCAAGGAAAAAGGACTTCATGAAACTGACTTGACACTGAGTGATGAAACTGACCCCAGCCAATGGCTGTTACAGCAAAGTCCTTAGAGAGCTGAAAGCTTGCCCCACCTGCCCCCTGTGCATTTACTAGACTACATACACCTCATTCTCAGTAATATCCCTCCATGGCTCTTTACTGTGATTTTTGCACTATCTGCACAAACACATGGAATCCTGAGAGTTCAAGCACACAACGGACTAGAAGTACTCAAATTTCAATCCTCATTTTGGTCGGCGCTCTCTGGCACTGTTAGAGCTACTAATCGTGGCAGGAACAAAAGCAGAGTTATGTAACCTGCTATCACACATTATTATTTTTATTGTGACCACCTGCATAACGCTGCCTGAATATAAGCTAAAATTCAAAAGCATGCCTTTTGAAAGAAAGGGCATGGCACATTTAGACAAAAGGAAAGTAGCGAAGCACAGCCCCATAGGAACTCACAAAAAGGAATATGTAACTGAAGGCTGAATGATGGGCTTCGCTGTGCTGAAAGCAGTTCTTGGCTGGGGGGGGGGCGGAGATGTGGGGGGGGGAGCAGCATGTCGGCACACGCGGCCAATCGGAGAAACAGAGGGAGCGCCTTCTCCTGGCCCCACTGGCTTTGCTGCCTTTCAGACTAAGTGCGGCATGTTTGCCTTTCCTCTCTTTGCACCTACTCACTCCCAGTTTTCTTTGCAGGGAACTCTATCTTGACCGACTTGAAAGTGCTGACTTGTCATGTCTTTTTTTTACCATGCACCCAAGAGCCCCGTTGGTTGTAGGCAAGAAAGGGAGTTATAAAGAAGCTATAAATACACTTGAGTCCTCTTCTGGGGTTTTTTTGCCCCTCTTTCATATTTAAGTTTTGAGGGGGGAAATGCATATCATAATTGTTAACAGGATGTCCCTCATTCTCCAATCCACGGGAATCGCTAAGTGACATGCAGCACCAACTTAGAGGATCATGACAGTTGTACAAGGGAGAATAACAAGGTGCCCAGGGAGACTCCTCAGCAGGAAAAGGGC
The DNA here is from genome assembly GCF_040939455.1 of Microcebus murinus. NCBI lineage: Eukaryota > Metazoa > Chordata > Mammalia > Primates > Cheirogaleidae > Microcebus > Microcebus murinus. Next base: position 4,886,963 of record NC_134114.1, on the reverse strand, counting down.
TATGAATCCTGAACAACGAAATATTTCAGCCTTTTGAGAAACAAAAGAAGGTTTTCACGTTGCTCATGCAAACACTACTAATGATTCCATTTCATACTCAAACCAGTGAGGGGTACCAAGGTTAAAAATGGATGTTAATATCCAATTCCATGGGCATTTACTTGGTTGGTACCTATAAAAAAACAAAGCACTTCAAACAGAATAATAAAACTGGGGCATTAGTCATTAACCCACAACATGTGCTCATAATTGGTTAAAAAAAAAATTCAAACCAACTTTTTTAGACTTCAGTTTCTTGGGGGAAATGATGTTATTTGACAAATTTTGTCAAAATGCCATATCAGTTGTTAGATTTAGGCCAACCTGCAAGATTCATCTTCATTTTATTGACCTTAACCTTGATCTAATGTTGACATCATTGTTATGTTTAGTCACGTACCAAAGAGCTGAGTAAAATTTAAAAGCTAGCAGTACTAAACCTTCACCACTTGTTCCCATTAATATTTTTCTAGCTATATTTTAGGAAAAGTGAAAAAGTTATTGGTTGTATTATTATTTGGTTCACTTAATTCATATTTTTTGCTGCCCAAATCCACCAGTAAATATTCACCTGTTCAATATTTTTAATTTGTCTGAGGACAGGCACAGATAAATAAATTTTTATTCCTAGTCCAAGGACTTGAAATTTAGACCATGTTCCCTTGGCAAACAGAAACTCAGAATCAAACAGTGCAAACTAACGAAGAGAGCAGAGTAGAAATGAAAAGGGGCCACGGTAATACAGAAGGAGATAAAGAGATATTTATTCTGAGTTTGGGAGAGAAAGTGACCACAGCGGGAGGGAGAACACTGGGAAGAATTCCAAGTTTAAGGATCATTTAATTGAGCCTTGAAACATGGGCTGGCCTTGGAGAGCTCACATGGAGGGAGAGATGGGGGAAATTCTCACACAATAGGGTGGAGTGTGTTAGACAAGCAGAGGCTCGGGAGAGCACAGAACAGCTTCAGAGTGGGATATGCAAGACGCAGGTGTCTCAGGGGGAAATGTGGGGATATACAGAGAGGCTGGCACTGGACCACAGGAAGCCTCGAGCACCAAGCTTGGACATTTATCTCATTAGACCACGGGGAAGTCTTGACCGTAGTAGAGCTGAACAGTGAGATAATAAAGCATCAACTTAGGAAGCTTAGGCTATGCCTGCCTGGGTCATGGGAGGGCAAAAAGCTATCAGTTGAAAGCTCTTGCAGGGATACAAGTTTGAAGCCATAATGACCTGCCCTGAAATAAAGTGGAAAGGAACAGAAAGGTGGGGGCAGGTAATAAGGCTATTGATTATGGGATACATGGAGTGAGAGGGGAAAGTCAAAAGTAACAGTGTTAACCCACAGAGACGGCAAAAATGGCAACAGTGAGGGAATCGGGGAAATCAGGTGAGAATTTGAAAAGAACATGAACTTGAACTCGAATGTGTTAAGGGTGAGATAATAGGAGAATCACTGCAAATGCCCTGAACGGACCAGAACGGGAATAGAGGTCAGGCCTGGAAATCAATTTGGGACTGACCCGTAGTGTAGAGTACTCCAAGATAAAGATTATGAACGTCAAAAAAATGGTGATAAAATAGGAATTTTAGAGAGGTACAATAATAGAAACAGAAGCAGATATTTTGGAAAAGGAGCAGCAAGAGAAAGGTAAGGGAGGAGGAAGCCAGAATCATAAAGTCTAAAGGCGAAGTGAGTGCTAAGGAGAGGCTGGTCAGAGCTGTGAAGACCGCAGCGGGTCAGGAGGGAGGCTGGGGAGAGGCCGTGGTCACACTCGTGGTCACTGGAGCGCTCAGGCTCAGCGGGAAGGGGCAAGGCAGCTTATGGGGCAAGAAGGGAGAAAGGAGGGTGTAGCTGTGCGGCATGCAGGGAGACCCTGACAGGAAGGCAAGACGTGGGATGCAACTAGAGGAGAGAGACCTGAAACACCATCAAAGACAGAAGGGAATGAGCCATCGGTAATGAGCAACCTTGGAGAGGCAGGTGGCTCATAGCACAGCGTCAATGGAAGGGCTGTAGTCTATCTGCAGACTCAAGTCTGTTCCACACAGAGCAGCAACAAGCGCAGGGCGAGGCCTCTGGGAGCAACTATTCAATCTACGCAGGCCAAACAAAGAGTAAAACCTATTATTATGTAACCTCCCACCGTCCAGAAGCTTTGCAGAGAGAGAAACAGAGATGTTGCTGCAGAAGAGCATCAGCCTGGGAGAGGAATGTGTTTATCAGCGGCCAGAGGAGCTAACAGAGAGTTCAACAGCTGAAAAGGACTGATGCGGAAACATTTGTTCAGATTTTAGAATTTTGGTTAACCCCAATTTTATGTCTAAGCCCTATCTTAATGGCATGCATTAATTTTATTAAAAGAATGCAGAACATTGCTGAAAATGTATGAGAAAATAGATTATTTTTTAAAGTTTTTATATTATCAGTCATTTAAAAATAATTGATACTCTATTATGACTGCTGTTGTTATTTTGTGGAAGCTAGCACAGTCACCTAAACCCCCTAAATAAATGTTTATTGGATGGATGGATGGATGGATGGATGGATGGATGGATGGACGATGGATGGATGGATGGATGGATGGACGATGGATGGATGGATGGATGGACGATGGATGGATGGATGGATGGATGGATGGACGATGGATGGATAAATGTCAGGGTAGTGTTAGTTCTTGTGATCTGATACTGAAACCAGAATCTGACTCTCAGTCATTGCTTCTGTCTCAAGAAGCTCATCCTCAGTGAAAGGGAGAAAGCTGGCCAGCCTGAGATACTGCGCAACCCTGGGCGTCCTCCTTCCATCTAAACATCTGGATCCAGGGGCAAGCTCACGGCTGCAGGGAGCAGCTGCCGTCAAGGCTGGCAGGCAAAGGCTCGGGTCCTGGGCTCGCTGGCTCTGCCCACCAGCTGCGGTACTCACCGCATGTCCCTGCCATCAGCAGCTCAACTGCAAGTCCTGGTAATTATGCCTTTTTTTAGCCTGAGGCAAAAGATTCCTTAGAGTTCATTTCCTTGCCCAAGGCCTCTGACACAAGTAGTAAAAAGTGACAGTCCTTCCAGTTCAAACACAGTGGGCACAGCACGCACCACGAGCTGCGGTCCCTCCTCAGGAACCACGGCTAACGCAGATGAACGGGGTAAAAGGCTCATAAAACCACAAAGACAGAACAAACGGAAAGGGGAGGTGACAGCGAACGAAAAGATGTCAGCAAAATTTGGGGAGCTGGAGAGGAGAAGGGCGAGAGGTAACTGATTTAGCAGAAGGGCGAGGGTGTAAATTAAGTGCCCACCCAGGCAGCCCCAGAGGAGAGCTGTGTCGCCGTGCAGAGGAGGAGGGTCTAGGAGCACAGTTACCAGCCCGTGCAGGGGCATCTGGTCACACGCGGAGAGGGACACAGCCCCCACCTCCTGCGGTTTTCTTCCTGCAGAGGTCCAAGCAGCGAGATTCGAACTTCCGGGACCCGGGCCCAGCAAGGGCAGGTTCCTTCCAGAAGACAAAGTGAATCGAGAGCAATGCTTTTCCAAAGAACTACCCAAAACAAAGGAAAGGCTCTATATCTGACCTGCCTAACTACTCAAGAGTCGATTCTGGCCTTTGAACGCTTGAAATGTGGCTGATGCAACTAAGAAACGAATTTTTAAAAGCTACATGTGGCCAGGGGCTACGCACCCATGCCCACTCCTTACCCTGAGCCGGGAGCCTTGGCGGCCAGCTGTGCATGAGGTCAGGGAAGACACAGCAAATCTCTCCTGGGGAAACTGAGCAGCCCGAGACAAAGCACCCAGAGGCAGCACTAGTGGATTCTCCAACCAAACCTCGGGCTCCCTGTGGAGCCTCCGGGCAGCCCCTGGCGAGAGTCACTCCCATGCATACTGCGTCTCAATTTCTACGGACTCCCTTTCAGATAAACGTGGGCAGTCGAGCATTGCTGGTCCCTTGGAGAAACCCCCCACCATGTCAGGACAAGGTCAAGACAAAGAAAATTTAAAGGAATAAAACAACCAACAAAACAAGAGCAGTGCAAAAGAAGCCGACGTGACTCGGGGAATATACAACCTAAGAATCGCACGCACGGAAACCCTTGAAGAGAAGAGAGAAGACGCCACACTCCTGGAAAGACACACACTGCTGGGGAAAGGGACATCGGAGTGACCGCTGCAAGACCCGGGGAATTAGGAACTGAGGAGGAAAGTCCGGAGGAGTTGGAAGGAAGGGAAGGTGGGGAAGGTCCCCCACTGAGGGGCTGAGAGCCACATCCTAGCAACTGCACGTGAGGAAGCCAGTGCTGTGAGGTCGTGGAGACGGCACGCCTGTCCCGTTCCGCGAAGTCCACGCAAAGCTGGCGGACAGCGTGGCCGCCCACGGGCCGTGCAGCTGCTCCGGCACAGTGGGGTGGGCCGGAGACTCCAGGCAAATTCTCTCACCCTCTAAGGCTGAGAAACTGCAGCTGACATCTGGAATTTAGCGTGAAGAAAATTGTCCTGGGAGCCCGAGCCCTGCAGTGCCCGTGGGGGTGGCTCCCTGTGCAGTGAGAGGGGGGACAGTCCCCGCGGACAGACGGCCCCCACATTCCACGCGTGGCCCCGAGAGGGGGCTGGGTTCCGCACACTTCCTCCTGAAGTGAGCATCTGACAATGCAAACGCTCCTATTTCGAGCAGCTTGGAACAAACATTTATTTAGAACAAGCAGATAATGAGGGATTATTTTCATTTCTAGAACATCACAGATGTTCTTCATTAGGGCATGTCAAATAGGAGCAATTCTTTCATGTGTATGAGCTCATTTTCAAGAATTCCCGGGGATTAAGTTGGGCAAAACTGAAGGGGTTCCTCACAACCGATTCTAAAACCTAAGGAGGCCACAGAGGGGAGACGCAGAGTCCGGGAAGTGAACCCCACGCTGGGACACATCGGTTGAGTGCCCACTTAATAATCACCACCTTTTCATCCCGGCGCTTTACGATCAATGGAATGCTTTTCTAATTGATTTTTGCTCAGGGTTTGCTCTTTGTAAAATGTGTCTCAAGTTGAGTAAAACAACCTCTACATTTTAAAAACAGGAAAACGTGACATAACTTGGCATTCGGCGATTCAGGCTCACCGCCAGCATCTCCAACATGGTCAACGCAGCTAAATATTTAGAGAAGTCACAGAAGATCTGAGTTCAAATCCCAGCCCTCTAGGTGCTAGCTCTATGACTGGGGTGAGCCAGCTAACCTGGCTGACCTCTGGTTTCCTTATTGGACATATGAGGTATTGCACTATAAACTAAAAAATGTCATAAAAACAAAGATTCTAGTTATTGAATAAAGGCCAGCGTCTAGAAAATTATGTGTGTACCCTAGAAATATGGGTCTATGACTATTAATCAGGATTTAGTTTTCCAAAGAAAAGTATATCAGAGTAGCTTGTTTAACACATTATATTTAGCACAATATATAGTTACTACTTTCCCCAGAAGACATTTGTCAATATTTGCATTTCATTTCCTTGCTTACTTGAAGTTTCACAGAAAAATGTCATTGGTGTTTCACATAAAATTAGCAAAAGCCTCTTTCCAAAGCTATTTAAATAAATATCACTTATCTTTCCCACCACACAGATGCATACACACTCATATGCTTATGCCCAACCAGAGCATATTTCATTAGAAAATTTATGTTAATGATTTTTGCCTGCTGCTAGTAAGTTCAGGGATTTTATAAACTAAAAAATATATGTATTATTCATTTTCTTCTGTTGGTATTTCCTGAAGACTGTGATAGCGCACTGCCAAATTTTGCAAGCAATAGCTAGCTGTTGCAAAGATTGCATTTGTCATTTAATTTAATGTCCTCTGTCATATTCTTAACATGTGTCACGAAAGGACCAGTCAGGGGCAGTGACAGTGTGGAACAAAAGTAGAAGTTGGCGGGGTTAGGAGAAGAATGGGCATCTGAATTCAGAATTGGGGGCTTCATGACAGAGTGGGGTGCTCTCCAATTTAAACTTATGTGGTCCTCAGCTAAGATTTTGGAGGTCTGAGAAAGAAAGTCCTCCAGCCTTTAAAGTGAGCATCTTGTGGGCAAAGACAGACCTTTACACTTCTCCGGACACCAAAACCCTTCCACATGGTGTCCAAAAGCATGTTCCAAACTTCTCTGGTGACCAGAATCACCTAGGACAGTGCCTCTTGAATACTGATGAACACTCAATTCCCCAGGAGGGAGAGGGTTTTGTTTTGTTTTAATGCAGGTGCTCACTCAGCAGGCCTAGGATGGAGCCTGTGAGTCTTCATTTCTAACAAGGCGACATCTGAACATTGGGAAGCCGTTGCAGGGACCACGTATAGAATAGTCGAAGCTTGGGGACTGCGGCTTCATTGAGTGTCTCAGGCATTTCTTATTATCAAGGAAAAATAAGAAAGACTGGATGCTAACTTAACACACAGTAATTGCTAAGTGGATAGTTATTGAAGAATGTGTGGATGGATGGATGGATGGATGGATGGGTGGATGGATAGATGGATGAAATCAAGTGAGTGATAAACTAATAAATGAAATAATCTGATAAGCTTTCTGAACTTTAGTCCCTCTTCCATAAAATGAGGCAACACCTGACATGAAGGTGCTGGTGAAACTCAGAAGCAATAAGGAAAGAGAGAGCCGCGGTGCAGGCCTGGAGCCTGCCTCTGCCTCCCTCCCCCCCCTCCCCCGCCACAGCCTGCAGTCTCCCCCAGGCAGACTGGCTAGGTCCCTGCTGGGAGTTAAATGTTTTAGATACTCAAGGTAAGGGATGAATTTTAACACACGAACAGAATGAAGATACTCGTCAGCCGAGCATCCCTAAAAATGTTTCCTGCTTTCAGAATATAGGTCGCGTTGCAAAAAATACAAAAAGATATGAAAATTAACCAGTGCACAAAATACTTAGCTCTTAAACCACAGCGAGGGTCAAAGCAGCGCCCACTCCGCAGCAGGGAGAAAGCTTGGCATGGAATCCCACCCGGCCTGCCGTGCCAAGGAACAGGGCAGTTCTGTGCCATGATGCAAAGTGAGCAGCCTGGCAGAGTTGGAAACTAGGCTGGGATCTGGGTTTCTCACTGTTTTACCAGCCACGCAGGCTCTCAGCCCTCATCTGTGAACCAGAGAGGACATTTAACACGCACACTGCAGGGTGGCTGTGAGGGGCAGCAAGCAAGGGCGACTGGGGCTTTCGAAAATTAGAATTAGCTCGGATCCCATCTCTGCCACTGACTTTTTTTGTACCCTAATTTCTGAGCCTCACCAAGCCTCACTCCCTTATGGTGTAAAATGCTAATCGTGGAGCTATGGTGAGCTAGGCGACAGATATATCACATTTAAGGTTTTATTATGTAGTAAGTGGTTCAGCACTGCTGGCTATAAAGGACGAAAGCTGCAGAATACGAAAGTCTCATAAAGAAAAGTGCTTTGAAAGGTAAAAACCTTGCTCCTTTAGAAAATTTTCCTTCATCAGAGCAAATGGCAATGGAAATGATAGTAATTTAGCTCTTCCCAAATCAACATAAATTTTGCTAAGACAATAGGGACTAAAAAGTGTTGAGAGTAAAGTTGGGGTTGATGTTTTTAGGAACAATCAATATGATATTCACTCACCCAGCCTTTAACCTCTTGGGTCATTTCTATAACGGTTGTATTCATAGTGATAAGCTAAGGTTTATTTAATATACCAGACCTTGAAGCATATCCCAATAGTACATATATTGTCATTTTAAAAAACTGATGATCTGAGGGCATATTTACTAATTTGTCCCGGCCACGGGACCTTCAGTTACTCGCGGGGGCGAGGGGGACCGTGCCTGAAAGAGATGAGCGAGAGAAAGAAACGAGACCAAGCGAATGATTGTCAAGGTCTGCTTTACTTGGATTCTTAGTAGGTTTTATAAGCATACAGAAACAAGGAAGTAGAAACAAAAAAATAGAGTGTTGACGATGAGGCTTGGGTCTGGGTTAATTAGCCCCAATCAGTGTCTTATCAGTATCCTGTTTTTGACTGGTTACTCATCTGCAACCTGGCAGGTGGTCGGGAACAATTGCAGTCAGCATACCCTGGAGCATCCCGTGGTCAGCACGTCATGGACTGCATTCTTCTCAGAGCTATAGCTGGAATTTTCCAGGGCGAAGTCCGTGTGTAGGACGAGTCATAGGGGAGTTGAGGGTCTTTGAGGGTCTTTGCCTCTAACACTAATTTTTCAAATTGTGTCTCCCCCACAGAGAAGAACCAGAATAGTAAGCAGATTCTCACATTTCAAACAGATCATCTGGGAGGGAATGCTAGGACTCACCTAGTGACTAGAAACACCAGAAGTGGGTACGGAGAAGGTTCAGGGCAACTTGCCTGGCCCAGGGCTGGCCAACAGCCAGGAGAAGCTCCCGGATGTGGTGAAACACTAAGAGACAAGCCCTCAGGGCTCCACTCACCAAGATGAGCTTTTACAATCTTAGCTGCAAAAGAACTCCCCACCCCCACGTGGGTCTTGGGCCTAACATGGGAAGCTGCTTGGAGATTGCACAGAGACATTGTTGCAGAAAGGAAACCCATGTGGAACCCCACAGGCATCCAACCCTGCAGCAGCTTGGGCCTGGAGCCATTCTGAGAGTGTAGATACCAGAGAACCACAAGTGCACCCACCTCCACTGTGCAGCCCCAAGGAGGGATAGAGGAGCGCAGGTGCTTCCATGCACCCCTGGAAAGTCTCCACTGCCCTGATGTGGGCTGAGTTTGACACTGAGACAAGAACAAACAGCATTTTCCAGTTTCTTGCTCACACTGCCTGCCTGGGTGGGGCCCCAGCCTTTCTGGTCACAAGTCCAAAGCACCATTTTGTGAGTTAGATACTGGGGGTACCCTTCCCTGGGGCTGGATTTGGGCTTGATGAGGCTGCAGCCCCTGCCCGGCAGGAAAGGGGCAGGGAAACCAGGTTTTCCAGCGTGCATCTGGGATGGTGCCCACCATCCTGCAGCCTGCAGCTATGGGACCAAACCTCGAGCAAATGTCACTCCCCACAGTTTCTGACCAGCATAGCCTGCCTGAGAAGGTCCGCACCCTCTCTGGCCATAGGCCCAGGGTGCCATTTCAGAAATCTCTTTCTGCTTGGGACCAATAAGGGTTCCACAGGGGAACATTAAGTCAGAGCACTTGGGAGTGGCTGCCCCACCTCCAATAGAACCTATCACTCCAAGGATTCCACAGACCTTGGGCAGCACTACCTTCCCTCTAAAAAGCCACAGTAAGCTCTTTCATGTTCCCTTGAGGGAAGGCAGGACTAGCAGTCCTCTCCCTGAGCTGCCCGTCCCTTCTGGGAGAGCCTACCCTCCCTGGAGGCAAGCTCCTGGCACAACCACACTTCCCTTGCCAGAACATTTCAGCCACAGCCCACAGTCAGTCTGGTAACCCCCCACAAAGCAGGCCGAGCTGCCCCCACCACCTCTGCTGCAGCTGAGTCAGGGTGGGAGCTGGGAATATGGGCACTTGTGTGCCCCTGAAGAGCAGAAACCACTGCCACTGCCAAGAGAGGGAGGTGTGAGCAGCATGTACATCCCACAGCTGCCCGTCTATGCTAATCTCATCAAGAGGGTACTACCATCCTGTGTCCAGTTCATAGTATATCCACCCTTCTCCCACCAGAGCATTCTTCCAGAGCAGGAGACCATCCCACCTCTACTATCATAGCCAGAGCCTGAATGCAGGGAGGCTTGAGGGCAACTTTGCCATCTCAGTCTCAGCCTGGTCCTTCCAAGACTCAAGCAGGCCATGCAGGGACCCAGAATCTGGGGATTACCTAACCACTGGCATCTGAACACTCTCCCAGGGGTCCGAGGTCCAACAACCTAAATTGCCAGGAACACCACAGTGGCTACCTACCTGCATGAGCCTAAAGGCAGTGTACCTCTCCCTGTGTACTGAGCAGCAGAGCTCCCAGCAGAGGAGAATGGGTGAATGCACAGCTATGTTTTGAGCTGAGGGAAAAGGTTCCAGATGAGAAGAAACCAATATGAAGAAACAGGCTCTGTTAAAACCCCCCAAAGGATCACAATAACTCTACAGCAATGGACTCCAGCCAAAAATCTCACATTGGAATTTGATTCCCAGTGATGGAGGGAGGGGGCCTTGTGGGAGGTGTTTGGGAGCAGATCACCCATGGCTTGGTTCCCTCCCTGCAATAATAAGCAACTTCTTGCTTTATTTGTTCACATAAGAACTGGTTATTTCAAAGAGCCTGGAACCTCCCCTTCTCTCTCTTGCTCCTTTTCTCACTATGTAACATGACTGCTCTCCCTGCACCTTCTGCCTTAATTGGAAGCTCCCTGAAGCCCTCACTAGGCGCAGATGCTGGTGCAATGCTTCTTGTACAGTCTGCAGAACTGTGAGCCAAATAAACTTTTTATATTTATAATTTACCTGGCCTCAGGTATTTCCTTTATAGCAACACAAAATGGACTAATACAAAAAGGAAATTTTTGAAATGTCAGATATGGAATTCAAAATATGGATCACGAGTAAGCTAAATGGGGTTGATGAGAAAGTTGAAAATCAACAAAAAGGAACACCCCCCCAATAAATTCAGGACATGAATGAAAAATTCGGTAAAGATATAGATAATTTTTAAAAAAGAGTAACAGAACTTCTGGAAATGAAAGAATCATTTAAGGAATCTCAAAATACAGTGGAAAGCCTTAATAACAAACTAAGCAGAAGAAAGAATTTCAAAGCATGAAGATAAGGCTTTCAAATTAACCCAGTCAAAAATAAATAAAAAAGAATCAAGAGAAATAAACCAAATTTCTGAGAAATATGAGATTATATAAAAGGCCCAGACTGGGCGTGGTGGCTCACGCTTGTAATCCTAGCACTCTGGGAGGCCGAGGTGGGCAGATTGCTCAAAGTCAGGAGTTCAAAACCAGCCTGAGCAAGACCCTGTCTCTACTATAAAAATAGAAAGAAATTAATTGGCCAACTAATATATATATATAAAATTAGCCGGGCATGGTGGCGCGTGCCTGTAGTCCCAGCTACTCGGGAGGCTGAGGCAGTAGGATTGCTTGAGCCCAGGAGTTTGAGGTTGCTGTGAGCTAGGCTGACGCCACGGCACTCACTCTAGCCTGGGCAACAAGCGAGACTCTGTCTCAAAAAAAAAATAAAATAAAAAAATAAAAATAAAAATAAAAAAAAAAATAAAAGGCCCAAACATAAGAATCACAAGTATTGCTGAGGAGAAGAAAAAGCAAAAGCAGAAAACCTATTTGAGGGAATAATGGAGGAAAAAAACCCAGGTCTTGCTAGAGAGTTAGAGTTCTAGATACGATGATGAACATTGATGAACTTCTGGAGGGTTCAATGCAAATAGGACCAAGGCACATAGTCATCACTCTAGCCCAAGTCAAAATGAAAGAGAAAATCCTATACGAGCTGCTAGATGAAAGCATCAAATAACTTACAAAAGAAACCCATCAGAATAGCAACAGAATTCTCAACAGAAACCTTACAATCCACAAAGGATTGGGGTCCTATCTTCAGTCTTCTTAAACAGAATAACTGTGAATCAAAGTTTTGTAACCCACAAAATTAAGTTTCAAAAAGTATGGAGAAATAAAATCTTTCCCAGACAAGCAAACACTAGGGAACTTGTCACCACTAGACCTGCTCTACAAGAGATGCTCAAAAGTGCTCTAAACACCAAAAAGAATGTTCAGTACCAACCAGTGTAAAAACATTTGAAAGTAAAAATTCACAGTTCTTATAAAACAATAACACAAGGAAGAATACAAAGCAGCTAGGTAAGAAGCAACATGATGACTGGAATAGTACTTCACTTATCAATAAAAGCACTAAATGTAAATAATTTTCTCCTAAGCACAAAAAATAATGGTGATCTAGTATCTCTTGTATTATCCTGGATAGAGCTGGAGCCCATTCTACTAAGTGAAGTACCACAATAATGGAAAAACAAGCACCACATGTACTCACCATCAAATTGTTATTAACTGATCAACACTTAGGTGCACATGTTGTAATAACATTCATTGGATGTCGGGCAGGTGGGAGAGGGGAGGAAGGAATTGGTATATTCACACCTAATGGGCACCATGTGGGGGATGGACACACTTGGAAGCTTTGACTCTGGTGGCAATATATGGACAAAGGCAATATATGCAACCTAAACATTTGTACCCCTGTAAAATGCTGAAATAAAAATAAATAAAACTAGCAAATTGTATAAACCAATTTACTGCACTGATGCTCACATTTGATGTTTTCTACTCATTTTAAATCTCCTATAAGTGCAATACACCTGTAATTTTCTTGAGACCATCTATGACTTGTACCAATAAAAAAATCATATTTATGTCAGCAAAAAAAGTGTAACAATTTAAATACCCCACTTAAAAGATATAAATTCATGAAATGGATGAAAACAACATTACCCAAATATCTGTTGTCTCCATGAAACCCATTTAACTCATGCAGAGTTACAAAGACTAAAGATAAAAGAGTGGAAAAAAATATTCCACAAATGTGGAAGCTAAAAATGAATAAGAGTAGCTATTCTCATATGAGATAAAACAGACTTTAAATCAGCAATGGTAAAAAGAGAAAAGACAAAGATGGTCATTTTATATATATATGTGTGTGTGTGTGTGTGTGTGTGTGTGTGTATGTGTGTGTGTGTGTATAATGATATAGGGATCAATTCAACAAGTAGACATAACAATCCTAAATATACATACACCTAACACAGGAGCTCCCAGATTTATAAAACAAATACTGCTAGACCTAAGAAATAATATAAACAGCAACATAATACTAGTGGGGGACTTCAACACTCCACTGACAGAACTAGACAGATCATTGAGACAAAAAATCAACAAAGAAACACTGGACTTAAATGGGACTATAGAAAAAAATAGAGCTAACAGACATTTACAGAACATTCTACCCCAAAATTACAGAATATACATTTTCCTCATCAGCACATGGAACATTTTCCAAGATAGACCATATGTCAGGCCCCAAAACAAGTCTTGGCAAATTTTATAAAAATCAAAATCATACCATGTACCTTCTCAGACCACAGTGGAATACCCTAGAAATCAATTACAGCCTACACAAATACATGGAAATTAAACAACCTACTGCTGAACAATTTTTAAGTCAATGACAAAATCAAGATGGAAATAAAAAAAATTTTTTTAGTTGAATGACAATGGCAACATAAGCTACCAAAATCTCTGGGCTATAGTAAAAACAGTGCAGTGATGGAAATTTATAACACTAAATGCCTACATCAAAAAGACAGAAAGAGCATAGATTAACAACCTAATGTCACACATCAGGGAACTAGAGAAACAAGAACAAACAAACCCAAAGCAAGCAGAAAAAAAAAAGAAATAAGAATGCTCAGAGCAGAAGTAAACGAAATTGAAGCAAACAAACAACCCAAGACAAAGCGTCAACAAAAGAAAAAGGTTATTCTTTGAAAAGATAACAAAATAGACAGACCACTAGCTAGATTAATAAAAAACAGAAGAGAGATCATTTAAATAATCTCAATCAGAACTGAAAAAGGAGACATTACAACTGATAACTCACAAATCCAAGAGATCACCTGAGACTACTATGAATACTTCAATGCACATGAACTAGAAAATCTAGAAGCAATGGACAATTTTTTAAAGCATATGACCTCCCAGTCTTGAATGAAGAAGAAATAGAACTCCTGAACATACCAATAGTGAGTAGTGAGATTGAATCACTAATTTAAAAAAAATCTCACAACATAAAAAAGCCCAGGACCAGACATATTCACAGTGGAATTCTACTGGACCTACAATGTAGAACTGGTGCCTTTCGTACTGAATTTGTTTCATAACACTGTGAAGAGGGAGTCTTCCTTAACTCATTCTATGAAGCCAGTATCATCCTGATACCAAAACCAGGAAAGGACGCTACAAAAAAAGAAAACTACAGACCAATATTCCTCAAGAACATAGATGCAAAAATCCTCAACAAAATGCTATTAGCGGCCGGGCGCTGTGGCTCACGCCTGTAATCCTAGCTCTCTGGGAGGCCGAGGCGGGCGGATTGCTCAAGGTCAGGAGTTCAAAACCAGCCTGAGCAAGAGCGAGACCCCGTCTCTACTATAAATAGAAAGAAATTAATTGGCCAACTGATATATATATATAAAATTAGCCGGGCATGGTGGCGCATGCCTGTAGTCCCAGCTACTCGGGAGGCTGAGGCAGGAGGATCGCTTGAGCCCAGGAGTTTGAGGTTGCTGTGAGCTAGGCTGACGCCACGGCACTCACTCTAGCCTGGACAACAAAGCGAGACTCTGTCTCAAAAAAAAAAAAAAAAAAAAATGCTATTAGCAAACCAAATCCCACAGCACATCAAAAAATAACAATAATAATAATAATTCCCCATGATCAAGGAGATGATTAAATAAAACTTCTGGCTAAAACTGAGTAAGCAAGAGATATTTAAGCCATGGGAAAGAAGCTGGCCTCTTTTATATTAAGTCTACATACAGTCCTATTGCATTAATGTATATAGTATGATATATTGAGTCAATAATCAGCATGGTGACATTGACATTAGATAAAGATTAGAAGAATTATACCAAAGAAAAGGCTATTTCAATCTTTCTATTATACCATCAGTGATAAACTACTCTGTTGTGACAATTAGTAAAATGAAAATATTCCATGATAAGAAAAATAAAATACTCAAGGTACTATCTTAACAACATACATGCAGGGTCTTTAAGAAGAAAACTAGAAAAATATTTCTTAAAGAAAAATAAAGATGACATGAAAATATGACGCATGGCCATGGGAAGATTGACTCCTGTAAAGTTACTTATAAATTGCTTCAAAGTTAAATTAAAATCCCAATAGTATATATTTTTATAACATCACAGAATGGACTTGAACTACTTTGGCAAAAATAAACACAGATATATATATATATATATATATATATCATTAAGAAAGTACTGTAAGATTAATGAAGGGAACCTTCCCCATTATGTTTTAATACTGAATATTAAACTGCAACACAAAAAGCAGGCTAGAACCAGAAAAATATTAAAACTAGTTATTTATGAGTGAATAAATTTCTGGGTAGTTTGTTTTTACTCATATTTTTCTGTGACTTCTATGGTCATAGTGAAGTCCTTCCATAATTAGACATAATACAACATTTAAAAAAATAGTAATAATCCTTACCTTTCCCCCTTCTCTCATTTGTGTTTGCTTTATAGTTTTATATGCATTATAATTTAATTCTTACAGCACACCAATTCCCTTTTTCTCCACTGGTTTATTTCCATAAGTTCACAAATGTCTTCCTGTCTTCAAAAAATACTCTTTTGACCCTCACACCCACCTCTGGCCTCAGCTTCCCTTCATAGTACATTTCTTCTAAAAAGAGTTTGTCAGTATTGCCTCTAAACCTGGCATCTCATTCCCCCTCCATCCACTCCACTAGGTTTTCTCTGCCCATCACTTGGAACCATTGACCATGGTGACATTGACCTTAGAAAGGTCACTAGTGACCCCCACATTATGGAATCCAATGGTCACATCTCTGTCTTCATTTCACGTGTCCTACCAGCAGTATTTGCTGCCGCGGACCAGTTCATCTTCCTTGAAGCACCTTCCTTCTTGGCTTCTGTGATTCTACACAGCCTTTATTTTATCATCCATTGTATTATGTAGCTCATTATATGACTATTATTTCTTTTCTTATGTCTTCCCTAAGTTGCTGTGAGCTCAAGAGCATGTCATGAATTAGTCACTCACCTGCTTTACTTTTAAACATAAATGTATTATGAGGAATTAGTATTTCTAAAATGTCTGCCATAGATTTATGGTGTCATTGGGGGATATAGGAAGACTGTGCAATGTGACAATGGTCAAGGTGGTAGGTGGGAGACAGCATTAATATTAATCAAATATGCCCAGGCGTGGTGGCTCACTCCTGCAATCCTAGCACTCTGGGAGGTCAAGGCAAGAGGATCGCTTGAGCTCAGGCATTTAAGACCAGAGCCTGAGCAAGAGTGAGGAACCATCTCTACTAAAAAATAGAAAAGATATTAGCTGGGTGTGGTAGCACATGCCTGTGGTCTCAGCTATTCAGGAGGCTGAGGCAAGAGGATTGTTTGAACCCAGAAGTTTGAGGTTGCTGTGAGCTAGGCTGATGTTATGGCACTCTAGCCCAGGCAACAGAGCAAGAATCTGTCTCAAAAAAAAATATATATATATATATATATATTAATCAAGTGCTAGCAAATAGCATAGCATAGTACATAACCAAGTTCTAAGTTGGGTAGCAAAGAATGTAAATTATTTAAGTATGTCTTCTTTTTGTAATAAAGAGATGTTTCATTAAATCCTACAGAAGTTGAGTTGGAAAAGACAATATATGTCACCTACTGTGATTTAATTTTACTGGCTCACTCTAACAACTTTGAATGCACCATGCAGAATTCATGATACATTTTATATCGTGCATTTATAACAGCATTCCTTTGATCTTTGGTCTGGTAAGACATTTATTGGGCATATGATAACATTCTTACCATTTGGCTCTCTTTCTAGACTTTACACAAGCTACTACTTTTTACTATGCCAGAAGTTGCAATTAAATACATACTTCAGCTTATGTTAGTTGTGGTTTAATGTTCTCAATGAGATCACAGAGAAATATTAATCTTTGAGGAGGTAGGTAGAGCATTCTGCTTTCAGCAGTAAGACAAACTCTGTGAGATATTTTGGGATTGTTTGCACATACAAACAAGGACACACGCTAAGGACTGTGTTCTTCTCTCTATACACCTCTAGCAAATGATTAGCAAAGAGGAGGGAGAACCCAGAGCCTTGCCTCTCTGTATAGGCATCTTCTCAAAGTCATAAACAACCAAGAAATACTTCTTTAAGGGAAGAACAACCACATAATGTCCAAATCACAATTCTAAAATCTAGACATAATAGTTGTCTGGATCAGGTAAACACAGATGTTATCAGTTCTAAGTGGAATTGCAACAGCTGGGCTGGTGAAAAGGAAATAAAAATCCCTCCTTCTCTCACCTATGTAGTGGGCTGAAGAGGGTTGAGACTGTCCTAATTGAGTTTTAGGCCATTTTTCAGGGTTGCAGTTGTATAATTCACAAATCAGATAACTAGCAAGAGTCACATGGCTCATCATCTCATTGGAATATTTCTAAAAGCATTAGGAAGCCCGATTAATATAGAAATGGCTGCAGACCCCACAAAAACTGTGTATGGCAAGGAAAGCCAGTCTTGGCTAGTTCATCTCAAGGCATGTGTTTGGCAGTTAACGCTACACCGAAGGCTAACAGGTGAGTAATTATAGGATTAGTATAAAGCTCCATGTGCCAGAACCCAAAGGAGCCAAAGAAATATCCCCACCCTTTGTGGTTATACTATTCCATTTCTATTCGCTCCTATGGGAATTTTGGTGGGTGTTCAACAATGACGAGCTGGGATATTCCGCAGCATCTGCACAGTGACAGTCTTGCCTGCTGGGTGACTGTCAGTGTGGAGACCACTCATTGGTGGGACAACACAACCCGGCTTTGGCATGGCTGGGAAGGCCCACCTCACGCCCCGTGGTGGGTGAGTCAGCCCATCCAGGCCTCGCCGTCAGCAGGAAAGCGAGACTATTAAGCACAATAGTTCATTGGCAGGTGTATTAAACACAAATCATTGACCAAATTACCGCCATAAATCACTTCTCTGCACAGAGCTTCACAGCCTGTGCCCAGTGTTGATAAAACAAATAAATGACAAGCACAACCACAAAACCATTTTCTCTAGAGCCCTTTACCCATTTACTTTAAATGAGTTCCAACGTGTGGCCAGAAGAAAATGTCTGTTGTCTTTTTAAGAAGGTATTACCAACAAATTCATTGATGAATGTGCATTCCAGAGAACTCGCCCAGGGACCACAGGTGCCGGTGAAAGGCATGGGATACGCAGCCATGCTGCCTGGGCTCACGCCCTGAAACTTGTTTTCTCACTGGCTGGGGACCATGGGCTGGGGGCTGACCCCCTTGGGACTCCGTTTCTTCTTCTATACAATGAGGTTAGTAACAGCAGCTACTTTATATAGCTGTTATAATGGTTAAATAAGTCAATTTAGTAATAAATTCTTAGAAGAGTGCTCAACAAATACCTGTTGCAGAGAAGGCAGGTGTGGCGATGGAATCAGAGAGGGGAAACATATAAACACAAAATTAAAACCCAAAGTTTTAGACTACAGGGGAAGGAAAGATGAATTCTGCCTGAGAACATCAGAAAGTTCTCCTCATTCTGAGCTGGGTCCCACTAGCCAAAGACCCACACACAGAGAAGAACTGAAGGATACAAGTGAATGAAGATATTGTGAGCACAATGAAAAATGACTTGTATGGGGAAAAAGGTGTATCTACTCTGATAAAGCATTGCATATATGTGTGTGTGCTGGTACCAGGGCAGGGGAGGAAGAACAGAGAGAATGGGGCACAATAGAGTGAAAAAAGTCTATTAGAAATGTATGCACATTCAGCAAAATTTCTTGCAACCCAGGTGTAAACTGAAACTGCCAAAACTTTGAGAACAAAATAAGATTGGTCCAAGGTTTCCATTATTAATCCTTCCCAGGATTTCTGCCCCTTTCCAAGCACTTACATTTTCATGGAGATATTTGGCTTTAAATTCCCACTGCCCCTAATTCCTGACCTCACTTGCATACTCCTTTTTTTATTTCTTGTCTGTCCTTTAAAATGAAAATATTCTCCAGATGTCCAGACATGGAACTAAGCTCTATTGTCTTGATTTGTTCCAAATTCTAAAATGAGTGTCCAAGTATTGACTAGACTTCATAAAGCTTTTACAGAACATTTCCATAAGAGAAGAATGACATCCGCAAAAAAGCAGGATGATATTATATAAAAGCAGTAATTATAAATAATCAGATAATTAACAAAGAGCTTTTTAAAAATGAGAGTCTCATGTCTGGAGTGGCAGGGTGCAGGACTCAGAACGAATGGGGAGGAGATCAGGAGAACAGCTCGAGCTGAAAAGGTCAAGAAATCTCCCAGGCCCAGAAAGCAGAATTAACGTGACAACAAAATGAAAACTAGGAAGATCATATCAGCAAATAAGTAGAAAATTTGGTAAGTTTAGAATCTGAACAATAGAATTTCTAAAAGGAGAAATCAGAAAGAAAGGAACTGTCACATGAATCATATAAATATAATTTCATGACATGGAAGAACATGACTTCCCAGATTGAAAGAGCCCACAAAATGTCCAATCCAAGGATGGAAAAAGTGACCCACACCAAGGCACATAACTGTAAAATTTCAGAACGCTAAATATTCCAAAAGTCCAACAAGAAGATCAGGAATCATAATGGCATTGGGCTTCTCAGCAGGAAGACTGGAAGCTAGAAGCCAGTGAATAGAATCTTCAAGATGCGGAAGGAAAATAATGTCCAAGCCAGAACTCTATACTTAGAAAAGAAAGTCTCAGGTATGCAAGGGCTCTAAAATACTTACTTCATTCATCCTCACTCAGGAAGCTACTGAAGGATATGTTTTACCAAATGACAGATCTAACCAAGAAAGAGGAAAACGTGGGGCCCAAGAAACAGGATTCATTTCAGGAGCCAGAGAGACAAGGAGAATTCCCAGGATGGTGATGAGGTGGTCCCTCAGAAAACCAGCTTTGCAGGCTCTAGAATGTTCTAAATTAGAAGAAGAGGAGGGGTGGTTTCAGGAGGGATGTCTCCAGAGCAAAAAATAAAAAGAAACGCATAAAATCCCTGGTGTATGTGACCAGATGGAGAGAGAGTTCATCTATAATTCTGTTTGACAGATTGGCATGATTTTAGCCCCTGGTGTACAAAAAACTAAGAGAATGAAAAATGTGGTATGATTAACACGAAGGTGAAAAGGGCAAAATAAAAGAAATAAAATCCTAGAACACTCTGCAGCTCAATTACGGGACACTGCTCAGGTAAAAATGATAACGAAATCTCTGAATATTGTCTTCCCCCAAAACTGACATTTAACCATGTTAGGAGGGTGGGAAAGTGAGTGTGAGTATGTTGAGGGTGGGTAAGAGGGTATTGAACCCTCATCTTTGGTAACGTGAAGTCAAAATAAGTTCTTGTAATCAGAAATTCAAGGAATAGAAATATAGACTCAGCATCAGAGGATACAGACAAAAGAAATGCAAGGGTTGCCTCTAGGGAAGAGGACTCAAAGATGGAAACAGCGGAGTGGAAGACCACTGTTTTGCTATTTTTTTGTTTTGCTTTTTTAAAACAGTAAACATTTTAAATTCTGTACATATGTGACTTTGATAAAAATTGAAATTCTATCAATATATAAAACTGATTGAAGAGGATGAGACTTTTCTATTCCTAACACCAGCAATGCTCACTTCATCTCTAATTATGGTTTCCCCGTCCCCGGTTAACCTCTCCTCAACAGCCTCGGCCGGCATTTAGCCGTCCTCTAGCTGTGCCACGGCCTGGGGCATCCAGATGATGAAAGTACGCTCTTAGCAGATGGGTAGCAAAGGCCTGTAGAAATGAAAACATGAATTTGATTGGTGATTCCAAAGGTAATGAAGATTGTTTTCTTGTTTTGCTTAGCACGCTCCTGTTAACTAAAGACACCAGTGTGAAGGCAAACTCCAATCACAGTAATTAAACTCTGTCTTTTTGAATTTCAATTATGAAGAAAAATTAATCTGTGCTTCTCAACCAAGTAAAATTGTATGTAGGAAAAAAATCAAACCAAAATATATGTATATAATTTAAGTGCAAGGCCTAATGCATGCTTTTCAGATATATCGATAACTTTGCTCAATATTAAAGAGTCTCCATGGTTGCATTGACCATCATTTGTTAGATTTATTGAGGTATAACTGATATACAAAAAAAAGTTCCACATTTAATGTGCACATCTTGATGAGTTTAGGCATATGCGTATATCTGTGATACCCTCACCACAACCAAAGTACTGAACACACCCAGCATCTCCAAAAACGTGTGCATGTGTGTGTTTCTGTGTGTGTGTGTGTGTGTGTGTGTGTGTCGTTTGTTTGGTTGGCAAGATCACTTAACATGAGATCTATCTTCTTAACATATTTTAAAATGCGCACTACCATATTGTTAGCTATAGATACTATTCTGTAAAGCGGATCTCTAGTATTTGTCTTGTGTAACGGAAACCTTATGCCTTCTGAAGAACAGTTCTCCCTTTCACCTTGTGCCACACCTTAATTTCTTAAACACAAAGCTAAACACCATCGTCTGAGTGTACTTATGAGGGTAACAGCAAAAATAAATACCTGAAAAACCTCTAAAAAATGATCAACTTATCTCCAGACAATAGTAGAAGGACCTTCAGAATATCAAATTTCTCAAGTGTTTTTGAACAGGAAATTAATTCCAGTGTATTCATACTCAGTGTATTCATGCTGTAAAACCTGCTCATCAGCAAACTGGAAGTTACATCGCTGAAAAAAGAACAAAGAGAATCCCAGATGAAACACTGTGTCAAATTATCTTTCTCACACTGAAAAGAGAAGGAACTTCTTCAAGACAACTCTAACATAGCAGTTAGAGAGATGGCCTTATTTTCATTGCAAATCTAATTCCCAGGACTACATTTTCAATATGTATGGCAACAATGCCAAATCATAACAAAATTAAAGTTGCTTTCAGTTAAAATTTGCTGATTGACAATCATTTCACCTTTTATGTAAATTTGAGCCTTGGACTCAACAAACAAACACACGCCAAGAATACTTGGCACGCTCTGTTAGGATTTTGACCATGTTCGTAAAGACAACTGACAAATAATACCAGACTTGTTACAAAGTGCTTATGTCCGTCATCTACTGGGGACGGTAAAAATGGAACGCAGGAGTGTGTGATCCTCAGGAGTCCTGGGAGACTAAACAGGAGAAAAATGCACAGAAATGCAGTGATTGGCTTGGACGAAAAGAAAGTTCTGTTTCGGAATTCTCACCAAATTACTGATGCTCCATTTTTCACTTAGACATGCCTGGGGGCTTCCAGCAGTACCACATCCTGGCCACAGAGCAGAAATGTCCTCCTTACTAATTACAAAAGCCTGGGGAGTGAGTTTTTCCATTAGAATGGTCAGAAATTCATTTCTCCAGCTCCTTCCACTGATATTTCTAATGGACTGAGCTTCGCTGGATGGAGCAAAGACAAAATCACCCTCAACAGAAAGCAAAAATTTCATCAAATGGGAGAAAACGAGGACTATGACAACGGCTCCCCAAGATTTCCTTTATTTCTTCATTTGGGTCAGTTTTAATGATCAGATTTTAGCTTATTGCCTAACACTTTGATTAATTTATTTTTGAGAAGCAAAATGCCACCACTAAGGAATACACTGTTTATCACAAATTTTCATGGGAATGTCTATTGGGTTCATGAGGTCATATTAACCAGAAATTAGCAGGAAACAAAGTTATGGACCAAAGATCCAGAAATTGTTGCTACTGCTGGTGAGGACAGGGCCAGGAACTCACGTAGCCTCTGACTTCTTGAGCAATTCCACGGGTGTTCTATTAAATGGAAAAGCATTAAAAAGTCTCACCACAGTGCTTTGCTTGCACTGTATCAGCTCAGGAGGGCTAATCTCCTTACGTCTCAGTGAGTGAACCCAGGTAAAGTTTTTGCCTGGCCCCAGTGACCAAGCCCATTCAGTAAACGCTGTCTCTTGTTTCAGTCCATAAAAGCAAATGCAAGTATCTGACTCTATGTGGTGACACCATTGCTGAGAAGCTGAACATCTGCACGTGGCTGGAAGTGGCGTTGCTCAGGGTCAGCCTCTTTCCCCGGGGACGAACAGTTTGGCCTGCCGCCTTTGCCTCCTTTCCCTACCAGATACGATCGCTACTAGAGGAATTTAAGACCTCCCCCAAACCATCAGCCAAACTCCAAGAGCACACGCAATGCACAGCCACTTGGAGGACGGAGCCATGAAAGGTGCGTGCATGGCTGTGGCAGTTCCCAGAGCAGACGCCTGGGAAGAAATAATTACGCACGCAAAGTCTGTTAGAGAAATGCCTGCGAAGGATGAAGGGGAGGGGTAGTCAAGAGGGGCTGCGGGCTGCAAAGCAGGCCTTGATACCTGGGAAAGGAGAGAGAAGGAAGGATTGGGTAGAGAGAGCCTCAGACTACGTGGCAGGACTGAGAAAGCCTTGCCCAGGTGGAGGCAGAGCTCCTGAACCAGCACTGCCCAGGAGAGGAGTCTGCCTCGGGCAAGAGCAGCCCAAGCCCGGTCCTCCCCACTGCTCAGGCATGGGCTGGGCAGCCCGAGGGGCGGCGTGGTCCAAGGGCACGGCTGCTGGGACGCTCAGCCAGCCGGGTTCTATCGAGGGCAGACCCGAGGGGCACCCACAGTGGTCCTTCTCACTTCTCTCTCGCAATTCGGGGCCTCTGCCAGGAGGGGTGTCCGTTGACGTTGCAGCTCAGCCTTGGCTTCCCGCCTCCGGATCACGGCACTTAGACTTTCCTTGGGGAAACCGCAACCATGTCTTAGTCCATTTGCTCTGGGAGAAGCTGACCTTCTGCCTTCCTCTCCACCTGCAGGAGGTTGTCTGGCCCCCCAGGATCAGGACGTGGTGTGTCCCCACCGCCAGGGATGGATACGGCACCAGGGCCATTGAAATCACCCCAGAGCTCTGGCTGGGGATGTTGAAAGCGGAGACTGGGGTTGCTGAGAGAATGAGAATACGCCAGGACTGCTGGCTGCAATCCTACATCACAAGGAAGAGCCTGCCTGAGAGCAAGTGGAAAAAACCAGGTTAGGATGTCATGATTTATGTCGAGCCCCTTGGTCCAGCTCTGTTTGAAGGCAGGATTTATCCTCTGTCCCTGGGCCTCCAAATGCATTAGGTCATGAAGGTGGAAATGTTATTAGACCATCTGAAGCAATAACTTTTGCTGTCAATGACTAATTTTCAGGTTCAAATGTCTTCACATGGGCAGTGAGCTCCAGCCCTAAGCTGTCCTCCCTCGAGAACTCGAGGGCCCAATTTTTGTGAAGTCATTCAGTCAAGGAGCCAGTGTGTCTCCTCTTCTGTTTTAGGGTCTCTGTCACTTGCCACTGTCAGTTTAGATCGATATAACTACTTTGTACCAATAGCTTTGGTGGACTAAAGCCCATATCCTGGGGTTTTTTTGTAACTGATTAAGAATATGATTTCAGGCACTTTTAAAACAATCTACTAGATTACATTTGCATTGCCCAAGAAATTGGTGATAAAGGAATTTTACTTAGAGTCATTAATGGTATCATACATATCAGTCAGGGCCCAGAAATCATAACAGCTAACGTAACAGTGAATCTAATATGAAGAATCATTAGCTAGGTGGGAAGAGCTGTTAACTAGGTAACTGAGAAGACAGAAAGAGAACACCGTTTCCCGTAAGAACACTAGACTATCATAGCTCTCACCACTAGGGCCGAGGGAAAACCGGAAAAGGTTGGAACTATTAAAGCTTGGAAGCTTGGAGGAAGGGCCCTGTGGAGCTGAAACTGAGACCTCAGATGAGGGTGTCTCTGAGCTCAGCGGAGGGGCCCCCACAGGCCTGGGGTCTAGATCTCTGAGGAGGGGCTTTGCTGTCCGGGGCTGGGGTCTCTGAGAAGAGTCTAGTAAGGCTCGTTCAACAGGTATTAAAAGAAAATCCAGGCCGGGCGCTGTGGCTCACGCCTGTAATCCTAGCTCTTGGGAGGCCGAGGCGGGCGGATTGCTCAAGGTCAGGAGTTCAATACCAGCCTGAGCAAGAGCGAGACCCCGTCTCTACTATAAATAGAAAGAAATTAATTGGCCAACTGATATATATATAAAAAATTAGCCGGGCATGGTGGCACATGCCTGTAGTCCCAGCTACTCGGGAGGCTGAGGCAGGAGGATCGCTCGAGCCCAGGAGTTTGAGGTTGCTGTGAGCAAGGCTGACGCCACGGCACTCACTCTAGCCTGGACAACAAAGTGAGACTCTGTCTCAAAAAAAAAAAAAAAAAAAGTAAAAGAAAATCCAAACAGAATTCCACTCTTTCTATGGGGAGAAGCCTCCACTGCCAGGGAAAATAAATGTGCTGAGTTGATGATCACAAGAAGGAAACCTAGAAAGAGGAGTGAGTCTTGTCCTCCCCTTGTGTCCCCAATCTGTGTCCAGCACCCCACATCGGCAAAGCCTCACAGTGACCCTGCTCGTAAAGGACTGACGTGGCTTCAGGGGGTTCAGAGGACAAAACTGGGCTGGGCTCTGGGAGTCAGTACTTAACAGCTGAAACAGGCCCCAATGACCCAGTGGGCCCAGCAATTCTGGGACAGAGCTTAGGGCATGTGAGAAAGATCAGGGACAAAGGGAACCCAGGAGCCACCAGGTATTGACACCCAGAGAAGTAACTTCATGCTTGACGTCTGGAAATGCCCAGAAAAGCCATTTCAAATGTTGTAGAAAGGTTTTGTGATCTTGGGAACAGGATCCACTGACATATCAGTTTAGCAGAAGGTTAAATTGCTGCACAGTTCAGCAAAGACATCCAATGGAACAAATGCCACAACGGGCCCACATTTCCCATGCCCTCAGCTCCTCGGGCCGTGATGACCATCTGAAGGTGGGGACCTCCATTTTCTTTAGTGTAAACTAAGAATTATTTGCCACCATGTTAAAAAAATAAAGTTGAAAGCGTTGTCTTAATCTTTCAAAATAAAAAACCTGTATTAACAAATGTCTCTTAACCTCCTGTTAACTCAAGCTGAACACTGTTAAAAACAGATTTCTGAATTCACTAGTTTTCTATTCAATAAAATTTATGAAGGATAATTGTATTATATTGTAAATTGTATTATATGGTAAAGCCCTAAGTAGAAGTGGGTGGCTTTTTTTTTTTTTTGCTTTGTTTTTGTTTTTTGCACCTCAAAAGATCCATTTGTCATCTTTCTGGAAGGCAGCTCTCATGCAGCAGAGCATGCTTTGCATGTAGGATGTTTAGATATCTAAGCCTGTGTTGTTTAGGTAAGTATGAATGATTTTTTTTTTAAATTCAAGCTAATTTAGTGATTTAATTCTTTCTTCTTGCTGCCCGCAGCAGTGGTGAAGAACAATGACACAGAAGATTCGGAGCATCTTTTCTCCAATGTGTGGACATTTGGGGTGTGTCTACCATTCGTGTTGACAAGCCAGGCACTGCGGGGACATTGTGCCACTGAGCTTGTGCCCGGAGGGTGCTTGGAGCTGGCCCCTGATTGAAGAAGATCTGATTAAAGTCCACTCACGTAGCAACCCCCGTCCACTGGGCCTCCAAATGCATTAGATCAGTGAAGGTGGAAATATTATCAGGCCATCTGAAGCAATAACTTTTTTCTGTCGATGACTAATTTTCATGTTCAAATGTCTTTACAGGAACAATGAGCACCAGCTCTAAGCTGTCCTCCCTTGAGAACTCAAGGGCCCAGTTTTTGCTGAGACTTCAGTGATCCAAAGCAATTATCTGGAGAGTTTTGTTGACCTTCATTTCAATCTCAGTAGGTGTCAAAAAATTGCTTTCCGTGGTAGTTGGTAATTTTGGTCTCTAAACACTGCAATTTTGTTTCAAAGAACTTATAGGGTTATGAACTTAGCTCTAATCTCCTATGTGCAGAAGTGCTGATAACAACTGTTTATTTCCTACAATGCCGACACTGCTTACTCAACGCCATGGGGACTTTTAAGTTCTTTGTCTCCCAGTGTTTCAAACTACTTGGAGTTTTCATTTTGCTTTTCTTAAAGTTCCAGTGTCTCTCTATTTTAAAATTATAAGAGTCCTTAGGATTTTCTGGAGATTCTGTCATGCTGATCACAAATATATCCTGAAACAAAGAAATAACACCCACGGATAGCGTCTCTAAACACCACCAACAATCGGATCCTCTAAGTATGTATTCCGGATAGACCCTGGGCTGAGCTCCAGGGTCTGAGGTGCATGCCTCAGTTGCCACCACTGGCGACAAGCCTGCCCACTGCTAACCTTCTTCAGTGTTAAAAAAGCATAAACTCCAGATGGGGAGCCATCGCACTAAGTGAAGCATGACTTCTAGAGAAAGACGTTTTGTCACCGAAGCTGCTGTCTGCCTTAGGAACAGGAAAGTCAGCTCATTTCTGGAGTCAGTTTCAAACAAGATACATTTCTTGAACAGATATCTTCTTGTTGTTGAAACAAACACATCACTTGACTATGAACTCTTTGAGGGCAGAAATACCACAGTGGGTAAGGGAGGGGCTGCTGGAGCGGGGTCACTGTGGGAAGACAACCTGTCCTTCCTCTAAGTGCCTTACCATTTGTTCCTTCACATCAGAGGGCTCTCGTACCTCTCCCACCTGGGGGGACATCTCCACCCAGATCCATGGGTTCTGGGAATCTTTGTCATTTCTTTCCTTTGCGGGCTTGGTGAGGGGAAATAGACCCCAAAGAGTGAATCAGAGGGAAGAAAGATACGCAAATGCACACAGATGCACACATTGCTACCTCACAAGGCCACAAGGCCACCTGCCATTCTGTCACATCTGTCTTGTCTCTACATCTCCCCTGCCTGTGCACTGCCTGACACAAGGGTACCATCATTGACGTCTTGTGACACAATCTGAACAGCCATGAACACCATATGTGCACATTGGATCAAATTCATTAAAGCAAGTTATAAGCTAAAAATAAGCCTTCTTCTACAAAGCTCAAGGGATGCTACTCTGGGACCTCCTTCTTATCTGAAATCTTTCATGAAATGAGTTCAGTTTCCTCACTTAAAATTGGGAGCTAAATCAGCTTCGTTGTTTGAAACAGCGTCAGCCAGGCACGCGAGGAGAACAATTCTGTAAGTGGGTTGTCAGAGCACTTATATTCCCCCTGCCTCGGCAGGATAAAACTGGATGAACCAATTTGGGAAACCGTGCCTCTGCCCGATATGGCAAGTCAGCAGCAATGCCTCAGTGTGCAGCCTCTTCAGTGACCTAGAGAGGGGACAGCCTGCTCCCTGGAGGACACCAGATGGCCAGGGCTGGGGGAGCAGGGTCTTCTCGGGTCCTGGTGCACATGGCAGACTAGGTGACATAGTCACGCCAGGCCCAGCATCTCCTCTGCTGGAATCCAGGCTGAACCAGCCTCGCCTCTAACCTCATCAAAAGCGAAGCTCCAAGGACCATAATTAAGAATCAACCTGCCACTGCCTGTGAGAATCAGCCTCTGCTCCCGGGGCCAGGAGCCGGCATCAGGCAGGCGTGGGCCCCACTTCCGGTGAAAAGAGAAAGCTGAATAGCACAGGTCACCTACAGCTTACGGGCCAGGG
Source organism: Microcebus murinus (assembly GCF_040939455.1). Taxonomy (NCBI): domain Eukaryota; kingdom Metazoa; phylum Chordata; class Mammalia; order Primates; family Cheirogaleidae; genus Microcebus; species Microcebus murinus. Next base: position 4,858,506 of record NC_134114.1, on the reverse strand, counting down.
CTGCCTTCTCAGCCACCACGGACGACGGTGACATGAGAGACGTTTGTCAGGGGAACCTGGCAACAGAATTCGGTACATTCAAACTTCTAGACTTGGTCAGTCCAGGCTGTGCACGTATCGGCCCTTCTCAGTCACAGCCGATGCAGAGAAACGGGGAGATTCCAGACTGACACGCTATGAAAGAATCTGGGTCAAAATGTGAAGGCACACATAGTTTGTAAAAAGGTTTTCTCCTCCATCCTCCATCCTCCATCCTCCATTCACCATCCTCCACAAACATTATTTCATGAGCTTCCAAAGTGACCCTACAAGCGGGAGTCCTCTTCCTTTTGACAGAGGAACCGACCCACGGAAACACTAGAAACAGAAGCATCGGGCGGGTCACTGACGGGGCCAGGAAAATCAGGGGTTATCGAACTTGTGCAATTGAGTGATCATGGTAGAAACTAAAACTCATCTGGTTGTGTCCAGTGGGCGGTGACTCGGCACACCCAGATGCCCTGAGGCCTTGGGGTGTAGACCACAAAGCGGTGTCGTGTAGACAGCATTCACTCGTGCTCTGCTTGCAGGCACTGCTGCTCGACTGTCCAGGCCAGATCGCAGATGGCTCCTGACAACGCGGCCTTAACACAAAGAGTAGTGATCTTTTGACGAAGGTCATTCTCTTTTTGAACTGCAGAGAGAGGAGCGGCATTGATTAGCAGCCATGAGGCAACGTGGGTCCCCAAGGTGACAACGTTCAACACTAGGTATTGCCGGGAATCTGCTGCCAGGACTCAGCGTGAACTGCAGCCTGATTCTCAGGAACAGGACCCGCACTGGCCGCCCTAGGAAAGACCCAGAGGATCTCATTCCGCCGGGCGGGGCTGCGTGGGCAGGTGGAGACGCTGAGGAAAGGTCCTGTCTGGTCAACCAAGCAATGGCAATAGCAAATCAGAGTCCAAGCAAGCTGTCCCCAGAGGGCCATGCAGACATGGACAGCAGCCAGGAGACTGCAGTGACAGGGGAGGCAGCTGAGAAATACCCAGACACACAGACCCGCCTGTCATCAGCTCGGGGCAGTCTGCAGCAGGTGGCCGGGGTCCTCTGGGAACAGAGGCAAGACTACAGCCTCTGGAGGGGAAGCCGGCATCGGAAGGTGGACGCTACCTGGAAAAGGACGCTGAGGGCTAGATAAGTCAGTCAAAACAGGCGTGGGCTCAGCCCGGGGCTGATGTCACACCATGAGAATGAAGGAGACTTAGAAATCAGATCTCTGAGTTAGGCTACCCACCTGGATGCAAATGTCTTTGTGGCAGAGGCAGCTGATTGTTGCCTAAAACAATTATTGTTGTTCTCCTCTCCCATAGTGCACAGTTGTCACTGAGGAGTGGCTTCCCAGCAGGGGACTGTGTCTCTCAGCCCCTTTGGTATCTAGAAGGAGCCGCGTGGACAGCCTTTGCCAGGGAGAGTGGGAGGAAGAGGTGTGGGCCCCTCCACTGCAGTCAGGAGCAGGGGCACCTTCGACTCCCTTCTTCACCCATCAGCTGGGGGTGGAGGACTCCAGGGGGACAGAGCCTGGTCCCTCAACGCCTGCAGAGAAGAAAGCTGCCCTTGGGTTAGGAACAATGCACTGGAATTCTGGGGAGCAAGGAATAAACTTTTAGTGTGTCCAGCTTCTCTTCTTAAATGCAGGGTTGTATTTGTTACAGCGGCTGCCTCTCCTGCCAACACAGCCACGGTAAGACCACAAGTGGCCTGCCTAGGCCAGTCCCCAGCCCGTTGGCTGCCTTCTCCAATCCACAGTGGAATTTGAACCAAGTGCTTTGCATGCCCCCGTCCTTCAGACAGACCAAGAGCCCTTCAAGACCCCTGCCCTGCTTTTGGTGGCAACACGTGTGAGTCAGCTGTTTCCTCCAAGAAAGGCTGCCCGAGAGCCGGGGTGAAGGCCCACAGGGGCTCCCCTCGAAAGGCTGCCGTCAGCACTGACTCTACATCTTGAAATTCGACTGACTCCAGACCTGAATCCCATCTCCAGCTCCCCTTGGGGCAAGCGTGAGCGCCCTGCACCATGCCTGCAACTTCCTCCCTGACTGCATGGAACACTGCACGCCGGCCGGCAGTCTGCTCAAATCAAAACCAGCCTCCCTCCCCTGAGCCCCACAGACCCACACGGTGCAGAATAGAGCCCAGCCTCCAAAGTCCGAGGGTCCTGGGCCGGAATCCTGGCGCTCTGCCCCCTGCAGGACCACAGCCACATTTCTAATGCAACTGGACCTTAGCCTCCTCGTCTGAAAAACAGAGGCGTCACCCCACCAGGTGGGTTGTGCAGAATATGTGTGTGTGGTGCCGGCATAGAGAGGGGCTCGACAACTGCAGCACCAGCAGGCACTGGCTGGGCACTTTCTGTGTCCCAGGCCTTCTGCCAGAAGCTGCCTTGTTTGCTGTCTTGCTCCTCCAAACGAGGCTGTAAAAAGCTATCACTATCCCACGTCTGCCGATTAGAAATGAATCGACAGCTCATGGCTCATTCAAGGTCACCCATCAGCAAACGGAAGGCCCTAAGCGCAAGTGGCATATTCACCTCCTAGTCCAGTGACCCCTTCCACCACTCTCTGGCTACCCTTGAACTTGGGCTTCTAATGTGATCGTGTCTTACTTATGGTTTGATAAGACAGCCCACACCCGCTTAGTTTTGTAGAAAGCTAAGGGCTTATAGAAAGACCTTCAAACTTGGAGTTCATGAATTTGTTTCTGCTCCTTAACTCGCTATCTAACCTTGAGCAAGCTCTGTGGCTTCCGTTTCTTCCCTCGAGAAAGGAGGTGAGTGTGCCAGAGGGCTAGGGAAGAGGAGGGCCTCACACTGGGAGGTCTGCACAGCTCGCAGCCGCCCCGCTCTGCTACCCTGCCTCGCTTCCCCTTCTGACTTGACCTGACCCCACCGCCCGTGACCTAAACTCGTTTCCTAAGGTTGTCCCCTCAGCCCCGGCTAAAATCTCAGCAGCTCGCCAGGCCCGAAACAGTCCATGCTAACAGTGAAGATGGATTGTGTTTTCCTTTCTACATATTTGCATCACATTTTACTATAATAAGACATCCCTTCCAAATTCATGGTCAATATTGGCACTATGCTTAGACAGCAGTATCATTACAAAGTTACCTTAGAAATTAATTCTACATTAATAGAAAATGTAGCCATGAGGCACTTTTAGGATTAGTCTGGCTTATTATGGAATGTTCTAGCTTGGCTATTCATATCAACCTCTTCGACACAATCATGTAGAGTTTGCACTTTACAAGAGATATCGTTTTTTTAAAAAAATACATTTATCATTATCCTAAGCTCCCTCTGGCTTTCTCTTATATAACTATGGCTTATTTGAATAAAGACGAGAATAAACTTGGTCATTTGGCCATTATAATCCTTCCCGGCCTTTAAAATATTTTTTTAATTTCATGGCACCCAGAGGAAATTCTATTTGTTCGGCCCTCGTACATAAATGTCGAGGCTGCTGACAGCAAGAGCTGACAGGCCCGGGGGTCCAGACGCTCTAAGGGCCGAGGAAACCCATCAGTCCTTCCCAGCACGGAGGCCAGGGAGCCGCCACTGGCGACCATCCAGCGAACGAGAGAAGTAAGTACCTGTCGGACGCTGTGACAGGTGCAAAGGACACAGACACATAATGAGAATCATGGCCATCCTTAAAGAGCCCACAAATCACCGGGGATGTGGGGGTGGTCACAATCAGATTAGATAAATAAATGAAATGGACTAAAGCAATCAGAGCAAAGCACGCAGCACGGATCACGGTGAAATCGCGTGTTAAACTGCAGGTAACTCCTCCGTGACGCCGTGAGGGTCTGGAGAGAGAAGCAGGACTGGGAAGGAAGGCTGCAGTGAAGCAGGCGGGACTTGACAAGCCCTTAAAGTGGTGAAGGAGAATGTGGGCAAATAAAGGAGGGAAGGATTCAGGCGAGGATGACGGCGTCAGTGAGGCACTAGTGCGTGGTAGCATGGCCAAGACATCTTTGTAGATTGATGAAGAGACATCCGGCAAGATAGTTAATGGGATTTTGTTTGTGAAAGTTCTGCAAATTATAAAGCACCTGTCACTGTAAGGTTATTGCTAGGGACATTTTATCACAGCATCAGAGGCAACAAGGCATAGTGGACGTTGAATTAACCTGAGGAAGGTTCCCATCCCATCTTTGCCCCACACTGGGTGTATCATTGTATGCAAGTCATTCAGACTATCACAGCCTCGGTTTCCTTGGGTAGATAAGGTTCTCGGTAGGATTAGAGATCCGACAGGTAGCGTGTTTCCCACAGTGCCTGGAGATGCCCATTAATGGCATCCAGCACTAATGCCGCTACCCACACCGTTATTGTGTATTTTATCTCCCGCTGTATCCAGCAGGTGTTTCAAGTCAGGGCTGGAAGGAAGAAGTGAAGGTTGGGAGGAAGGAGTGATTTGAGATTTCTGGACTCAGTTTGCTCTCAGTTGTCCTAACCGATTTCATTATCCCTCCGTTTGGGTCAACCGGAAGGTAAACTGACTCGTCTGCAATTGGAACTGAGCCAGGCGGGGAACTGGCCACGCTAAAGCCCCTCTACGGCTCCTCGAGAGTGTCCTTAAACTGTGTTTCTGAACTTTCCAGGTGACCAGCACCCCTGGGACTATTGCAGGGTCTTCCCCTGCAGGTCCTGAATCGGCGGGTCTGGGATGCATTTTTCCAGCTCACCGCTAGGCACCGCACAGCGCAGGAAGACTAATGCCGGCCTGCAGCGCGTTCGTGCCGGAGGGGGTGAACGGTCTGTGTGAATCAGAGTTGGCTGCGGATGACAAACCCATAACATGCTTCCTGAGATTTGTGGGGTTACGGAGATGCCCTCTATAAAACCTTACTAATTTGGAATGCAGGTGGCAGAAGACTACCTTGACTCAGTACAAATTTATACAGTGTAAGGACTGCCTTTGTCATAAAATGCATTTCTTGCCTGTGAATTTTAATGGACAAGATTTTAAAAATCGAAGTATGCTTTAAACATTTTAGGAGAGGCTGATTTATATTCCTGAGGTACTGCTGGTTTTCATGTCTTTTTATATCCCTTTAATATTACTTTACTTTATATTTTGAGTTCTCAAAGCATGACTCACTTGACTTTTTAAATAAAGTTTTTATTATTTTCAAATATAGTGCAAATTCCTCCTCGGATTTAGTGTCAAGAAAAGGGCTGTGCCTCATGATGAATTAATGGCACTTCCTTTTATAAGATAATGACAGCAATTTAACAGCTGAATTTGATATAATCATAAAACAATCAACTCCTAAATATAATCAGCATCGAAAGGTATCTATGTGTGACACCATTATCTGTAAACTCATCAAAACTGGCTAACACATATATGTATCCTTTTGATCCAATAGTCAAAATACCTAGGAAATAATATTTATGAGTTCATTCATGCAAAAAGTGGCCATTTACTCCTAAATTTTGTCACATGCAGATTTTTAACAAGACTTCGCTCTGCCTTAAAATGTCACGTAGCTGTCATGTAGCTAGACACATGTGAAGGCACCGTAAGTCCTGTTGAATTAAGGGGTGGTGGAAATTTTATCTATCTCACAAATAATTCAACACAAGGTTTACAAACATATCCAGAATCCTGGATTTTATAGATGGTTCTCCAGGTCCCACCCTCTGGCTTTATGGAGGGCAAAGCTGGAAGCCAGAAAAGTTATGGGCTTGGTCTGCGGCGCTGGAGACAGGAGTGTGTGCTGGGAGGGGCCCAGGACAAAATCTGCCACCCCCTGCTCCATCCCAGGGCCGGGCACCCAGCAGAGCCCCAGCGAAGTGGGACTGAATTCGACCACTCCTAGCAAAACCATTGCAATTCTTGAGGAAAAGATGCCACGAAGCATGAAATTCACTCTCTAGGAAAAAACACTCTTTCAGATATTTCAAAAAGTAGGCTCAACAGTGCAAATGGCAAACTATATTTTGTTCTGGAAAGGACGAGGGAGGGGGAGGCAGCATCGTGTCAGCTCAAGCTCTGCAGATGTTGGATAATTTTGGATCTCGTTTATTCACAGAGAAAACAAAACATGGCCTCGTTGCAAGGAAGAAGGGGTGATCTGAGGCCAGGAGCGGATTCAAACTTAGTAAACACACACGCACAGCAGAGAGTGTACATAAATATGGACATCTATGCCAAAAATAAAAGCTGAAAACTCCTCCCCCAACTTCCCACACTCAGAGGAGAAGTGGGTGATCCCTGGGCTCCCCCTAAGCTCCTGCCCAGCACGGTGGGCACAGACTCACCAAGCAGGAAGTGTCGTACAGATTCAGGGACTGGGGACTCTTCCTGCAATTGCTCTCAGCCCGGCATCATCGCAAGAAGCGCTGGGGAAAAAAAAAAAAACCTGTCACACACACAGACACCCAGAGAAGAGTAAGTGTGGGGACCAGGGATGAAGACTGGTGCCACCTTCCTTGGTCTCAGCTGCTGATAGAGGATAGTCAAGTCCCTCCAGCAGTGCCTCCCTGTCCTCGTGTGCAGGTGCAGCTGCCTCGGCCGGGATCCCAGCACCCCAGGAGGCCCGTCTTGCACAGACTTGGGGACCCTCGAGTCATCTCTGCCTGGAGCACAGGCTGTGGAGACAAAGTTGGGTTTGAATCCTTGTTTGTTTCCTCACTAGCTACATGACCTTGAGCAGGACCGCTAACGTTTCAGTTTCCTGGTGGGGATAATGATGTTACCTATCTTATAAGATTACAGGGAGGTGTAAATAAGAAAATGCATTTGCAGTGCTGGGCACACATTACAAAGGATATAGATGACAGTCACTATTTTTATTACACAAATTCATAACCCTTGGGAAATAAACAAAGCACAGCATGGGAGCTGGTAGGGAACAAGGGAAACAGCTACCACGTCCCACTTGCCCGGCAGCCGTGCCTGCAGCTGCTTTGCTGGCTACTAGTGTCCTTGTTTATCCACCCCACCCTCCTGGAACCCCGCGTCCCCTCCCCCAGTATAGCCTTAGCAGACAGTGGAGGACCAGTGGAATACTTGTTGAATTAATGGCATCTCTCTGTCATGGTCTGACCTTGCTTCCGTCCTTGTCCATCCAGTTTTGTTATTGTTGTTGTTAGGGGGGAAAAAAAAGAGCTGAGAAAATTTAGAAGGGAATCCAAACCTGGCTCGCCGGCTCCTAGAAATGAAGCCTGTAAGTGCCACTCTATTTCTTCAAGGTCACTTAGAGAACATGAGCCCAACAGTAAATGCAGGAAGAACAGCTAAAAGGAAGAGCCCAAGCCTCTCATTTCAGAAAGAAATGAAAAATCCTTGAGAATGAACTGCCCAATTCCCGGTGGCCTGCATGTCACCTTGTGACTAATGGAACTGTCACTGTTGGGAACCCAAACTCTCGTGGTTGCTTTGTCCTCTCTTTTGGCAGAGGTCTTCCACTCAGCAGGAAGCATCTCATCTGCACACGATGCCACATGTCAGACAGCTCTGTCACCACTGTGCAGGCAACAGAAACAGGCTCAACCCAGTTGTGACTCACTCTGTAAGGCACCTGGTAAGTGGAGAGGTAGGATTCAAGTCTGGTTCTTCCAAACACCCGTCTAGGGCTCCCCCTACACTCTCTGGCCCAGTGGCCCTAGTATCTTCAGGCCTGCTCTCCACTACCCTATGCCCGTCCCCACGTAGCTTCCACAGCTGGTCAGACCCTTGCTGACCACCTCCTTTTATTCATCCTGCTCTTCACCTGTTGGCTGTCCTAATCTGCAGCTGAAGCTCAGGTGGGATGGCTGTTCACAGGCATCCTTTGAGGTCAAATATCAGCTCTCAAAGGACTGGGGAAGGGAAGAATTTTAAAGCCATGTGACAACAGTGACAGGTGAAATCCATTTTGTCCCCTTTCCTTCCTTTCTTTCTTTCACTTCTTTCTCGCCTTATCCCTACAACTGGTTAATTTCTTCTTCCAAAGGATCATCTTGCCGGTTTACTTAACTCAGAGCACAGGATGGGAAATGCTGAACTTGTCATGATGCTTTCTTGCTGGTCCCTGAGCCCTAAGGAACTTGCTTTGGATAGGCAGCCCCTTTCTTAAGTCTTTTTATCACAGAAGGAACCATAAATAGAAATACAATTTATATTTAACAACGGACAAAAGGAAGAAAGAAAAGGAGGGAAGAATTAAAAGGAAAATCCTATATGTGGCCTATATAAGATTCTAACACATGTTTAAGAATTTGAAAACAAATGAACAAACAAACATGAGGCATGACCAGTATCAAAACAAGAGTGATCTCCCTAGTGGGCCCTGGACCCAGGGTCGAACCTTCTTCATGTATTTCCTGCATGGTATTCGAGAGGGCACTTGGTACATGATAGACTCAGTGTATATCTGCTAAATGAATAAACACCTTGCACAATAGTACAATCTTACACAAATTATTTTAAGAAGAGAGGGAGACAAATCTCAGAAGTCTTTTAAAAATTTCTTGTAGCTAGTTCATCTTCATCCGTCCTATCTCCAGAAGCCAACAAGCACAGTTGGAACAAATAGGTTAATAAAACCGAGCCAGATGGCCAGCCATTAATTTTGCTGTGTCTCTGCAGCCGTTACTGATTTATCTTTTAAAGTCTTACGCTAATCAGAGTGTAAATTTCCCTGAAGCCATTTGGTGTCTTAGTAAGTAAGCCAGACCATGAATTTCTAAGAATGTTGCACTGACACTAGTCCCTGTAGACTTCCCTTCATTCTGTTACGGATCATGAAAAATCTGCTGTCTTCAAAACACCATTCTAAAATCAGGAAATGAGGATTACACTGTGGTGCTGTATCTTTCTTTAATTTTGATTTATCTCACTTGAAATCTGTGACCATTAGAACAGTGCTTCGGTTTACATGTGAACCCTTTGCAAAGGAAAAAAATGAATTCCTCGCCCAGATGATGTGATAAGTTCATGCTTCAAATCTCCTCTCCCGCCTCTATCACCACCAAACATACAGGAATAACAGAGAACATGCAATTGAAAAGATTAGGGCCATGTAAATGACTACAGTAAAACAAACGTCTTTGTGGACCAGAAAAGGGAAAGAAACACAAAGGGAAAACTGAGGCTGGCCCTGCACCTGCTGTTCTCTGGCTCTGAAGGCAGATAGAGGCGAATATGAGGGATGGGAGCCAAGCTCCAGCTTGAACTCACTTGGATCAGATCCCACTTCCAAGCAAGAAAAGATAAAAATAGGAACATATGTGCTGTGGCTGATGTGAGCAGCTTAGCTAGGAAGGCAAGAGGAAGCTGACCCAGGCTTGCAAGTAGAGCCTGAGCCTTGGCCACCCCAGGCTGTTTTGTGACAACATCAAAGATATCCAAAGCACGACCACAGAAGGAGCAGGACACTTGATTCTGAGAGGTAGATCCTGGGGTACAAGGTGGAAGCTACCAAAGTGGCTGCACAGGGCAGGTTTGGGCAGGTGGGGAGAAGGTAGGGAGAGGTGACCCTGCAAATCAAAAGTGAGAAACACTGATGCTGACAATGATGCCTGATAAAACCAACCGCCAGGACATGAAATGGCCCCAGTTGAAATAAGAATAATTTTAAAATGTGAGAAGTAGCTTTAAAATAAGGATGTAAGGATATTTTTGATACTCATAGATTAAAGAAAGAAATGGCATCCATGAAAAATATATACATTTTGAAACAAAAAAAAGAGTAACAGTTATTAAAAAGAGTAAATTAAAAATCTGGGACATAAAAAGTATCCAGTAAAAAGAATAAACAAATTATTTTTAAAAATTAAAGAACTAGGCTGGGCGCGGTGGCTCACGCCTGTAATCCTAGCACTTTGGGAGGCCGAGGCGGGCGGATTGCTCAAGGTCAGGAGTTCGAAACCAGCCTGAGCGAGACCCCGTCTCTACCAAAAATAGAAATAAATTAATTGACCAACTAAAAATATATATACAAAAAATTAGCCGGGCATGGTGGCGCATGCCTGTAGTCCCAGCTACTCGGGAGGCTGAGGCAGTAGGATCTCTGAGCCCCGGAGATTGAGGTTGCTGTGAGCCAGGCTGACGCCACGGCACTCACTCTAGCCTGGGCAACAAAGTGAGACTCTGTCTCAAAAAAAAAAAAAAATTAAAGAACTAGAAAATGTTTTTGAAATGTATTCATAATGTAGAGCACAGATATAAAAAGTGTAAAGTTTGAAAAAGACGTGGAAAATCTTTGTACTCATCATTATGGAAATATAAGACATCACTGATATTAAGAAAATTGTAAATGCTACCAGCCTGAAAATACTGATTACCCAAAAGAAAGCAGCAATTACTTTGAAAGCTAACATTTCATCAATGGCAATAAATGACAATGGATGCCAGAAGACAATAATACTTTTAAAGAATTTAAGGAAAAGTAATATCAGGTAAGAAGCTATCACTATAAAGGGAGAGGAAGATTAAGACATTTTCAAAATACAAAAATAAGAAAGTTTGACATCACCTCCTTTCTATATAATAAACTATAACTATTAATGTATATACTTTAAAAGTATTCAATAAAGAATGATGAGCATGGAAATTGGTGAAATAAGTTGATTGACCTAATTAACTATAGAGCATTTTAAAAACCAGAATAAGAAAGTACTGACAACAGTAACAAAGGACATAAGGAAAGGGATAATTCAGAAAAGTGGGAGAAGGAAAGTTAAAGCATAAGTTAAAATCATTTTTCTTTTTTAGGAAGAAAAAACAAAAAAATAATAAATTTAGACTGTGTTAGAAATTTTTGTATTTATGTATATATCTTAAAGAGATAAAGAAACCATTGTAGGAACAGACAAGTAATCTGTAGTTTCCAAACCAGAAGAACAAATGAACCAAAGAAAACTACATCAGTCCAATAAAAGACACATAGGAAAAAAAATTTAAAAAGCAAGATAAACAGAAAGCAGAGAAATAGGTGACAATATTCATAATAGAACAGTGTGGAATCCTCCAAAGCAGACTTTAAGACAAAAACTTGGACACAGGTAGTTTAGTTGGTGATGATTCCAACAACCATAGTGAGAAAGGAGAAAATCTCTCTAATAAAGGTGCACCAAAGAGCTGTCTAGCACACTGGGCACATCTAGGGCTCAGTCCCAATGGAGGCCCTCCAAAACTGTGAGAAACAAGCTGCAGAATTCCCCATCAGACAGGGGAGGCACTGACTCATCAACTCCCACCCACCACGGCTGCCTCCTTGTGGCTCTGGTTCTCTCGATTTCAGCATTGAGCCTGTCTAGGGCAGAGCAAGTTTTCATAGCACCTGAGAATGCCTACAAGCAAAGAGAGGTGACCACATCACTGGAGATGAAGATGTCACTACCTCAGGGCAGGAGAACTGGGGGGGGGGGGGGCGATGTAGAACTGCGCAAGTGCACCTGCTACATCATGTAATGAGATTGAAATTGCCTCCTGAAAGAGAAATGACCAGGTTGGCTTAAAGGAAACAGTCATATGCTGTTTACAAGAAACTCCTAACAAAATGACACAGAAATGGTCTCGACCTCCTGGGCAAAAAAAGAAAAAACAAAAACAAAATGACACAGGATGTTTTGAACTATGGGACATGCAAAAAATATATACAAAGAGAAACCTTCACACCTGTACATGACAACATGCACAAAGTTGCTTGCTGGAGCAATGATTGTAATGGCAACAAATGAAATGTCATTATGTTCATCCAAACGGGAAGAGCTAGATAAATTGCAGGATAACCAAAAAATGGGTCACTGTACACCATCTAGAGCCCAGTTATAAAGTCAAATGAAAACACTGAGCCACTTCCATTGAGTCAATAGGACTTAGAAATAGTAAAACTGAACATGTATACAGATAATTTATATTTTAGTAATTTAAACTTGTCTTCTAACATTTTTGAATTCTTAACATGCTATATATTTATCACTAAATATATTAATGATGAACTTGCCCCTTAATTAATTTTCCATAAAAAGTTTCTCAATAAGAAGCAGAGAATTTTAAACAAAAATATTAATATTCTCTTATTTAATAGCCATATGCACAAAGATGTTCATTGGCTTTATTAATAATTAAAACTTAAATGTTTTACATAAGTAAATGATTGCATAATTTCAAAGGATGCAGGCAGTAAAAATGAAGCTGATTACAAGGGAAAAGTCTATGAAATAGTGTGCACAACATGATTCTAATTACATTTAGAGAGAGAGATGGAAAATTTAAGCAGAAATGCCAACTTAGGGTGAAAGGAAAGAATTTAAGAAACAATAATTAAGCATAGAAATTGATTAAACAAACTGATTAACCTACTACCATTTATCATAGCACAGAAAATAAAAATTCTTAGGTTTACATATAAACAAGATTTGCAAGATTTCTGTGCTGAAAACTGCAAAATACTAATGGGGAAAAAAATCAAAGAAAACCTGAATAAATGGAGTGATACACCATACTCATTGATTAGAAGGTTCAATATTGTCAACTCTTCCCCAAATTGTTCTATATCAAAATCCCAGCTGAAACTTTTGTTGAAATTTATCAATTGATTATAAAATTTATATAGAAAGGCAAAAGAGAAGAGTTGAAACAATTTTGAAAAAGAAAGAAGAGCCAACTTTAAGGACTCACCATGGCCTAATTTCAAGACTTATTATAAAGCTATAGTAATTACAACAGTGTGCCATTGGTGAAAGGTAACACACATAGATCGATGGAACAGAACAGAGTCCAAAGATACACCCACATCTATATGATCAAATGATCATCAACAAATTTGCAAAAGTAATTTAATGAGGAAAAGAATAGTCTTTGTGACACATAGCATTGGAACAATCAGGATACCCATGTGCAAATAAATAAATAATTATGCCTTGCACCATTACAAACACTAACTCAAAATTTAAACCTGAAGCTATAAAATTCCTACTAGGAAACATAGGAGAAAATATTTGTGACCTTAATGTAGGCAAGGATTTCTTAGACAAAGATAAAAGCGTGAACAATAAAAGAAAAAAAATCAATAAATTGTTCTGCATCAAAAGTAAAATCTCCTCTTGTTTGAAGAACCTTGTTAATTAAAAAATTTTAAAAAGTAATCTGCACCCTGGGAGAGACTGCTTTCAAAGAACATATTTGATAAATAATTTGCAAAGAGAAGACATGAAGACTGTTAAAACTCAATATAAATAAAATAACGCCATTAAAAATAGAAAAAAGATTTGTTTAGACATTTTACCACAGAAGATATATAGATGGAATATAAGCACATGAAAAAAATGTTCATATCATTCATCATTAGAGAAAAGCAAATGAAAGCTTGAATGAGATGTCATTACACACTTATTAGAAGAGCTAAAATTTAATAGCAACAAAAAATTTTTTAGCTAACAATACCAAGTGCTAGCAGGGATGTGGAGCGATTGGGACTCTTGTACATGGCTAGTGGAAACGCAAAATGTACAAGCATTTTGAAAAATGGTTTGTTAATTTCTCATAAAGTTAAACACACACTCTCCATTTTACCCAAAAATCCCACTTCTAGGTATTCAACCAACCAAAATGAAAACTGATGTTCACAACAAAACTTGTGTCTGAATGTTTATAGTGGCTTAATTCATGATCACCAGGACCGGAAATAATTCAATGGCCTTCAGCTGGTGAATAAACTATGGTATATCCACGAAAGGGAATTCTGCTCAGATACTTAAAAATATATATATGAAGCACTGATACATGCAACCACATAAGGCAATCGCAAATGAATATTGCTAAATGAAAGAAACCAGACTGAAAAGACTATATACTACACAACTCAATTCATGTAACATTCAGTTTGTAGGACAGAAAAGACAAAACTATAAGGAAAGAAGAGATTATCAGGGTGTCACTTGTGTTGGGTGGAGGCGTTGATGACCAGGTAGCATGACAACACTTTTTGGGGCAATGGAAGTATTCTGTCGCTTAACTGCAGTTACATGGCTGTGCGTGTTTGTAAAAACTGACAAGACTATACATCATAGAGGGTGACTTTTACTGTATGTAAATTACCCCTCAATAAATGATTTAATCTTAAAAAGTACTTGAGAGTTTTCTTTTCATTCCTATATTCAAAAGAAGGTGTGTTCTCACATCTGAGTGTCAATGAATAAACTCCTTGAAAAGTGAAGTTGATTCATCATGGTAGGGACAGAGGTTTTAAGGTAGGAAATTCAAGTGGAAAGGCCCATTTCCGGGGGAAGGCTGAGAGAGGCAGACCCAAAGAAACAAGTTTGAGAAGCAAAGGGAGGAAGTTCCTCCCCTGTGTCACAATGAAAGACAGGTGCTGACAACGACGCAGTCTCTTCAGGACATCCTGCATTTGGAAACCACGGCTGGAGAATCTGGTGTGATACACTGGAATGAAGTTTGCTTCAGTGAATTGAGGAAAGAAGGTGAATTTAAGAGATTTCAAAGCATTTGTGCCAGTTCCCTTCAATAAGAGGCTTAAATCAATTAAATTCTACAAGGATGGTCACGCTCTGAGCCGGCCCCTGGGAGACGGATGTGAAAATACTCCTTGTTACAGCACAGTTCCCCTTGGGGAGTTGCCCATGGAAGTAAAAGCACCCCAGGGATTGGCAGCTTTAGAAGGGCTGCCCCACTGGCTCCCTGTCCCCAGGAATGGCCCAGGGAAGCTGCCACCCTTAGACGATGAACAAGCTGGAGATACTCAGGCACCTTGGATAAATGTGCCTTGTGCACACTCGCAGGGCCCCAAGATTTTTTCTATAAACGTATTCTTTACATTGGCTTAAACTACATACATTTCTTAGAAGCCAGAAGACTGCATATGGCAAATGTTACTTACGGGCTAAAATATTACTATAAGGATGCCTCCAAATCATGCTGGATTGCTCTGAGAATCTTTGCAATTGTGAAAGGAAGTTCCAGCAGAGGTTGTTCGTATTGTGTAAAAGGATGAGAATTAAAACAGGCAGCAGGCCCCCTTCACGCTCTCTGCCCCGGACCCCATCAGTCCCATCCTCTTTGGTGATCAGAAAAAGGTCCAGAAGTTCATTCCAGGCATATTAAAATATATCACAGGTATCATCATGCCCACTCACACACCTGCACACGGAGGTTTACAGCAGCCTTCTTCATGATTGCCAAAACTTGGAAGAAGCCACCAAGATGTCCTGCAGTAGGTGAATGGATAAATAAACTATGGCGCATCCGAAAATAAAGTATTATTTAGCACTGAAAAGAAATGCGCCAGCAAGCCGTGAAAGGTCATGGCGGGATCTTAAATGAACTTCTTTTAACTAAGTGAAAGAAGCTGGTTTGAAAAGGCTGTATACAGTATGATTCTTATTACATGACAGGGAAATAGGCAAAACTATGGAGACAATACAAGGATCAGGGCTTGCCAGGGGCTGGGGGAGAGGGAGGGATGAATAGGCAGGGCACAGAGGATTTTTAGGGCGGTGAATCTACACTGTGTGATACTATAAAGATGAATAAACAAGATTATACATTTTTCCAAACCCATAGCATGTGCAACTCCAAGAGTAGGCCCTAACGTACACTGTGGACTTTGGGTGATAATGATGTGTCAGCGTAGATTGATCAAGTGTACCAAACACACCACTCTAGTGTGGGCAGGAAAAAATCTCTCTACCCTGTGTTCAATTTTGCTGTAAACCTAAAACTTGACCTAAATAAAAAAGGCTATTGTATAGCATGGATACACTGAATACCCAAGCACTAGGCCATGGAAATAAGGGATAATAAAATGGTTATGGATCAAAAGTGAGAAAAAAAAGGCTTAACATTTTATTTTGAACTTTTTTTTTTTTATTTCAGCATAGTATGGGGGTACAAATGTTAAGGTTCCGTACATTGCCCATGCCCCTCTCGAGTCAGAGCTTCAAGTGTGACCATCCCCCAAATGTTGCACATCTCACTCATTATGTTTGTCTATACCCATCCTCTTATTTTGAACTTTTAAATAAGGCTAAAATCTCTAAGTCTGTGCATAGAAACTGGTAGTTTCATATATAATATCTGCTTTTTGCCACTAAAAATCTATTAACATCAAGGAGAAAGTTAAAGCATTCCTTTGTAATAAAGGTTTGAAAAGGAAACTCTTACTAAAATATTCACAAAATAGTATTTTATAAAAGTGGAGAATATTAAAGAATTTTAAAATCTACATTACAAATGAAAATGGGAGAGGCACTTTATAACCCACATAGATACTGATTTTCAGAAAATGGGAAAATGAAGCAGGAGAACAGAAATCTTAACAGCAAATATTCATTACTACCTCGTGAAATTGTAATGATATAGCTTAATTTCTTCCATTTTTATCCTTATTTCCATTTAGATGAACATAAAGAAACTATAGGAGCCCATCGAACTGAATCACTTTTTAAATTACCTATAAAATATAAAATATTGGATGCGACGATGAGAACACAGTGTGAATGTCGGGGCAGAGCTGAAGGTCATTGCACCAGGTGGGTATGGAAAGATGACTTCGGCCAGGTGATCAGCACAGAACACAGGCCAAAGGAATGCTCATGTCATGCCCAAGTTCAACCAGCTGGTGGTGATTTTTTTTACAGAGAAACTTAACAAACATTCTTGGTTACTTAGTCACTTTGAAAACCCTGAAATAACTGGCTTAATTTATAATTGCCAAAAAATGAAAATGTCTCAAATATCTTTCAACTAATGAATGGATGAAATTGTGGTACCATTGTATGGTATGCATACAGTGGATACAATTATGGTACATCCATCCAATAGAATACTACTCAGAAGTGAGGCAGTAAAAATGAACAAATGACTGATACATGCATCTAACTGGGAATACAGAACATTTGACATAAACCACTTACCTCGATCTTCTGTCCCTGCCAAAACACAGACTATATCTTTTGGCAAATAATAATAAAAATAATCCAGAAGGAGGATGGACCATATTAATTAAGTGCTTACAGTATGCAGAGCATTGTTCTAAATGCTTTAC
The DNA here is from genome assembly GCF_040939455.1 of Microcebus murinus. Taxonomy (NCBI): domain Eukaryota; kingdom Metazoa; phylum Chordata; class Mammalia; order Primates; family Cheirogaleidae; genus Microcebus; species Microcebus murinus. The sequence continues at coordinate 4,841,469 of NC_134114.1, read as the reverse complement.
ATACACTCATTCAATCCTCCCAACTCCTCTGTAAAGGAGTTCCTGTGCTTATTCCCATTTTATAGGTGAGAAAATCCAAGTACAGAAAAGTGATTGTCTTGTTCAAGGTCACACAGCCAGCAAGTGGCACAGCCAGGATTCAAGCCCAAGATTCTGTGTGAGCATCACCTAAAGTCACCCTAGTCTGAAAGGTGGTACTGCATACAGGAGCTGGGCTTCTTATGCAATTCTCTGAGAAATTCTCCAGAATTCCTGTGTGATAAACCCTTTTCTGAAATGCTAAATCATGTCTCAAGAGGTGGACGTAACATTCTCAAGGTTGAACAGGGAAATGCAGGCTAACATGACATGAGTTGCTTTGGGGTTTGCATAAATTAAAGTTTATTTATTACATACTGTCATTACATATTTCAGAAATGCTAGCTTTCCATTAAATCATGCCTCACATATTTCTGTACAAATATGCCATTGTGCTGCAAATCACCAAATAAATCAACACTTGGGCTGGGGCAGAGGTGGGGAGTGGCCTCTAGATTAGTTTCCTTCTCATTTTCAAGGAGAGCTTTCAATGAAACTGGTATAAAGGAATAACATCTGTCCCAAACCAGCAAGTGTTGCATGTTGTCCCATTGAGCTAGCAGTGAGAACCAGAGGGGGGGCGCATGACCCTGCGCCCATGTTCCAGCTCCCCGAGGACAAGAGCAGGCCATAGTCAGGGAGGCACATGGCCAGAGGAACTCCTACAAAGAGCCTCACTACCATTCATGCAACTGGACACATCAGTCCCCAGATGCAAAGGCTGAAGCAAGAGAAAATTGCAGTTTCATTTGAATATTCTTTTCAAAATATTGAGTCTTCTGCTCTTAAGGAAATGTGCCGCTTCTGCGCTAAATGATAATGGTATGGAAACAAGTGATTGGAGAACTCTGAAAAAGTGGCAGGCTAGGAAATAAAGAGCTAGGCTAATATTTGTGTCTTCCAGATTACATTCATAGATTCATAGAATGAACCTGAGTTCACCCTTTATCTCTCTCTTTTTTTACTTTTATTATTTTAATTCACACAATAATTATACATTATTGTGGGATACGGTGTGAAATTTTGATACATGTATATGATGTGCAATGATCAAACCAGGGTCATGAGTGTATCCATCACCTCAAACATTTATCTTTTTGGGGGTACTGGGAACATTTAAAATCCACTCTTACAGCTGTTTGGAAATATATAATGAATTGTGGTTAATTGTACTCACCCTACAGTGCTATAGACTGGGATTTACTCCCCCCTCTAGCTGTACTTTTGCATCCATTCCTCTCTCTGGATGTCCCTCTCCCACTCCCCTTCTCTGTCTCCAGTAGCCCTTCTTATACTTTCCACTTCTATGAGATCAACTTTTTAGCTTCCGCACACAAGTTAGAACATGTGCTATTTATCTTTCTGTGCCTGGCTTATTTCTCTCATCATAACAACCTCCAAACTCATCCAGGCAGCTGCAAAGGAGAGAATTTTGCTCTTTTTTATGGCTATAGAGTATCTGCACTCCCATGTTTATTGCAGAAGCGCTATTTACAATAGCTATTTACTAAGTATCCTTCCAACCCACCTCCCATAAAAGTATCTCCATACGTTCATTTATATGTGGAATCATCGCTGTGTATTTTCATTTATTTACATGGCGATTACAGGATAAATCTGTGCATGGCGTCCCAGCCTATATACACCCAGCCCACCCTGCTTGTCCAGCCCCCATTAGTGAGAGCTCAGGCTCCTCCGAGTCTGGGCTACAGCACCCACGTCTCCTTGGATGTTTGAGCAGATTTCTTGGAAAGTACAAAAGAAGCAGCAGACATGCTTTGTTATACGATATCTATATACTCAGCTTCACTAGGCACTGCCAGATTGCTTTCCAAAGTGGCTGTGCCAGGTTCACTTCTACAGGTGAGCCGGAGACCTACTGTCCAGTCACAGCACACCAACATTATTGGAAATCATTTCCCCGCGGTCAATCAGCACATTTCATTTGCACATTCTTTCTTACTACAGGATCAATTTTGCCAAACCTTAGTCTCTGTTAAATGGATCTTTCCAGCTTTTGATTTTATTGCTCAGTTCAATTGGGGTTTTTATTTTTCTTTATTGTTTTTGTCATTGTTTGTTTTGTTATTTTATTTATTGGGTAATGAGGGATTTCTGCTATGGCTTACTATATCATATTAATTTACCAAGTTAAAATAAGGGTTACTTCTAACTGCATATTTATCTATTCTTCCCTATAACTCTGCCAGTCCTTAAATATTTTAAAGCCATTTAACCAGGTCTCGACAGATTCACGACTTTCGTCTTCTTAATTCTTTACATCAACAAATGTCACAGGTGATAATGTATTTCCTGACACATCAACATCAATAAACACTGTCACTCTTTTGAATGCAAGTCTGACAAGTAAGAAATGACTTACTGTTTTTGTTTGGGTTTGTATTTCTTTGATTAGTAGTGAGGTTGAACATTTTTCATATATTTGATAACCATTTAAATTTCATTCTCTTTAAGGTACCTATTCATAAACTTTGCCATTTCAAGTGTCATTTTTTTCTTAATCATCTACAAGATTTATTTTGTTAAGGGCAGTAATCAATGTAATACTAGCTGTAAATGTTGTTCCCACTGGTTTATCCTTTGTCTGTAACTTTTCAGTAGTATTTTATAATTTCATGTAATCAAATCTTTTCCATATGGAAAAAATTCTTTTCATCAAGCAGAAAAAAATATCAGTTTTGAGTAGTTTCTTACTTCCATATACAAAATCTCTGTCTTTCTCCTTCATGATACATTTCACTTTAAAATTTTACCTTTGTCTTATACCAAAGTTAATACATTGACTTTTAGTTCAAACGTATATTCTTTGGATCCCTTTGTTTAAACCTTCTAATTTTTTGTTAAGCTTCTTATCTCTAAAAATAAACTATGATTTCTTGTAACATAAATTGAAATCTTTTTCAAAATTCAATCTATTCAACTTTGAAGTACTTAAACCATTTATATTTATTGTTCGTATGGTTATATTAGGATATGTTTTGGCCATCTTTTTTCCTTTTTATTTCCATAAATTTATGGGGTACATGTATAATTTTGTTACATGCATAGATTGTACAGTGATGAAGTCAGGTCTTTCAGGATATCTGTCATCCAAACAATATACATTGTATCATTCAATAATCTCTCATCATCCAGCCCCTTCCACCTCCTCACCCTTTGTCTATTATTCCACACTGTATGTCCAAGTGTACACATTGCTTAACTCCCTCTTATAAGTGAGAACATGTGGTTCTTTCTGTGTCTAACTTGTTTCACTTAAGATAATTTCCTCCAGTTTCCATCTACTTAGCTGAAAAAGACATGATTTCATTATTTTTTATAACTAAATAATATTCCATTATGTAGATATACCATATTTTCTTTATCCAGTCATCTGTCAATGCACGCTTAGGTTGATTCCATGTTTTTGCTATTGTGAATAGTGCTATGATAAACATACAGGTACAGTATCTTTTTGACACAATGATTTATTTTCCCTGGGGTAGATATCCAGTAGTGGGATTGCTGGATTGAATGATAATTTTATTTTGTTTTCTGAGAAATCTCCATTCTGTTTTCCGTAGAGGTTGCACTAATTTACATTCCCACCAATAGCGCATAAGAGTTCACTTACACTGTATCCTCGCCAACATCTATTATCTTTTGTCTTTTTATGATAGCCCTTCTGACTAGTGTAAGATGATATTGCACTGTGGTTTTCATTTGCATTTCACTGATGATTAGTGACATTTAATAGTTTTTCATATTCCTGTTGGCCATTTATATGTCTTCTTTTGAAAAACATCTATTCATGTCCTTTGCCCACTTTTTAATGGGATTATTTGGAGGGAGGGGAGTTGTTATTATTTTTGTTTGAATTCTTTGTAAATTCCAGACATCTGTCCCCTGTTAGAAGCATAGCTTGAAAGTATTTTCTCCGATTCCGTAGGTTGCCTGCTCACTCTGTTGGTTATTTCGTCTGCTGTGCAGAAAGAAGCTTTTTAGTTTAATTAAGTCCCATCTGTCTGTTTTTATTTTTGTTACCTGTACTTTTGAGGTCTTAGTCATGAATTCTTTGCCTAGACCAATGTCCAGAAACGTTTCTCCTAGGTTTTCTTCTAGTATTTGTATTGTCTCAGACCTTCCATTTAAGTCTTTAATCCATCTTGAGTTGCTTTTCGTATATGGTCAGAGATAGGCATCCAGTTCCAGCCTTCCACATATGGCAATCCAGTTTTCTCAACACCATTTATTGTTTTTGTTGACATTGTCAAGTATCAATTGGCTAAAAATACATGGTTTTATTTCTGGGTTCTCTATTCTGTTCCAATGATCCATGTGTCTATTTCTATAGTAGTACCATGCTGTTTTGGTTGCATAATTTGAAGTCCAGTAATGTGATGCCACCAGCTTTGTTCTTTTTGCTTAGGATCACTTTGGTTATTCAAGCTCTTTTTTGTTTTGATTTGGTTCATATGAATTTTTAGAATTTTTTTTTCTAAATCTGTGAAAAATGATGTTGGTATTTTGATAGGGATTGCATTCAATCTATAGATTGCTTTGTGCGATATGATCATTTTAAGGATATTAATTCTTCTGATCCATGAGCATGGAATGTTTTTTCATTTGTTTGTGTCACTTAGAATTTTTTTTATCAGTGTTCTGTACTTTCCCCTGTAGAGATCTTTTACCTCCTTGGTTAAGTGTATTTCTTGGCATTTTTTTTTGTAGCTATTATAAGTGGAATTACCTACTTGATTTTGCTTTCAATGGATCATTATTGGTATATAGAAATTATACTGATTTTTGTTTGTTGATTTTGTGTACTGAAACTTTACTGAATTCATTTTTCAAATCTAAGAGTTTTTTGGTAGTGTCTTTAGGTTTCTCTAGATGTGAGATCATATCATCAATATACCAGGGATAATTTGACTTCCTCGTTTCCAATTTATATTTCTTTTATTTCTCTTGCCTGCCTGATTGCTCTGGGTAGCACTTCTAGTGCCATGTTGAATAGGAGTAATGACAGTGGGCATTCTTGTCTTGTTCCAGTTCTTAGAGGATGCTTTCAACTTTTCCCTATTCTATATGATATTTGTTGTTGGTTTGTTATATATGACCTTTATTATTTTGAGGTATGTTCCTTCTATGCCTTGTTTGTTGAGGGTTTTTATCATGAAGGGATGTTAAATTTGTATCAAATGCTTTTTCTGCATCTATAGAGATGACCATATTATTTTTTCCTTAATTCTGTTTATGCAACATTTATTGATTTGTGTATGTTGAACAATCCTTTCATCTCTGGTATAAACCCACTTGATCCTGGTGTATTATCTTTTATATGTTCCGTTGGATTCAGTGTACTAGTATTTTGGTGAGAATTTTTGCATGGATATTCATCAGGGATATTGGTCTGTAGTTTTCTTTTTTTGTTGTGTCCTTGTCTGGTTTGAGTATCAGGGTGATACTGGCCTTATAGAATGAGTTAAGGAGACTTCTCCCCTCCTAGATTTTTTGGAACAGTTTCAGGAATATTGGTATTAGTTCTTCTTTGTACATTTGGTAGAATTTGACTATGAATCTGTTTGATCCTGGGTCTTTCCTTTTTGGGAGATTTTTTGTTATGGATTAAATCTCCCTACACATTATTGGTCTGTTCAAGTTTTCTCTTTCTTCCTAATTCAAGTTTTGGAGGTCATATGTTTCCAGAAATTTATCAATTTCCTCTAGGTTTCTATTTTGTGAGCATATAGTTATTTATATTAGTCTCTGGTCATCTTTTGTATTTCTATGGTATCAGTTGCAATGTCTCTTTTTTCATTTCTGATTTTGTTTATTTGGATGTTGTCTTGGTTAGTCTATCTAGTGAATTATAGAATTTGTTTATCCAGAATTTTGATCCAGATGGCAAGAGAATATTTCCTGAACCCATTGCTTATTGAGACAACAATAAATTTACCAGGTTTTTCACTTGCCTGTACCTACATAGCATTTTTCATTTATTTCTCTTCTGGCTAGAGTAGATCTTCTAAAAGAATTTACAAAAGGGACCTAAGCAGGGTAAAATTCATGAATCTTTATATGCTTAAAGATATTTTATATTATCATTATTTTAAATGTCTGTTAAGTTTCTTTCCTTCAACACTTCAAGATTTTATTGCTTTTTTCCTTGCATCCACTGATGCTACTGAGATAGTTAGATCAATTTGGTTTTTGTTTATTGGTCGATGTTCTGATTCTTTTCTCTCTGGGAAATTTTATAATCATCGCTTTGTTTTCATGTTCTCAATTTTCCCATTACTATGTCTAAGGGTATGTGCAAATTGTATTTGGTGGTGGTGGTTGTTGCTTTATTTAGGAGTTTTACCTTTTCCTTATCTTTCCAACTCGGTCCTCTATGAGGCTTTGTACTTATATTTTTTTCTTTACTTCTGGGAATTACTGTGTTATTATTTCTTCCAATATTGTCTCCCCTGCTGTTTTCTTTTCTTTCCTTCCAAGACTCCAGTCGGCAGACATGACTCATCTATTCTGCCTGCGTGCATCGCCGTGTAGCTCCTTGCTCAGGCTCCCATCGTCCGGCTCCTTGACAGTTCTGCAGCGACCCCCTTTAACCCCCAAATCAGTTTATTGAGGCTTTTCTTTTTATTTTAATGCTTATACCTTTATTATCCCATATATCCATTTGATTCTTCTTCATGGTCACTTATTCCTACTTCATGTTGCCAATATTCTCCCTTATCTCTCTGAAGATAGTTATTACGTGTATTTTGAATTTCTGTTCTTAGTGGTGCATTGGTTTTGTTTCACCTCCTGGAGGCTGTTGCGCTGGCTGCTTGCGGTTTGTTTCATAAATTTTCCTTGTGAGCCCATCTTTATTCCCGCGGGATGCTCCGCTGCCTCCGCTACGGACTCGGAGAAGAGCCAAGAACATGAAGCGTAGGCAGAGCATCCCTCAGGGCCAAGAACAACTCAAACTTCTGACCCGACCACAGTGTATGATGTGCCTGTCCCACAGACACCTTCCAGTCTCAATGTCCTGACTCAGACGTGATTCTTGTTGAAGAACAGCCATCCCTCTCCTCATCACACTCAGGAATTCTTAGGAGGCGAAGTTGGAACACAAGATACACATAAGAGCAGCCCAGTTGCCACCTCCACTCATTGCTTTTAGCTCCACCCTCCTGGATCACCACACTTGAACGTTTAGCTGGAGTTATTATTTTCCATGTCCACCACCGCCATTGTGGGCAACCTCTCTTCTGGGAAGCGGATGACAGTTCTTGCAGCTTCTTAGATAAATGGGTGGCTTCCCTGCTTGGCAGGAGAGCTTTGCCCACCTCACCATGCACCACCTGCTAAATTTGCAGGTTGAAGGTGGAGGCATCTCTCAGGCTAGCCCAGGTTGGCTGGCCTAGACTGCAACTCTGAACACACACTCACCCAGAGTCCTGTGAGAAAGAGAGAAAGGGTCTCTCTTCATCACATGTGCAGGTTCCCTGGCAATCTCCTGTTCCCCACCGCTATTTCTTCCTTACACAAGAGCACAGATACCTCTGCTTTCCCAGGTTTCTCACTGATTTTGTTTCATTTCTCAACTGCGTCCTGTTCTTTTAACCTCCTCCTCTCCCATCCTGTGGCTCCCGAGATGGGTGTCTGAGAGGAAGCCCGTGATCCATGCTTAGTGCCAGTCCTTTTCCACAATTAGCATAAATAAGGAGTCCCCTGGAGAATTAGGTCAAAATTGATTCTTATGGCCAAAAGAAAAATATCGATTTAAGCTGTAGGACTACTGAGTTGATTTGTTTAAGCAGAGACACACCCACCTACTACGTTTTCAATAACCTGTGTGCTGAGGGCACCCAGGATGGCATCTCTGTGGACAGCTCCCTGTGCCCGCGCCCAGGGCATCGATATGGGTGGGGTGTTGTCACTTAGAGTGAGAACATAAACGTTACAGTCAGTCTGCTAGGTTTGAGAAAGTACGCTTCATTCTGTTGACTTTTTAAACATATAATTGTTGTGTTTGTATCAACAGCAGCTTTCTTTCTTTCTTCAAATATTCTTTAAAAATGAGAGGAAAAAGTATAAGGGATCTGATCACTGAAACATCAAAACCTTGCAAAAGGGCATGCCTTGCCTGGAGGTTTTCTGCCCTGCATGTTCTCTGCAAAATGTGTCTGACTCCAGGGTGGACTTTTGAGCTTTCCTGAGGCTTAATTTGGGGGGTACAATAATCACTTCTTACTCTACAGCTGCTATGATTGTTTGTGGCATGAAAGTGATAATAGTGACACTAATGGAGCAATTCCCCAATTGCAATCAGTTGCTTTCCAATTTTCTATAGCTATGAATAGAGCAGAAGTAAAATTCTGTGTCCTGTTTCATTTACCATGATATCATGAAATGTTTTCCACATACTACTACTCAGACTTCCTAATTATGGTTTTCATGTTAATAGTCTATCAAATGTATGTGCTATATTACATTTTCCACTCTTGCATTTTCTGTTTATATTTTGTTTTTGTGATTTTAATAGCATTTCAAAGATTACTTTTTCTATTATTTTCCTGGATTTTTAAAAATTAATCCCTGAGGATTGACAGGCAGGTTTTTGTTACACCACCCCGCTTCCTTTCATAAAGACTTAACCAATTTGTACTGTGAGTGGCAATGAATGGGGAATAGGTTCACTATCACTTCATCAGAATCATTAGTCATTTTTAATTTTTGACAAATTAATGAGGGCGAAATATTCTGATAACCACTCCTCGAATCTGGAAGTTCCTCCAGCCTGAGTCAGAAACAGAGAGAGATTCTACTTGAGCTTCCATAATTGCTGCCGGAAAAGTTGACCCGAAAAGGTCAGATGATGCACCTTGTTCCAAAAGTATGGAACCAGATCACAAGCCTGATTCGTTCTTCACCTAAGCTAGAATTCAAAGCACAGACACTTTTTAAAAAGGTTTAAAATCCTCTTTTCACCCAGCCTCCTAAATGTCCCCATGGAGTGGACTGCTGTGCCCTCCCACAGCACAATTTACCCTTAAGAAACCCACTTCTCTTGTCATGTTAAAATCAATCTCCTTTCAAAAACATGTTTAAAACTTTACAATTCCAGAAGAGGGAATGATTTTTTAAAAATGCATTCAATTTGGAGATGGTCATGAAGCTGCATCACCTACTAGAGCCTAGAGAGGCATCCGTCATCTGCAATGAACCACAGGGAGGGGGATGTGAATTTCTCCAAAACTCAACTCATCCCCAAAGGTTAGGAATACATGGATGTAACAGGTAGAACTGCTATGCTTTGCTTTATTGTCCTTTTAAAGTCACAGAAATATAGACCTGCGGACCTGGTTTTCCTCCCTAACAGTGAGATCTTAGCATTTGTCGACATCCCAGCCATTAACTTACATGGATTAGAAACCGGCTGCTGAGTGGTTTGCACACGGCCAGCCCCTGACAGCCTCAGGAAGTGTAAGTGAGGTGAAGATCTCCAGCCAGCTTTGCCCGCCCGTGGCCCTTCAACTTCCCTCCTCAGACCTGCCCCCTTCCACCCTCCACCCTGCTCCACAGGAGCCAGAGATTGTATCTCACTTAAGTATCTTTTAAGCTTATTCACTCAAAGAAAGCAAAGACTGAGCTAGGACTGTGTGTGAAAAGAAAGAAAACTTTGATACTGGATGATCTGAACTCGGGACCCAGGTCACCCACCGCTTAGCTGCATGAACCTTCGTAAAGCATTTAACTTCTCTGAGTGTCTACAGGGAAATCCGTTAACCGCCTATAGCGCAGGGCTGCTGTTTGAAGCAAATATAGCACCTCTTGTATTTTCCTGGATGGAGCTGGAGCCCATTCTACTAAGTGAAGTATCCCAAGAATGGAAAGACAAGCAGCACGTGTACTCACCAGCAAATTGGCTTCACTGATCAAGTGCACATATAGGAATAACATTTATCTGGCGTCGGGCAGGTGGGAGGGGGGAGGAGGGGACAAGTATATACATACATAATGAGTGCGATGTGCACCGTCTGGGGGATGGACATGCTTGAAGGTCTGACTCAGGGGGGGAGGGGGGACAAGGGCAATGTACGTAACCTTAACATTTGTACCCCCATAATATGCTGAAATTGAAAAAAAAAAGAAAATATATAAAGGTACTTTGTAAATTGAGAGGCTTCATCATTTTCATAACCATCGTGATCAACACATCCTGAGAGTCACTCTCCCAGGAACGGTGTGATTTTCCTCCCCCATACTGAAAGCGTGGGCTCTGGAATGAGACTGCCTGGGTTCGAACTCTGCGTCTGTTGCTCATTAGCTCTGCTGCTCTGGGGAAGGAGTTAGCCCTGTGAGCTTCAGCCCCCCCACCTAACATATGGGGAGAACAACAAACAACCCCTACTTCTCGGGTTGTTGCCAAGATTAAATAATTTAAACAAACTGGTAAAAACAGAATAGTGCCTGGTATAAACCTAATCATACATGCTGGCTATCATTGTTGTTGATACTATTATGGAATTTTTGGCATTCCTGCAGGAGAGACTTTTGGGGTCTGGTCCTTCTTTAGAAATTTCAAATCATATCACATAAAATTTCTTACCCTGCCCCATTAACATGAAATGGCAAGAAAAATGCACGGGATAGTACACCAGGAGTTATTATGGAAATAGGGTTTTTTGGTTTTTTTTAGAATGAAAGAAAATTGCTGTATTAACAGTAGTAACCAAGAAATTCCAGTCCATCCACTTAGTTCGTTGTCTGTCTGAACCAGGATACGTTTGAGAGAAAAGAGACATTACTGATGATGATTAATAGCGGTGTCAGGACAGCAGATGGAGATGAGGCTGTCTGGGGCAAAGCAGGCATACGGCCACCTGCGTTGTCAGCTTGTCCTTTAGGTTCTGTCCCAGGGGCTCCGGTGGCAGGACTTCACCTGAAGCCAGTGCAGACCATGCACCACCTCCTGAACACTCCCCACCGCCCTTCCTCGGAGGTGGCCTTAGAATGTTCTCTCTGGCTGCAATGTCTCTCCACAAAGTCAGCCTTGTCCCCACTGGCCACCTCTGAGTATCCCTTTATGAAGACATCGTCTCGTGTCCTCATTCAGAATGTGTTCCACTGCTGTGGATCTCCCCACCTCTCGCTTCTCTCTCATGACATTGTCCATGTTCCTCTTTGTGTGATGATTGGCTCTGAACCTGTCGGTCCCCACTTGTCCCGGTGGGTTTTGCAAAAGCACCATCTGAGTCTTATTTGATTCGGGCACGGAGCACCACACGTGGCAGATAGCAGATGCTCAATGAATATTTAACAGATAAATTGAACTAAGGGCCTTTTGCTTGCAACATACCAAACATGGGTTTGGCTTTTTCCTGTTGCTCTACCCTCGGACCGGAGCATTGCATCTCAGGCATACCAAGAGTGTACCACATATTTGATCATGCCCGAGTTCTTCACTCTTTCACACAAAATCTTCAAAAACAAACAAGCTTTCTGAGCTCTGGGCAGTGTCTGTTTTTCTGAGAGTAGCAAACATTTGGATGGAAGAAAGCACCTTCTGGAAGAGAGATGACCCAGTAGGACACATTTTCCTGGAATCAGGGCTTTTGCACAATTAGCAAGCTGTTCGATAGCAGAACGGTTCCAGGAAGAATTGGGGCACTGGAGAGGCGGTAGCAGCAGTGTCTGTCACAGAGATTGTATAGATAGCATGTGCTTGCTTCAGAAAAGAAAGTAATGATGAGGACCATTCTAATTTTGCAGGCAAATTCCGAGTATGTGAGACACTACTCATCCAGCGTGCTCCAGATTCTTAGGTACTGCTTAGAATGATTGATAGTCTAAGATGAGCGTGTGCGGAAGGTTTACTTTTGGTGTTATGTGGTTGATATACCAGAGATCGCCTATCCCAGCCCTCATCCCAACCCACACCAGCGGCCACGCCACCCCTGACAAGCATCAGGTTAATAGTCTAGTTCTCCAGAGAAAGATGATCCTGGGTTCACACCTCACTTTACAATTAAGAGCTCCTATAAGTCCAATGAGATACTTTCTTACCTAAGTAAGAGTACCTGATACTTTTCTTACCTGAGTCATGCATCCCTGGGGCAAAACAGTTGCCTCCAAACAGCCAACTAAAAATGTCACACGCCAAGCTCAGAGAGGCTAATCTTTCCCCAAGAATGTGCTCATCTTTCTTTTCCCTTAATCCAAAAAGAATACAAATGCAATAAAGGCAGAGTTGAAGCATTTACTGAAACACTAGTTGTCCTAGTCTTGCCAGAATCCACAAAATCATACCACACAGAGAAGGTTTTCCTGGGTGAGTTCTGTGCTATTTCCATAATTCTCAAACAAGCCCAGCATGCCTAACACTGGTCATCTGACAGCACAAATGCCTATACATCACTTCTGGGGAAACAAGTCATCAAAGAGAAGTAGACCTTTGTCCTGCTGACCTCTTATGAGTCTGTAAGTAGTAGCCTTAGTTAGATACATCTTGAGGAGGAACCCATGCTGCTGAGGACAACTCATGGAAAACCCAACCGCTTGCCCTTGCCATTCAGCTAACGTCAAACAGCAAGCCCCAAAGATGAATCTGCCCTGAGCCAGAGTGAGCTCGGTCTGGCGCCCAGACCCGAGACCCACGTCTGAGTGCTCCTGGGGAGCTGGCTCCTGGTCAGTCCCAGGCTGGCTCTGCACGGCGTCATGACACTGCTGTGCCGTCCCAGGATGGACCGGGACGCAGGGGCTCTTCCTCTCAAGCAGGGTTTGTGAGCCCAGTTTTATGTGAGCTTGTGCATTTCTCCTGGGGAAAGGTCACGGGTTTCATGTGATTTTCAAATGCTTCATGATCCAAAACCAATTTAAGAATTGCTGCTGTAAAGGCACTGTCAATCAAGATAAATGTCAAAATACCAAACTGAGAAAAGGCAGTGAGCAGGATTTTCTTGCGGGGAGGGGGCCGTGAGCAGTCTCTCTAAGAGGTGGGCAGGGCCTGAAGTCTGCAGGGGAGGGAGACCTGGCAGGACAGGGAACCCAAAGACACGAATCTAGATCTCTTGGTCTCAACCCACAGCAAGGCATGGTGCTTCCTGCTCAGGGATCAGCATCACAAATAAATCAGCGTGCATGGAGAGCATGGCTGCGTGTTCACCAAAAATCCCTCCTCTGCCCAGATTTTCAGGTTAGAGCTGAGTTTTTAATTGATGCCCGGGCCTGGTTCCACGAACGGTGCATTTTCTTTATTTTTACATAAACCATTCTATGATGCCGCGCATTTCAAATGTTTTTCGTTTTTGGACAACTTTGATTGAAAATCATTTTTCACAGCCTTCCTAAATCACTCCCTCCTGCTTGTCAGTTAAAGAAGAAGGAAAAATTTAAAACAAAGAAAAGAAAGAGAAAGCCTAACAAAATTTAAAATTCGCTGGAAAAGGCAGTGAAAGATGGAACGTGGTAAGTTTCTACCAGGGATCAGGACAGAAGCCAACACAACCAATGTTAGGCTCACAGGCCCCTGGGGCCCCCTTGAAACCCAGGCTTTGCCAGCCCCACACTGAGAACCTCTACAGTATGCGAGTGAGTAGAAACTGAGTCACAAAGAGAGGAGGTGCCACAGAGGTCCCCAGTGTGGTGGCTTTCCCACCTTTTGTTTGGAAGTTTGGAGGCTTAAAGAAGCACTAACAGAATGAGGATCTGATTAACTGAGTCCTGGAAATCAGAAATAGCTCCTCCCTGGGAACTATCCAGAAGAATCTCAGATTTGCAAGGTGTTGTCTACCCACACTGTGCCCTGTGGCCTGCGGGTCCGTGTGACCAGCACTGAACAAGCAGGGGGGTGGCCACGCTGCAGGTGGCACCAGCTGGGTCATTACTTTGCACTTGGGGAAAACCAGACAACTGTGAGCGAGGCCAGGGTGCAGCCATTGGGTCTAAGGTGGGGCTCTGCAAGCTGGCCTCTGCCCTCCCCCGCCAAGACACGGGGGAAAGTCAGCTGCCTCACCTCCTGTCTTGCGTCCTCGCCCAAGCCCTGCCAGGTGACCAACGCGCAGCTGGCGCTCCCGACGCCTCTTCAAGAGAGGCTCATTCCTGCAGCGGTGGCCGTCGTTAGATCAAAATAGAGAGGAAATTCGTGACTTCTGTGTTCCTCCTACCGTGACCGGCCTGCCAGTCTGAGATGTCCTGGAGCCTGAGAATGTGTCCCCCAAACGACATCTAAACTCTGGACAGTGCGAGACCGTAAAACAATCAAGGCACACGTCCTGACATGGAAACAGGGGTTCAAGGAGAGACTGGTCCCACTGAGAAATGGCTTATCCGTCCCCCACCCCCAGCACAGGGTCTACTGTCACCAGAGAGCAAGAGACGGAAACCGGAGTGGCCGTAGCCTCGGGCAGCAGCTCGAACTCTCCCGTAACAACAGGACTCGCTTCCCCCTCCTGTCACTGCTGCTGCTGAACGTCCCAGTGTGGATTCACGTCGTTATGAAACGCCGCAGCAGGACGCGTCCTCTGGGACGGGGTTTGATGGATCTGCTCCCAGTGTGTGCCGCAGTTCCCCCCGCAAGAGCCCCTCCTGCCCAGCTGCTGCGAGACTGGAAGGAAACCGCGGTGGCTTTGGCTTTGGCTTTGGCTGTGCCTGTCAGGACGTTCCTCTCCCAACCACTGGGGAAGGATGACCTCCCCGGAGACCAAGGGTAAGCTCTGTGCAAAACCCAGTGCAGACAGAAACAGAGCGCCGTGCCTGTGGCTTGTTTCCTGGCTAATTCCAGAAAAGCCGTAATGAGGCTGATGAGTTCTGTGGCCGTGGACGTGTGGCCTGGCTGGGGAGTCATGCTGGGTCACCACGCAGTGCCGATGAGACGGAAGCACCCCCTGCGCCCTCAGTGGGCCACGCCAGCCAGCAGGTCTCCCGGGCCGCACACGCAGACAGCCTCCTGGGCAGAGCGCAGGGCCTGGGCGTGGCGATTAAATGAGAGCTGAGCCAGCACCGCTCAGCCTCTGGTGGCAATCGCCCCCACCCCCGGGCTCTCTGGTGACCGGCTTCCCACGAGCCTGAGCCTCTGAAGCCCCTCTCGGACACGCAGCTGCCCGCACAGGTAGGGTGGGGGGATTAGGGCCGATGCGTCTGGTGAGCTTAGAAGCCGCCTCACGATTTTAAGTCCAACAGCTATTAAATTCCCATTGAATTAAAGTGTCTGCGTTTAAAGAAACTAAACCAATTAAATCGTTGCTCTCAGGAAATGTTAGCTTTATATTTATGAAATGTCTTTCGGTTGCAATATTTTCATTGACAACTGATAAGCCTTCAGGAGGGGGTGACCATTCTTGCCTGTTAATTTAGACCCCATGTCTTCCTTAAAGGCTTTAGGCGGGAGTCAGCTTAGTAGCTCTATTCAAAAATATTAAGTGTTTGGGTTTGTGTGATTAATTTCTTGTCAACTATTAACTCCTCTAAAACAGCCTCACCCTCGTGAACTATTCAGTACCCCGTGCAAGAGTAAGCTCGAATGCCCCGTGCCATCAAGCCAACTCGCTTCAACTTGGCTGCTGTGGTGAAACATTTTCCCTCTTCTGTAGCAACTGAAAGAGACTCTCTTGCCAGTTCTGGAAGTCTTTGTTAGCAAAGGTGCTGTGTTAGGACTACCTGGTGAAACATTCCTTTTCAGGTGCAATGTGAGCTGTAACTTGGAGAATCTGAGAGCTCTAATGGGATCAATGAAAACACCGAGTGTTTCTTATACTGGTGCTTTGAAAGACAAAGTGCATGTCTCTAAAGACCTTCTATGAAAACACACAACATTGCAAAACGCTATGAGACCTAAAGGACATCAGCCGTGGGTGCCTGCCGTACAGCACAGAGCTGCCGGGCCTTGCCGGCCAGGCTGTGCTCAGTGGACAATGCAAACAGTCACAAACACCACCCCTGGGGCAAGTGTTGAAGGCCGGGCCCTCGTTCCCCCTTTGGCAGCCCTTCCCATCCCACCTGACGCTGCTCAACCCGGCTCTCTCACACCTCCGGCTTCCACGTCCTGCACGAGGTTGGCTTAAAAAGGCCCCAAGCAATGTTGCACCCTCCAGACCTGAGCATCGTCCAGACCTGAGCCATCTCCCCAACCCTGATGCTGGGGCCAGGTCTCTCTGGTGACCAGGACGGTTGTTCCCCTGTGACATCCCCTCTGGGTGCCATCGATAGAAGCTGGGTCTCTCCTGTCCTTTACAAGGTAGATCTGATCCCTCTTTGGTCACAGAAGCTACGTTAGGAGCAGGAAGGGACCCTCCTGGACCCGGCTGAGCCATGAAACAGAGTGACTTCAGGCCACTCCACCACGCTGCTGCCACACTCGCTTCACTTCTCTCACTTCATACAAATTCAGTTAGGAAGGATCAGTCTGAGACAGAGTCGGGAGGCAAAGGAGAGCCTCAGATAAGGTGACCGTCCTCGAACAGGCGTTGACCACAGATGTACCGTGACCCTGTGGTGCACATGTGCTGCCCTGTCTACTACCAGCTCAGCACCTTCGACCCCAACTAAGGAAGCGACTGTGTTTCCATGAGCCCCTTCCCTACCTGTCCCCAGGTTCAGGTTTGCTAACGACAGTCACTCATGTAAGAACGGGAATGCCCAGGTGGCCATCACTCAGGATGTGATGGCAGTTGTCATGGTGACAGACAGACTCAGAGGTGCCCATTTTCCCTCAGCCATCCTTGTGGCCATCCGCCCAGTGGCCAGCTCATCCTCTCATCACTGGCCCATCGGATGGCAGTGGCCCTGGCCCTGCCAGGCACGTGGGTCCCAGCTGCAAGGTGGCTGGAGGCTTCCTTGGGTCTTCATGGCTCTCTCTGCACACCAAGAAGGGGATGTGCACTGTCCCACAGCTCACCTGCCCAGGGCCGCGGGCTGCAGTGGTGAACTCCAGCTCAGCCCCCGACCCTCCCTTACCCAGCTTTCCCTGCATGCCCCAACGATGCCTGAAATGCTCTGTGTTCCCTTCTGAGCCTGACACAAACCCCAACCCCTGCCCATCCCCGGTGCACGCGGCCCCCCATCTGAAGGTCAAGGAATAGCCACTGCCTTCCTTGTGATTGGGACCTCAGTCCCAGAAGTCACCCTCATATCCAGCGTGCTGTTCAGTGGGCTCCCCCACAAGCCCAATGGGACGCATAAAAATAGACTATCCAGGATATTTTCTCTTCTTCCCGGGGGACTAGCAGGGCCTCCATGTGTGTGCTTGTCTTTGCACCCATCAGCATGGTGGAGTGACAGGGTGCACCAGCCCGTCCCACTGTGGATAAGCCTGGGCCACCCACAGATGACCACCAGGTCCCCACACGCCTTGGTCCTCTTCATTCCTTTTCTCTGGCTCCTATCAGTATCGTTCCTAAATCCCTGAGCTCAAAATATGCTTTTGCATACGCCTGTCCCATTTCAGTGATGTGGAGGATACAACAATGAGAAAGCCAGAACAATTCAGTAATGCATACATTTCTTCTTTTTGCAACTTATCATTTTAAGTTCACATGACATTTCACGTGTCATTCAGATTTAGTGCCACGGCAATAACAGCTTATGAGCATTGCCGTCGGCAGACACACAGGCATTTGATAAGATCCTCCCTGGCGCTGTGTGGCAGGTGTTGCCCATTTTGATGGACAGACCAGAGGATAAGTCCCCTGAGAGCAAGAAAATGTCCCTCTTAGTTTTTCTTCTATAAAGTTTATTTTAATAAAATTTCCAAAATTGGGTTAAACAAATAGCACAAAATAGATATTAATATTTATAAATTAATATTTAATATATTACACTATATATAATACTATATATTATACTATAACATAGTATAGTTAACATAATATATTATGTTAATCATATAAATAAATGTTCATATTGTAAATTTCTAAATGGTAAACTATTTCTAGAGAAATAGATTTCTCATAAGATATAGGTTGGGCCCTATTCTTCTTAGTTTCAAAGGGGCTTATCAAAGTTGAATATCAGTTATGCCCAAGTAGTCACTAAAGCTTTGGTTTTTGTCTTTAAATGAATTTAAATATGCCAAATAAGTTTCAACTATTGTTAAGTAACTTAGATTTAAAATTATTCAGTGTTCATTTCAAATTCTGTGGGCTTCAGGGAGAAGTGCACTTTTAATAGGTTTGTTTATTGATGAAATGAAAAAACAAATGTTGTGTGATTTTTGTCAGAAACCAGAGGTGCACGAGGAGCGGCCAGGTTATCATTGGACCACGTTTGGATGGAAGGCAAACCATCGGCCTTACGGAGCAAGTCTCTCCTCTCAGCCTGCGCTCGGTCCCCGAGAGCGCCTGGGACTCCAAGGCGGGACTTGCCTGTGTCATCTCCTGGAAGGGACGGTGGAAACCCAGCAGGGTGACACGGAGAGGGAGCTGGCAGGGCTTCCCATTTCTCTCGCTGTCTGTCGCCAAAACCAAGCAGAAGCCGAGTTTTGTTTTATGTGCTTGATTGTTGGAGGAGGGAGGGGCCATGAAATGGAAAAAAAAATTTATTGTAGGTTTGAAAGTTGACACAGCTTTTTGGAAAAATAACAGAGGAAAAGCAGTATATTCCATGAGGGCCTTGTATTGCCCAAACCTGAGTACTTCTCTGGTGCACATCCAGAAGCCCTGCTGACCGGGACTGAAACCCCAAACACCTGCCCTCGGGTGCGCTCCGCCCTCCTCATTCGGTCCCTGCTGCATCACGGGGAAAAAGACAGCCTCTCCTGTTCAGGGCCCGCCTCCACTGAAAACGCCCAGAGGAATCCGGGTGCACAGAATCACGTGACATCGTCCTAATACCAAGATGGGCCACAGCTGGGGTGATAACGTTTTGGAAACAGGTAATGGTGACAACACTGGATGAAATTAATGCCACTGCATTGCACAATCAAAAATGCTTACAACATCAGATTTTATGTTACATATACACGTATACATGTATATACAGCCAAGGTTTAAAGGGGTTTTCTTTTTTTTTTCTTCTAAATAGGCCACAGCAATAGCATGGCCTATTAGGTAAAATGAGAAAACTTACAAAAATGGAAAATTAATACTCAGAGAAATTAGGGGCTCCCTTCTGAAGAAGACATGCACCTTTTTTGAGAATTGGCAAGTATCTTGCTTGCACATCAAAAAGACATATCAAATAAACAGCAGTAAAAACAAAAACAACAAAAAGACAGTTTTCTAACAAGATTTTGTTCCCCAGAGAGTCACAAGAGTTGTCAGCATTCCTTAAGATGATAAATCGTTTTTTCCCTTAATTAGCTCTTCTGCAGACAAACTGCCCCAAACAGATGGCTCTAAAGCCAGCTGCATATAGTAAAATATTTTTTTGGAAAAAAAATTAAATAAAATGAAAAAAACAACAGCAGTAAGACTTGAGCCTATTAAATTTATTTGGATTTTCTTTCTAGTTCAATTGATACTTTATTCTTTAACCTCAAAATAGTTACATAACCCTCCACATCAGAGAGAAACAATCTATAAATGGGCTTGCTCACAGCCAGTGCTTGCTGCATTCAATTAAGAGTCCCGTTTTCCAAAAGCAATCATGTCAATACTCAATATTTTAGTTCCTAACTTGTTTTATAACCTGATTCCACCCCGGTGGACCCAGCACTTTTCTTCCTAAGTATGGGTATATAATAGTGCTCCACAATGTGTTATGCAACAACCCGGTTCAGTAATAATAAGTCAGACAATGTTTATTTCAAGTTATATCCCAAAATCCGAATGCCATAATTTATTCCAGCCTGAAGGTTATACAGCAGAGATGGATTTTAAATAAGAGGGTTCTTCAGACAGCCTTGTCTCTAAGCACGTAGACAGGATGCCCAGAGCTGGCTTAACTATAGCTTAACTATAGCTGGTTTAACTATAGCTGGTTTAACTATAGCTGGTTTAACTATAGCTTAACTATAGCTGGTTTAACTATAGCTTAACTATAGCTGGTTTAACTATAGCTTAACTATAGCTGGTTTAACTATAGCTTAACTATAGCTGGTTGAACTATAGCTTCACAAGAGCTGACCATGTGCCAGGCATGGTTCTATAGCCTTCTGTGTGCGTTAACTCCCTGGATTTTTATACCTGTCCCGTTAGGTCGGTGACTTTATAATCCAGACTTCACTCACAATAAAAACGTAGCACATTTATGTCACTTCCTCAAGGTCATGAGGCCAGTGCACGGAGGATGCAGAACTGGAAGTCAGGAATGCTGGCTTTGAAGGACTCTTGGTCAGGCCCCCTGCAGCCTGCCTCAGGAAAAAAACCCTTTGCCTGGATTGTTACTTCGGCAAACCCTGCCTGAAGATCTAGAAACTTCCGTGATTTACTTAGGGTACTTCAAATCCACTGGGGCTTTGACCTCCTAAGGGCATTTATTTTCATTATAGTATACATCATGATACAATATTACAAAATGTAATATAATAAAATATGTTTTACACATTATGTATTATACTAGATTAATATTTATTATATTATACAAATATAACTAATGTATTATGTATAAATATAACTTATATTTATTTTCCCTCATGTTTCAACATGATCAAAGAAAGTAGACCTCATATACTTGTGATTTCAAAAGCAAATGCTGAGCTTTTTTCATCTGTTTATTCTGTGTCGTCTCAGTCTTAGAGGACTAGATTATTAACCTCATACTTCTTATAACGTGTGTACGAATTCGCTGAGTTTTATTCTAGGTCATCCTCTCTATATGTGAAGGGAAACCGCTGAACTGTCTTTGGTGTCTATAACGTTAAAATACTTTCACCTTCACCATCCGGGTACCTCACCTGGGAATGCCGCCTGTGCCTGTGGCCACCCTACAACCCACCCGTCCCCTTCCTCACCAACAAGTGTAGCAGGTGGGCTGACCCTCCCCTGGGGGCATAGATCCCCATGCCCATTTAATTTACATAACAACAAAAACACCATCTCTGACAGTTCTGAAATCCCAGCCCCAGGATGCCCTTCAATTAACAACACAGAACATCTCCCCTCTGAGCTCTAATTAGCCTCTGCCCAGCCGCTGCCAAAGTCCCATGTCAAAGTCAAGAGCTAATGTGAGGACGACAGAGGGATGCACTAGGATGGCTCCGGGCTCATCCCACCAGGCTGTCTAAGCTCTGTCTTCCCACTGAGCTGGGAGGTCAGGAAGCAGCCTTGCCAGGTGACATAAGGATGCACAGGGTCAGCCCTCACTGGTAGATTCTCAGCTTTCATTAAGTAAAAATAAACGGTGCCTCCCCCCTGCTGGGGCCCCTCACTCTCTCTCTCCACATCGCTTCTCTATCTGGTGGGAGGAGACTGGCCCAACTGAGCAGAAAAGGCCCCAAGGGCGATCAGACCTGCTCTACTCAAGGGCTGGGCATGTTCCAGCTTTCCCCAGGCTGGCCTTGTCTTTCCAAATGGAAGCCAGGAGCCGGGGTTCAGGGGTGGCCGTCATCATAGACCTTGCTCCCTGCACGGCCCTGGGCCCTGGCGCCGAGCCAGCCCGGTGTAGGATGCTCCCCCCACTGCCAGACCCGCATTCAGGAATTCCAATCAGTCAAGGAGGAAAAGGGCCCTTTGTCAATCGCTGTGCATCGTGCTCCCGCCTGCCCCAGGATCCTGGTGGAGAGGTGTGGCTGTCTAGACAAGATGTGGATGCTGGTCCACCCATGACACGTCTGTGACTCAGCCTTCTGCACCACTCTGGACGTGGTGTGACTGCCGGAGACCCGGAAAACAGTACCTCCCATGTCTGCTTCGGTTTTCAAGAAGCTCCGAGTCCAATCGAGGTTCAAGTGTAGAAACTGTATTATCCTGTAGGTTTGTGTAGTGTCCTCACTTTCCCCACCTGCCATGTGACCTTGAACTTTTGTGCGTATTCGAATAACCCAGCTTCATGTCTCTTTTCTTATCAACGGGCTCAAATAGTTTGGAGGAATAAAGCAAAGGAAAAATTTCAAAGTAAATATTAAGTCATGCACTTTTTCAAGGTCTAGCAGTGCTAAGCAGTTAGCAAGGGATCCCAGGTCTCCTAGGGACAAAAGTGGGTGCTTTGCCTTGGTGCAACTGCCCCACGTGGGAAGAAGGACAAGAGTGAGCCCAGGCCCCCACCTTGATCCTGCCCTGACCTTCTGCCATACGTGGGGGAGGAGGGAACACCCTACAGATTTGCCAATCAGAACTTGGTGTGCTACAAGTTCTGTAGTTCAACTACAAAAGAATAAAGAGGATTCTCTAGCCCATGGGCCAAGCAGCATAGGTACCATAAAGTCTAGAAAGTGACCTAGAACCCACATGCATAGTGAGACTCAGGTCTCGCAGCTCCCAACTGTCCAATCAAGGTGGACATGGTGATGTCCGAGCCACAGGGAGGTTCCAATCTGGGCCCCATAAAACAAGACTGAGACCATAACCAGGCCCTTTTCTCCCTTCCTTTTGCTCTGCCTCTGCTGTGACAGTGGGTCCAGTTGTCATCTGTGGCGTATGTATCACGCTCTGTAAACCTGTAACTTGCTCTATAATCCTGTCTTTCTCACCTCAATAAACCTCATTCCCATGCTTGCCTTAATTTGGTACATCTGGTCATTCTTTGGCCATGAGTGTGCCAAGAACCGACATTTCAGACTGAAACCTGACAGAAGTAAATCATGATTTTTGCAACTTGCATTCTCAGGTCATTTTTGTTATGGGGCAGAGCCTGAACAAGTCTGTGGATTAAATGACTGCAGCATGTCAGAACCGTCACGCTTTCTTCAACCTAAGAGGAATTTGGAGTCTTCCTTCTGGAAAAGGGTCGCATTCCCTTGGAGACATACTGGGGGACAGAGTTTCTTCTGATTTATTTCATTGGCTTTGACTCTTCAAAGCTCACCATTCATTTATTTGTTCATTCATTCACTCAACAGCCTTATGTAGAGCATGTTCTAAATGTGAAAAGGTAAGTGCACGGATAGAAATGAGAAGAGAGTCCTGGGGACGCATAATGAACTGACTTAGAAATGGATTTTGATTCCACAGCAGAAGCAGGACAGGAACAAGAGGAGGGAAGAGGTGGTATGTTTGAATGGAGAGGGGAGAAGAAAGCCTGGGAGGTTTGTGAGCTGGGGTCAGAGTGCTGGGAACTAAATAAAGTCAAAAAAAAATACAAAATATTAATGAAACAAAAGGTTGGTTCTTTGAAAAGATAAACAAAATTGATAGATCACTTGCTAGGTTAACCAAAAAAAGAAAAGAAAGGACCCAAATAAGCTCAATCAGAAATAAAAAAGGAGATATTACAGTTGATAGCATAGAATACAAAATATCATCTATGAATACTTTTTAAATCTCTGCATATAAACTCAAAAATCTTGAGGAAATGGACAAATTCCTGGAAACACACAACCTCTCAAGGCTCAGTCAGGAAGAAATAGAACTCCTGAACAGAATAATAACAAGCAGCAATAAAAAAAAGCCTTCCAACAAAAAAAGTCCCAGACCAGATGGTTTCACAGCCAAATTTTATCAGACCTGCAAAGAAGAATCAGTACCCATACTGCAGAAATTATTTCATAGCATTGAGAAGGAAGGAATCTTCCCCAACTCATTCTATGAAGCCAGTATCACCTTGATACCAAGCCAGGAAAGGACACAACAATAACAACAGAAAAGAAAACTACAGATCAATATCCTTTATGAATATAGATCCATAAATTCTCAATAAAATTCTAGCCAACCAAATTCAACAGCACATCAGAAAAGTAATCCACCACAACCAAGTAAGCTTCATCTCAGGGATACAAGAATGACTAAACATATGTAAATCTATAAATGTGATACACCACATAAACAGAAGCAAAAACAAAAATCATATGCATCAATAGATGCAGAAAAAGCATTCAACAAAATGGAACAGAACAGAGAACCCAGACAAATGGAACAGAACAGAAAACCTAGGTATTAAACTATCCACATATTGCCATCTGATCTTTGACCAAGCAGACAATAATATATGCTGGGGGAAAGAATCCCTATTCAATAAATGATGCTGGCAAAATTGGATAGCCACATGCAGAAAATTGAAACAGGAACCATACTCTTGCCACTCACTAAAATTAATGCAAGACGGATAACAAACTTAAACCTAAGATATTAAACCATAAGAATTCTAGAAGAAAATGTTGGAAAAACTCTTCTAGATATAGGCCTATGCAAAAAATTTATGAGGAAGACCCCAAGGACAATCACAGCAACAACAAAAATAAATAAGTAGGACTTGATTAAATTCAAAAGCTTCAGCCAAGGAAACAATCAACAGAGCAAATAGACAAACTACAGAGTGGGAGAAAATTAAACACATTATACATCTGCTAAAAGGCTCATAACCAGAATCTACAAAGAACTCAAGCAAATCAGCAAGAAATAAATCAAACAATCTCATTAAAAAGGGAGCAAAAAACATGAACAGAAGCTTTTTAAATCAAGATAGATGAATGGCCAATAAACATATGAAAACTGCTCAAAGTTACTAATCATCAGGGAAATGCAAATCAAAACCACAATGAGATATCATCTAACCTCAGTGAGAATGGCTTTTATCAACAAGTCCCAAAACAATAGATGCTGGTGTGGCTGTGGAGAGAAAAAAACACTTATACACTCTTGGTGGGACTTCAAGCTAGAACAATCTCTACGGAAAATTGTATGGAGATTCCTCAAAGAACTAAAAATAGACCTACCATTTGGTCCAGCAATCCCACTACTGGGTATTTACCCAAAGTGAAAAAAATCATTTTGTCAAAACGGCACTTGCACCAGAATGTTTATAGCAGTACAATTCACAATCACAAAGACATGGAATCAACCCAAGTGCCCATCAATTCATGAGTGGATTAATAAAATGTGGTATATAAATACCATGGAGTGCTACTCAGCCATAAAAAATGAACTAATATCTTTTGTAACAATCTGGATGGAACTGGAGACTCTTTTCCTAAGTGAAACATTGCAAGGATGGAAAAACAAACACCACATGTACTCACTATTAAACTGGAACTGACCAGATAACATTCCTGTGCACAGTTGGAAGTGAAACTCAAGGAAAATCAAGCAGGTGGGAGGGGGGTACCCAGTAGATACAATAACAGATACAATGTACACTAATAGATACAATGTACCTAACAGATACAATGTACACTATTTGGGTGATGGACACACTTGAAACTTGACCCAAGCAGTGCAAATCAATTCATGTAACCAAAATATTTGTACTACCATAATATGCTGAATTTTTTTTAAAAAAAGACTCCTATTTCTTCCTTTAAATATAATAAAGTTGCATAAATTCTCTCACTGAAAAAAATATTATTTATGAAAAAAAGGAATTACTGAGTTTAAATTTTGACATCCATCCAGGGGTAAGCAAGAAGTGCCTTCCTATTCTCATGGCCATGAGCCCCCACCTCAAAGGACCTTGGTAAAGTGGGCTTCCGTGTTAGGATGTGAAAGATATGGAACAGGCTAAGCTGTAGAAAATTGCATTAAATCAAGTAAATTTGTGGCTGATTTGTCCTTTCTTAGTAAAATGATCCATTTTAGCATAAATATTTTACCCTTTCAAGTGCAGTGATCAATTTTAGCATAAATAACAGTTTGGACATTAAAGAGAACTGTTGATAAATATTAAAGAGACCGAATTCCTCCTAGAAATAAAAAAATCACTGCCACTTGGATATACTTGGTAAATTCAACACATTGCATCTTACTGGGAGGACTAATAACAGTGATGAACCATGGAAGCTTCTAGAACAGGCACATGAAAGCAGTTGATAATTGAAGTGGTAACAACCTTAATTAATGAATCGCTAGTTGTTACTACCAATTTTCTAGTCTTTAGCCGAGGCCCCTATCTCTAGCTACACATTGCAGCCACAACTTAACAAAGTCTTTGGAAGGGTGGAGTCTGTGGAAAATGCCTGTTTTCTGAGAAGCTTTTCCAGAATATCTCAGCCGCCTCTGTGCAGAGGAGAATTTCTACACCGAGGTCCCA
This sequence comes from Microcebus murinus, assembly GCF_040939455.1. Classification (NCBI taxonomy): domain Eukaryota; kingdom Metazoa; phylum Chordata; class Mammalia; order Primates; family Cheirogaleidae; genus Microcebus; species Microcebus murinus. The sequence goes on along the minus strand of NC_134114.1, from coordinate 4,815,339 downwards.
ACCTTCACTTCCTCTAGGAACCTGTGGTTAGTCTCCCCACAGGTCCTCCAATTTACAAAAAGATTATTAATAAAACTTCGTGAAGTAATAAAAAATTGTTTTCCCATTTGTATTTTTCATATTTAATCCCTAATGTATTTAAAAAAGAAAAAACAGTTTAAGCGCACCAAATTGCTGCAATTCTAGCAGCAATGAAACTCACATTTTAGTGATTCTCATGTAAATGTGTGTTAGTCATTGGAAATATCTGTCAGATAGTTCAAAAACCCCTTTACCACCTTTTCTGCCTCTTAGAGTCATCCAGTGATTTGAGGAGCCCACCTACTAAAATCTTGTCTACAATAGAGCTGAAGCGGCAAACATTAAAATCTTTCTTGTGGAAAGTAAGCCTCTGCCCTTAGGACAAGACTCCCGCTACAACCCAATGCTGCAGAATGGGACAGCAAAACTATGCTCACCCACTATCCTATTTGGACATTAGTTTTCCTAATTCACCCAGTGGCCGCCTGGCAAAATTACAGGCAGACGGGGTTAGGAACGTAGCATGGACAGGTAGGGGTTAATAGAAACCACAGTGAAGACACGGTTCAAGGGTTGAAGGGCTTGATTCCCGTGAGGTCCCACAGTGAACCGCCCTGGGTCTACAGGGACTGGCAGGGCATCCTGGGAACCAGTGGGAAGGGTCAGAAGAGCGAGCAGCCCCAATCTTTCCTTGGACCACTAGTGGGGATGTCAGCAATCAGATCATCCAGATGGTTCCGTTTCTCGTGGGTCCATGCTAAATGTCAGTGACGATTAATCGAACAGATTGCCAGTGGATCCGAGTGGATTTGTGTTGGTTATGGAAGACGATGAAGAGTGAGGGAGTTTTGTGGTTGTTGTTGTTACTCATAGGAGAAAGAAGTGGACAGTCTAGGATATTTTTCCTATCTTCATATTATATCTTTGAAAACTAAAGTCATGCAAAAGTGAGAGAAGAGAGGGAGCCAAGAAAAAGAGAGAGATCAGATTCTGCTAGTGGGAGCATAAATCAAAAGATTTAAAATGCTCGTAGCTTCTGAACCAGTAATCCCATTTCTAGGAATCTCCCCCAAGGAAATAATCATAAATATTAACAAGCTTTGAAACCATTTAAATATCGATATTAAGGGATTAGTTACTAAACGTTTGCTGTGCATCTGCTTGCAATTATTATTGCACAGAATATATAATGACATGGAGAAATTTAGATAAAATTCAAAAGACACACAACTATGAACACATTATCATTTTAGCTGTGAAAATAATATGGATGAGGAAAACTTCAAAGGAAACATATGAATAGTGATAAAATTATGGGTGATTTCCATTTCCCTCTGTGAAGTCTCTGTAATTTTCCAGTGAGTAAACATGACTTTCACAATTTACATATTTAATATATGGGAGAATCAGGCAAGGCCTCCAGAATTCGATCTGAGTCCCCGCGGCAGCCCCTTCATCCAAACCCACGTCTCAGGCCGTTCATTTGCTCCCTGTCTATACTGGAGGCTTCCGTTCCACTATAAATGGCCCTTCCAGTGTTTGCCAAGGAAATCTCACTCTCTCTGGCACTGGGAGGGCAGACAATTAAAGGGAGGCATTCTCTGAGACACTTGGAGAAAATGCTTTCCTTTTGAGCTTTTCCATTTGCTTCATAACCAACGCCATCGCTGCCGTTCTGATTTGCCTCCACGCTAATTGCCGTTACTCAACCTTAACGGACGCAGGAGGCACGCTGAGCAGCCTCTACCCGGCTCCCTGTGTGACTCCTATCGGCTGCCAGGACCTGAGTCCTGCTTGTGTGTGCAAGCTGCCCGGGGTCCGCGTCCCTCCCTCGGTGGCCGCCACCCTTGTGCAGGTGGCCTGGCAGCCAGGCCTAAGATATTCCTTCCGTGCGCCACGCCCCTCCAGCGCAGAGAGCAGAAGGATTATGGCCGCAAAAAGGCCACCCTTAATTTCGTGTCCTCCCTCGAGAGAGCCGGAACAGGCTGAGGAATGGAAGCTAAGCTGGAGCAAAGCCAATGAGGGATTGGATCACCTTGGGGTATGCGCAACCTCACATTTTCTACTGCACACTCTTCATCTCACTCTCTTCCCAATCTTTATTTTCGTGGTGGGCGGGGGCGGTGGTCTGAGTAGAGAAGATTCAGGAGCAAAGAAGAGAGTCTGGGGAAAACGTGGAACCCATAGTGGGTCCGCTGTCCTCTGAAAATCACAGTGACGTCAGTCTGGGTGTCCTCCGTGTGAGCACAGGGCGGCCTCATTGTCTTTCCCTCTGGCTTCTCGCTTGGGACCGGCCTTCCGGGTGGCCCAGTGGTGGCCAGGAGAGTCTTAAACTCTCAAAGTCTGAGTAAAGGGAAGGAAAAAAGGAGAGTCATACAGTATTGGGGTTCAGTGGAGAGAAGATAATTTGTTTCTTCTCTCAGCAGGACCACTTAGCAGAATTACTGCTTTTTTTTTATTATTATTATTGCATACTGTGAACTGAACAGAAATAAAAAGGATGGCTGAATTCACCCGGGGGAAATGAGAACAGCAGGGCAAAGGTCAATTGCTTGCCAGTGACAGCAGGGGACAGATGACTAGGCGATCGACTGCAGAGGAGACGGCAAGGCCAGGAGGAGGGGGCGTCGCCCGTGCTGACCCACACCAGGCTCGGCGCCACACTCCTCCTTCATCACCCCGTGTCGTCACCAGGACAACTCTGGAGGGAGGCGGGAGGAAAAAGTGGGAGGGCAGAAAACCAGAGGTCAGAATGAGGAAAACATACCAAGTCTAGAAGGAGCGAAAGCACAGAGGCGTGGGAGTAAGAGGTCTTGCCGAGGAAAGGTGGGTCCAGGGACCAAGGTCCGAGACACGAAGAAGTGCTGAGTGACAGCCACGCCGTGTCCCTGCGTTTTGGAAATGCATCAGAGGAAACCGCCATCGGAGTTGGGCAGATTTCGAGCAGTCAGGTCCTGCTGCGGACAGAAGGTGGGGAGATCACTCAAAGGGCCACAGTACCTGTGGGGGGGTCATGACAAAAGCTAAGTAAATGTCAAATATTCACAAAATTCAGATTAATACATGAGTGTGGTATTCCCCACAAAATGCACAACCTCAATGTAATCACAAGCAAATATCAGACAGCCCCAAACTGAAGGACATTTTGCAGAATATCTGACCAGTGCTCTTCAAAAGAGCCAAGAGCATGAAAGACGAGGAAAGACTGGGGGTCTCAGAGACTGAAGACACTAAGGAGACACAACATCTGCTTGTGATACAGACTCTGGTGTCATCCTGGGACAGAGAAGGACGTTTGTGAGAAATGCTGGAACCCGACTACCATCGGCAGCTGAGCTAATAGCAATGCACCAGTGTTAATTTTTTATTTTGGGTAGTCGTCATGGTTATGCAAGAGGGGAAGCTGGGTGACGAGTACTCGGGAACTCTCTGTTCTATCTTTGCAACGTTTTTGGTAAGTTTAAAATTATTCTTTAAATTCTTTTAAAAAATGGGTGTGAAGTGTACATGACCTACAGAAGTGCAGGCACCTCTGACCCTTGTGTACCTAAAGCGTCTCATTCAGGCCCGTGATGAAGCCTCTTACACAAATTCCACTCCCAACCAAAGACCGCTGTAGCTAGGGGCCTCTGTGCAGCTCCACAGTACCGAATAACTGTCCCGCTTCAAATCCCCAGTAGGAAGTTGTGCATTTGCATGGTGACATGCTAGCCATGACTGAAGGGCACACCTCCCCCCAGCTTGGGCAGGGCCACCACGTTTCACAACGGCATGAAGCACTGAGTATGCTGTGGGCAAAACACTGGCCTGCAAAGACATCCACGTCGGAACCTGTGACTATATCAGGTTACGTGACGAAGAGGAGTTCAGGCTGCTGATCAGGTGACAGTGAGAGGAGAGATTGTCCCTGACTACCCAAGTGGCCCCGACGTAGTCACAGGGGTCAACAGTGGAAGAGGAAACCGGAAGAAAGCCAGGAATGTGGTGGCTCAAACGGACTCAGTCCAATGTCACTAGCTTGGAAGATGCAGGAAGGGGCCGTGACCCAAAAATGTGGGTGGAAAAGGCAAGGGCGTGGATTTGCTGGAAGGAAACACGGCCCTGACAATGCCTGGATTTCAGTCCACTGGGATCCACGTCAGGCTTCAGACATGCGGAACTGTAAGAACTAGAGCGGTGTTGCTTCCCGCCGCCGCGTGTGTGGCCACTTGCTACAGCCGCCATGGGAACCCACGCAGTGTGCCCTGGGGTCCTGTGATGGTAGCAGGCGTGAGAAACACAAAGAAGGCAAAACTGGCGAAAGCACCCCAAACCATATTCTTCCATCTGGGAACATATCCTCTGCCTACAGCAAATATGGGAACAGATTTTAAATCATATTCTCAAAAAACATACCACACGTTCCACTCTCTGTGCCAGAATAAGACAGTTCCACAAAGAGAACCAGGCGCTTGGCTCGGAGGCGTTGGCGCCAGGCAGGCACAGACAGCGGCTCCCAGCGCTGCTGCACCCGTGTGAGCGTCCCCAGGAAAACGCCGCGGGAGTCCGCGACTCTGGCGCCCTGTGGGGAGACCTCTACCCTCGGCTCGCCAGGCTACTGTGGCATGAGTTCACTGAAGCCTGAAGGCCTTAAATGAACAGCAGGCGTGTGCCACTCAATTTGAATACTGTATTTGAAATGTAAATGTGTCATTCCCTGTCTTAGTTCGGACCGCTGTGACAAAGTGCCATCGACCGAGTAGCTTATAGACAACACTAATTTATTTTTCGGAGTTCTGGAGACTAGAAGTCTGAGATCACGGTGGGTTCTGGTGAGGGCCCTGTTCGGGTTACAGGCATCTGACTTCTCCTTGTATCTTGCCACGGTGGGAGGAGCGTGAGCGAGCTCGTGTCTCTACTTACAAGCGCCGGATGCATGCTGGCACTGTGGCCCCTGCTGAAATCCCTGCCCCCTACCCCTTTTAGAGCTTTAACTTCTTACTCCTGGTGTCGTCCAGGGTTTTCCATTGTAAGAGACCCCACACTGGCCAGCTGAGGCTGGAGGGAACGGCTGCAGGACATAGATGCCCACTAGGAGAGCCGGGCTTGGGTGCGGGGCAGCCGGGAGCAACGTGGAAGTTGCACAGAGGGTCAGAGTTCCTTTCCCAGCATCAACTGAAAACACAAGATGCCTGTCTCAGAAGTAGTGCGACCACACTCACTCATCGTGGTGGAGGGCCGAAGAGAAAGGGCCGTGGACAGCAGCAGGAGGTAGTAGAGACTGAGCCAGGTGGAGCCTATGCGAGGAGCCAGGCTCCAAGGACATGCTACGGAAGGATCACAGACGCTGGTGAGCAAGGAGCCGGCTGGGCTTGGCTGTTGGCCATCCGACACTGTCCGGTGCTTACTGACACCTCTTTGATCACACGCACTTGAGTGTGTGCAGACATGTTTAAAAAGGAAATAAATACGAAACTTTTAAAGGTATCTTCCATCAAAAGCTAGGCTTAAGTCTCAGACATATCAACAGTTTGGACCAATTCGACTTGCCCATTCGCATCTTCCAGAAAGTGTGAAATCAATAAGCCCAGGAAAACATAACCTATGTGTCTATTCAGTCACTCAAGTCTAGGAAAAAGTAAATCAGTCCAAAAAGGCTGCTGTGAGTAAACAGTTCTTTCTTCCTTCCTCTGATGTGCTCAGTAGTCCATTAGTAGCATGCCTCTGCTAACAGGCAGCTCCACTAATGATTTTAAGAAATCAATTTATTTTTCTAAAATCCAACTTACAAAAAAAAAAAAAAAAGAACTAGTCAACAAGGAACCCAAAATCAAGTAATAAAAGGTGATGTACTTCAATGTAAATAGTACTTACGTAATCCCAAATTCAAAAAATTGAAAAATAGTTACTAAACCATTAATACACTTACCATGCTAAAGAAAAAGGAAACTAGACTGCAAACAAGATGTGAGATCTAAGGGTAGTCTTTGCAATCAGTAACTTTTAACTACTTTTCTAAAATGCAGCAGAAAACAATTCTACCAATGCATATGCATATAAATGCAAACACACACATAGAATCTATTGCTTAGAAATCCAAATACTCGAACTTCAGTTCCAGAAAACTACTAAATTATTTCTTTGTATTTCGGGCTTAAGCTATTTACATGGCAAAAATGATAGCTAATAAGAAAAAAAACCTCACAGTAAATGAATAATGTTGTATAAAACATAAAACTGAAATTTAAGATTCTTGGATTCCAAGAATAAGTCACTTAACTGTCTTATCCCTTTTTTTCTCACATTGTCAACCTGAGCACACGTGTGAACATAATTCGAAATGATTACTACATAACTGGGAAAGGTAATGATTGCCAACCTACCTACCCATTTCACAGCAAAGTAGCAAAGATACACTCCAGAAGAAAAGTACTTTGAACCATTTTTAGAAGCAAAGACATACATGTGAGATAGTTTGGATACATAGTGTATAAATAAATATTCATGCAAGTAACCAAATTTTCTGTGAAGAAACAATTTGTCTCTAACTCACATCTGTAGGATTGTACGCTATAAATCTTTTTACCAAAATTTGACTTTATTTCAACACAGGCCAACTTCTTCCAAAAAAAGGTTTAAAATGCAGTCCTTTTGTTCAATGATGGGAAACGAGAGAGGATCAGGACAAACGAAAGCAGACGGAAGTTGCATGGTGTGCTCTGTGCACTGGACGCAGCTGGGACCCCACCCAGAGGGCGGGGAGGGGAGACTGGCTGTGGGTGGGCAGCGAAGGGTGGGGGGTGCCTGCCACCCAGCTCTGCTCCACCCTCCACCTCGGCCCGCTCACCTGCACTGCACACACCTGCCCACCCACACGTGGTGCTGGGATTACCAAAAAAAAGTGGAAAAGATGATGTGCAAAGATCTAGCGTCACACCGAGAACTTAATAGTTTTCAACACGTGAAGTAGCTGCTTGACAGGAGGTGGAAGGCTGCAGGACAACCTAAGAGATCCGACCCAACTGAGCCTGCGGAGGAGAGAGGAAGCCTGCGGGCCCCGAGTGCCCACGTGCCGCACCTGAGCGCAGGTGGAGACCCGGTGGCACCCAGCCCGGGCACGCCGTTCCGGCCAGGAGGTGCCACCAGGAGAATGCTGGCCTGGGCTTGGTGAGGAGAATCGTACCATGACCACCCACCGCACACCTGCACACACTCTCACAAATACACACTCGCACTCACATCACACATGCAAACACACACACTCTCACACTCACACTCATCAGCTAGGAAAAGAGGAACAAATAAAAGCTCAACGGTGCCTTTGTAGGTATTTTTTTTCTCCTTGCTCTTGAAACTTTTGTACAAGTTTTCTATATTTTTCTATATTATATACTTTTCTATATTTTTAAAGTAAATTTCATTTCTGCTTTGTTAATCAACATGCCATGGTAATTTCTATGTCTGGGAAGCTCTGCGGTTTGCACACTGACACAATGCCTAGCACGTTTGTCTGCCCCCGTCACCTGGCGGCAATCCTCCCGTGAGGAGGGCAAGCAGTCTGCGGACACAGTGCCCGGGACACACCCCATCTGGGATGACACCCCACGAGCACCCTGGCGTCCCTGGGACCTGACAGTGGACCTGGGGGCCGGCCGCCGTGGGCTGAAGTTTCAAGTGTGAAACGCTTCTTGACAATGACCTTTCAACCCTCCACAAGCACAGGGCTCAGAATCTTCCATTTTAAGTTTTCTGTTTATTGGAGTGACTTAACTAGGATTAAAGGAATCAGAGCAGCGCCCAGGTCAACAGAGACCGTGTGTTTCCTAAGAGACGGGGGCTTTGTCTCAGCTGCTGGGAGGGTTGGGGTGGGGGAGAGCCCGCAGAGAGCCCGGGGAGGGGTGAGTGGGCAAGACCTGTGCCACGTGACCTGTGTGATGGGTGGAAGGCCTCAGGGACCGTGGCTGGAAAGTGTAGTTTAACCAAAGAGCAGTTTAGAAAGGACTATGGTCACAGCAAGATTGTCTGAAATCAGATGCAAGGGATAGGCGTGTGCCTTGTCACTGTTGTGATTTGGGCTTAGATTTGGAGGTTTGCCAATCCCCGTTATGGCCTGCGGGTGCAGAGGGCCTGGTCTTGAAGCGGAGTCTGTTGAGGATTGAGGGCGGAAACCCCACTCAGCAGTGTGGGGCTGCGTCTTCATTTCCGTGCAGCCGGGACATGAATTTGCCCCCCACCCCCGCCGCCAACCGTCACCTGGATCTGGCAGCACCTACACTCCACAAACAGGTGGGTTCGCCCAGGGCAAGAAGCCAGAGCCCCTCCTGTACTTCCAAAACACCACCGTAATTGGGCTGTGATGCGGAAGGATGGAGGAATTGAACTCACAGACTCTCTCCTCATCAAATTCCCTTCTGTATGGCACAAAGGTACAATTTCTGTTCCCAAAAACCTAAGTTCCTAAACAATAGACATCAATATTCTTTCCCTTGGGTTCAGATTTCTTTGTATGTTAGTTGCATATTTATGCATAATTACAAATTTAGCAAAATTCACAGGCAGAACTCAGTCTGGTGGCACCATAACGTTATGTAACAGTGAGCTGCCAATAATCCGCTTCCCGAGGTCCTGCCCCAAACCCCTGCTCCCTCCACTTCCTACACAAGTTGCAGGGCCTAGACTAGGCTCCCTTCCCCCCCCCCCCAAAGTTTTCCTAACAACTTCCAAGCCATGTTGTTGTTTTCTTCTCCACACTACCTCTTCCGTATCAGGGAAGTTGGCGTTCGTGCGTGGTGGACGGTAGTTCCGTGTGAATAGCTTTGAATCTTCTCGAGAAGGGAGAGGAACGGACCTTGCGTTTACGATGCTTGGTCCCTAACTAGCACCAGCGACTGGCAGTAACCCCTGTGCACTGAGTGGACGGCAGCCCACGTCAAGAGGAGGGAAGCCGGGAACCTGGCAGGAGTCGTCTTCCCACGACGGTCTCGTCTGGCAGGGAAAGGAGCCGATTCCCAGCAGCTGCACGGCCTGCCCTGGTGCTGAAAACAGGAAACGTCCTCTTGCCCTGCAGAACGCCCAAGACAGAGTGGGCGTCTAGTGCTACGGACGGCAACAGCGGTTTCAGGTCTTACATTTAAGCCGTTAAGCCATCTTTAGTCCATTTTTGTATGTAGCGAGAGATAGATAGGGATCCAGTTTTTCCCGCACCATTTATTGAATAGGGCATCCTTTCCCCAACGTATGTTTTTGTTTGCTCTGTTGAAAATCAGTTGATGTATTGTACCTGATAGGTGGATTCCTAACCCACACCCCTCCCCCCATCCTCCCCTCTTCTTAGTATTCAATGCCCATCACTCCACTTTATAACCATATATGCTCTTCACGTAGCTCCCACTTATTAGTGAGAACCGTGGTGCTTGTTTTTCCATCCCTGAGATACTGCACTTAGGATAACGGTCTCCAGCTTCATCCAAGTTGCTGCAAAAGACATTATTTCATTCCTGTATATGGCCGAGTACTCCACCATATACATCAAGAGATACAGATATAAGCACACCACATTTTCTTTATCCACTCGTCAGTTGATGGACACTTAGTTTGATTCCATATCTTTGCAATTTGTGAGTTGTGCTGTGATAAGCATTCATAGTGGGACTTGAAAACGAAGAAGGAGGAAGGACGCAAGGGGCTGAGGGATAAACACCTACCTCTCGGGGACAGTGTACACTATTCTTGTGATGGAGACCCTGAAAGCCCTGACTTCAGCATGAGACAATCCATCCATGTGACAAAAAACATTTGTACCCCCTGAATCTTTTTGAAATTAAAAAGAAAATTATTCCAGTTAAATGACAAAAAAAGAGCTTCAAAAACATATCAAGAATATGGCACACATAAACATGTATCTGTTATTCATCAAACTCCAAACTGGATTATCTTATTCAAACATTCTTAATAAGATATAAGAGGCATTATCCAGTTTCCAGGATTCATTGTCATATGCCTTAAGTGTTGTTAACAGGAATCCCAAATTTAACATTGAGAATGGAAGTTGAGTTTCTTACTAAACTGATAAAGTACAGATGTTTTCATGGTTTTCCAAACCAGAGATTACACAGCAATCAATGTGTAAATAACGTTTGATTGTACAAAGGTAGAGGATTTTGAGCAACATGTGTTCTTAAAAAGCATACATTCCCAAAGAGTAATTTATTTTGTCTTATAAAGCTGCATTCATAAATACTTAGTACTGGGTGGTTTATGTTAAGTATAACTGACTGCAGTGAAATCAAATTATTATGCATGTGAAAGTTAAAGTATTAAGAATCATAATGTGCAGAGATAAAAACTATTTCAAATCAATTATTTGAGAACTAACCAAACATTCCAGATTATCTTCTCTGTCATTCAGCCTCTCTTTCACTTACTTCATTTATTTTCCAAAATCACTATCAGAAGTGATAGCAAAGAGTAAAGCTAGGAATCAAAATTCAATTAAGGCCCTTTAAGATAGAATTGTTCTGTAAACGGGGCTTCAGGAGAACAAACCATGGAGAGAGTGGTTTAAATTGTATTTATAAACTTGCAATGGGCAGATCTTCATTAATTCTAACTCCTGACTTACACAGATTTTTGTCTTCCAAGCCTACTGGAAAAAAGAAAATATTTTATGCGCAGAAATTGGCCTCATACTTTGTTCATGCCCATCAAAAAATAAGAGAGCTTAAACCCAGAAGATATAAAAGACAGATTAATAAATCAGACTATAGGAAACAAAAACATGAATTCTAAGTGACAAAAAAAATCCAAAATTATAGAGCAAGTGGAAAACTAGAAAAAATATTTGCAACTCATTTCACAGGCAAGAGCTTATCTTCTCACATGTAATGAGCTCTAATAAATCTTTAAGAAAACAGTCAACAATGCAATAGAAAAATATTGAGCAAAGGATATAATAAGGGAGTTTAAAGGATAAGAAAGAAAAATGGCTCTGAAATACATAAAGATTCTCAAATCCATCTTTCCATTTCTCACCCAAACCGTGGAGTCATCCTCAAGCCTTGTCTTCCTCTCTCCCCCCATATCTAAGATGTCAAACGTCCAGTTGGCTCCATCTTCTGCGAGGATCCAGGCCCCACCCACTTCTGACCACCAAGGCAGCACTTGCTGGGATTATTGCAAGTTCCAACTGAGCTCCCTGCTTCCCTTCTGTTCCCCTCCTCTGTCCTCCACAGAGCACCCCAGTGACCTTGTAGGATGTCACCCTACGTCGGTTCCCATGTCAGAGTTAAAGCCCAGGCCAGGGACGTTCAGGCCCCACACACCCACCTCCCCGTGCCCTCCCTGACCTCTGCATATTCCCCCCGCTCGCTCCCCTCTACTCCAACGACCCTACCCCCTGTCCTCCCTCATGTTTCCCAAAGGTGACAGCCTTCAAGTCACCCCCAGACCAGGTGTCCACATATGATCAAAGAAGCCTCTGGACGATTCCAGTCCCTGACCCCCAAGGTACCTGCAGCTCTTTGAGTCATTCCAGCTGAGTCCCCAAATACCAAGGTGAGAGACGAACATCTCCACCGTGGCTTGTCCAAATTCCTGACCCTCAGACTCCACAAGCGTACTGAAATGATTGCTGATTGTGCCACTCACTTTCGGGGTGTTGATGTGCAGCTCAGATGCCCAGCAGGTCTGGGAGCTTCTGTGTGCTGCCCCATCCGCCCGGTCCCCCCTCTAGATCTCCCTGGCTCCCCCGGGCCCCGCCAGGCCCTGTACAAACGTCAACTCCTCCTGGAGGCCCCCCTCCCCCCTTACTAAGTGACGTATCATGCTTCCTTTTTACAGTTAATATCTTTGCTCTTAAATACTGTTATTCAACTTCATAGACTCAGAAGTCTTGAATGTGATGCATTTAAAATGTTTCTTCCTGCACCCTGCACTTTTGGCTCCCTTCCCTGGCTTATTTTTCCTGAGAGAACTTTCTTTATTTACTTATTTTTCCTCTCGCTGCCCCTCCGGCTAACATGTCAGCTCTGTGAGGGCAGCGGGTGTGGGGTTTGCCCTGTTCGGAGTGGTGTCGCTAGCACCTAGGACAGAGCCCGGACCACAGGCGGAGCCCAGCTAGCAGTAGCGGGATGGATGCGCACGATTCGTACCCTATCCGATCACAAAACCCTAACATTTGGGGAATGCATTAGCTGGTGCAGACTCTTCAGAGAGTGATTTAGCAACACGACTCGAAATCTGAAGTGCATGGGAACGTTGACCCAGCAAATCTGTTTCTAAGAATATATCCTACAGAAATACCATATGTATGTAGAGTGGCGTATCTACAATTCATGGCAGCACTTGCTTGTATGAGCAGACGGTCCGAAGACCAAATGCTCTTCGGTAAGATCGCTGTTAGGCAGATGTTGGGACATTCCTGCGGAGAAACCTACGCAGGTGTGAGAGAGCGAGTGACAGTTCCGTACTTAGTAGAACTCGCGTGGAATGAGCTCCGAGACACACTGTCAGGGGATGCGGCAGGTTCAGAGCAGCGCGTGCGGCTGTCAGGGGAGGTGTCTCCGGAGGGAGAGAAGGGGAAGGAATAACTGGTTGCTTCTGGGGATGGGAAGGCAGCGGCTGGTGGACAGGAAGGGAAGACCATGCTTTTCACTACATTGGCCAACTTATATTTTTAGAATGTTGTACTATGTGCATTTAATTAACATTGAAGGAATATGCATATATGCATATTTTAAAACAAAAATAATAAGCTAGAGATATTTTCTTTTCAGTCTCTTCTGGAAAGAGCATCCACGTGAGCCCATGCTTCCCTTCCGCTTGCTCGGTGACGACAGACTGAGCACGCTGCCCGACATCCCATGGACAACTGGGATGGAGGGAGCCCTTTGAGGGACACGTGAGGATGCACCCGGAAGTGCTCACAGCTGCCCTAACCAGTGCCAAGTAATGCATGAAATAAGCAAGAAATGCTTTAGTAAAATTTGTAGCAAGAGATGTAGCTCACAAGCCTGCAGGAAACTTTCTCAATACAGGAAATTATCGGATAAGCTGCTGCTTGTGTTTGCACAACGTGATACCATGTGGGGCATCTCACCTGCAGATGGCTATTTAAAATAAATAGAAATGGGACGGGAAGAAGCACGAACAAGTATCTATTTTCACTTATATTATTCCTTTGGGGGGCTTTCTTCATCAACATTGTTAAGCTGAATAAGGAAGAAACATTTTAAATGCATCACATTCAAGACTTTGGGGTCTATGAAGTTGAATAACAGTATTTAAGAGCAAAGATATTAACTGTAAAAAGGAAGCATGATACATCACTTAGTAAGAAAGACTCTTGTGCCTTTATCTTTCTCAGAAACCTTCAGTCGTTAAGATAATTCACGAGCATCATTCATGCAACTATTTTCAACCAATGTCTAAACTACATTTTTAAGCCAAAAAAAAAAAAAACCATATCCATAACAAAACTCCAAGAAGAGTCAGTCACCTTTGAGCAAGGAGTCTTTATTTCACTCAACATTTGTTGAGTACACACCACCTAAAATGCACTGACTACCCGTGTACCACGGGTCACCCTTGTCCACAAGCAGTTCACAACCGCAAAGGGAGCGGAACCCTAGACAGGCAGCTCGAGTGCGCACTCACGGTGCCCAGCCGGGAGGGAAGGAGGCGCCCAGCTAGGTCCGCCCAGGGCAGTGGGGGGGGGGGTGCGGAGGCTGGGGAAGGGGCAAGCCAATGGAAGAGTGGCAGCAGCTCGGTGGCAGCTGAGGTGGGGCCGCAGCCAGGGTGTTCCATGCACAAGGGCCAGGACCCAGGACCCAGGGAAGCCAGGCAGATGGGAGGAGATGCATTAGGAATCACCCATACACGACACTGTGTGATGCTGGCCACCTCACTCACCGGTACGTGTTTAAATCTTTCTGGCTCCATGGGTAACCTGATGGTTAATATTGTTTGGCCAATAAATTTCTAACAAAAAAATAGATTTTATCCCTGGAGAGGAAAGCTAAAACTCCAGTCTCAAGTCCACTGACGGGATTGTTCCGTGATTTCATTTATACAACAAATATGCTATAGCACTGACCGTGGGCCTGTCTCCTACGGGTGATACAAATATTAACTCGTTTAACAGCTGCCATAACAACTTTATGGGGTAGAAACTATTATTATCCCCATTTTGTGGAGGAGAAAACTGAGGCCCAGAGAGCTGATAGCAAGCCTGCGTGACTCCACTCTTACTGCAAAGCCCATCGCCCCACGCCACTACGGTGGCTCTTTCTTTACTGCGAACTTTTGGCAGATGGAGCGACTTTTCTCAAATTCATTTTCTATGGAAGAAAGAAGATGAAAGTGCACTTGCATGGTGGCCCCACATGTCCCAACCGAGACAAAGGCGATCTGTTTAAATTTCTCTCCTCTTTCCTTCAACCAGGACAAAGGTGCTTAGTTTAGTCTCAGGCCCTGAAGACTTCAAGATTAAACAGGCAGTGCGTTTGCTGGCATCACAGGTGACTTCTGAACCAGTCCTCAACCTGAACTTGAACAAATGTCCCCAACATGCCTTGGGATTATCCACAACAGTTCTGAGCCATGATCCTCCCAGTCGAGATGGGGACTCTGGAGTCAGACCACCTGGACCCAACGTCAGCTCTGCGCTTACCTGCCCTGCACCCCTGGGCGACACTTAGCCTTCCCATGCTGTGCGGCAGAACACAGCGGTTGGCAGAACTGCCTATGGCCGCAGCTGGGCGCCACCTGGGTTAAAACATAAAGTGCTCAGAAAAGAGCTCAGTACATAGCTGGCTCTTATAACCAACATCTGCTGGGTTAATGACAGCATTAGCAGAGGAGACTCTATCCAGGGAGGACAGTCCAGGGAGGCACTGAGGACGGCCTGTGCAATGTTGTCATCCACGTCCCGACACCTGCAGGTGCCTGGGCCCCCCTCCCTCCCTCCCTCCCTCCCTCCGCCGGACTCCAGTGTGCAGGTGCAGCTCACGGGGTCTCACGGCCACGCTTCACCGCAACAAGAACTTTAGTTCTGCCCTTCCCAGAATTTCTATATTTAAAAAATTTTTTTTCTTTTATTTTTTTTGATTGAGAATTTCTATCTTGATGGCCAAATTGGGCTGGATCACAGACAGAAGGATAAAGTCCAAAGAGAGGAAAGACACCCCCTCCTTCATGGGCAGCCCCTCTATCCAGCCCCCGAGTCTCTGTGCCTGGGATGCCGACTGGAATTCTGGTGCTTTCTTGGGTTTCCAGTAAAGTGATCTGCCACCCCCACCGCAGGTTCTGTCTCCATACCTGACCGTGCCCGCTGAGGGCCCTCAAGCCTTGGTCAGCGGGGCTTTCATCAGTTCCTCGATGGAAACATAAAGCAAACAAGACAGCCCTTGAGCCTGGCGCCCTCCCCTGCCGCTGCCCTGCAAACAGTCGGTGCTGCCTGGGGACGTCCCCTGCCATCGTCAGCGGCAACGTCTACCAGCTGGCACACTGCCAAACTAATAAACAGATCACGTAAGTGGAAAGAGCTGGTGCTTCTTCAAGGTGTTTAAGCTGATGCAGTGAGCTTGGGCTGTGCACAGACCCTGCTCACAAAGGAGAGAACCACGCAATATCCCATAGCTTCTGCTAAAGATGGAGTTCTGAGAAAAGAAGAACTATGCTCCCACAGGTCTCAGCAGAATGTCCGACATGTGAGGTCATTGGAGGATCTTCTGGAAATTTCTTCTTTCAAAGATTAGCAAACTTGGGGGCCATTCATTTGCTTCCTGCACAAGGGAACTTCAGACAAAAGCCCTGGGGAATGGACAAGGAAACAGAGGGAGCCTGGGCGGGTTTGCAGAGCGTTGGAACCAGCGGTGAGCCAGAGGTTGGGTTGGGGACAGAAAGGTGAACAGGCATCATTGGAACCTTGTCCTTCCGAAACCTTGAAGGACCCAGACAGCAATGCCACATACAAAGTGGGGAATATGCTATATTTAATGCCCTATCATTTTAAAGAAGCAACAGAACTTCTCTGGGAGCAAGTTCTGGGCTGCCGTTTGGGTGTGGGTTGGGGGTGGGGAGACCGTTGTTTGTTTTGCTCAGGCAGGAAAAGCCAGTGAGTCCCTCTGCTTATGTAACTGCTACGGACTAAATGTTTTTGTCCCATCCTTCCCCGCCGCAAAAATATTCATATGTTGAAGCCTAACCCTCAGGGAGGTGGTATTAGGAGGTGGGACGTTCAGAAGGCGATTAGGATTCATGTCCTCGTGAAGATCCATGGCGAGCTTGCTTTCTCTCTCTCTCCGTCCCTCGTCACGTGGGACACGACGAGACGCACATCTGCAAACCAGGAAGGGGCCGTCACCTGCCGCCGGGTCTTCTGGTGCCTTGATTCTGCACTTCCAGCCTCCAGACTGAGGGACCCTGCGACAGCAGCCTGAACGGGCTAAGGGAGCAATGGTCAAGCTCAGGGCTTGTTCCGGGAGGGGAAAGCATGGGCAATAAGCGATCTTCCATAAAAATGGGACCTTTCTGAGGACGCTGTTTGGTGTTGAGTGTTTTAGCTCCGTCCGCTGCCTTTGGCTGGGGGAGGGAGAAAGGGCACTGTCTGCGACAGGGAGTATGTTGTTCCCCGCCACTTCCCGCTGGGGTTCCTTGGTCGCTGACAGCAGAAGTGGGGCAAAGGGACGGGTCATTACGATGACCCCATGACGGGTTTGGCCATCAGCCCCAGGAACAGTGATACTGTTGAGTTGTGCTTCGTGCCCTCCCCAGCCTTCGGTCAAGCAGCCCTGTGCGGACCACACCTGTGGGGACACCTGCACGGGCCAGGTCCCACTTCGGAGGGCAGGCGCCTTGCTAGCCAGGCTGCTAGCTTCCCGCAACTACTACGCAAGTAACCACAATTCGTGTGTCTACAGTGACAGAAATTTATCCTCCCACAGTTCTGGAGGACGTAAGTCCGAAATCAAGGTGTCCACAGGGCCACCTGCCTCCAAAGGCTTCGGGGGCGGGGGGTCCTCCTGCCCCCTCCGGCTTCACAAACTCCTTGGCTTGTGGCCGCGGCTCTGCAGCCTCCACACCCGTCCCCTGCGTCTGTGTCTCCTCTTCCTGTAAAGACACTCTCGCTGGACTTGGGGCCACATGCAAGGTCCAGGCTGGTCTCCTCATCCTGAGATCCTTAACTTGATTCATCTCCAAAGACCTCTTTTCCCAATAAAGTCACATTCTCGGGTTCCACAGGGATACGTCTTTGTAGGAGGTTGGGGAAGAGCAGCATCTGACCCACTACGCTTGTTAAACAAAAGGGATTTTTTGTGAATTATTGGGCATTCATAGAATCACGGGGAAGGGAAAGGAAATGTATTACAGGATGGACATCCAAGAAAAACTTTCGAAGCCACAGGGAACTGGGTTCACCAAGAGAGCTCCAAGGTGTAATGATGTGGAAGCTGCAGGGAGGGGAAGCCACCCACTGACTCCAGAAGCTTCCACGGCAGCTGCCAGCTCCACACCACCTCTGCCGAGGGCCACACCAGCAAAATGCAGGCCCCACCTCACCCCTCCCCTGCTGGACTGAGTCCAGGCTCAAAGGTTCACACGGGCAGAACCTAAGCCACATCCAGATCCCAGATGCAAGAGATTTAGGAAAACATGGTTTTAGCTTTCTAGCCTTCCTTGAGCTAGAAGAGGGCTGAAAAGCAGGCGATGGTAGCATTCCTCAGCACCCTCTGCACACCTGTATCCACGCCCAGTGCAGAGTGGCCAGCAGAAGCCACTGTGAGATTGTGACAAATAGCAACCAGGACAAGTTTCTGAAATGTGTAAGCCACCCATCCTCAAGTTTTGGTGTGCACAAGAGCCTAGCTCACCTAGGGAGCTGGCCAAGATTGCACGGCCCTGGCTTTGGAATAATGACCTGCTGAATGAATGAATGAGTCGATGGGAATCCGTTGCAGAGGAGCAGTGATGGCAAAGAAGCAAAGCCCCGAGGGTTTCCGGCTAGAACCTCCCGAGGCTGACTCTGTTCCCACCGCCACTTGTGCCCTGCCCCTCAAATGTGCATTCTATGCAGTGAGATGTTTCATTTCTGCTCAGGAAAAGTTGCAACCAAGGATGAGGACACTCAGGTAACTGTGGGAAACTTAGCCCAAGAGGAAGGGGGGATAGACACAGGCCTTCCACAGCTCTGCAGAAGCAGATTATCCGTGCATTTGGGGCTGTCTCTTAATTCATGGCAAATGGGCAACGGAAGAGACACATCACTACTACCACACGGCATGTTTTCAGTGTTGAGCTTAGATGGAGACAAATGAGAAGCAGCCCTCTGTGTGACTCACTCTCAGGACTTCAAAATATATTTTGTTTCCAAATCAGGCCTCAGCTGCTAAGAAGGTGTACGCAAGGTTAAAACAAATTATGCTTCTAAAATTCTAAATGCACCATGGACACATCTTGGAGTAGAATAGTCAGTCCTTTCTCGATGGCTCTGCCATCCCCATTGAAGCCCCAAGCCATGGAGCTTCAAGAAGGACAGCTGGCCTTCTTCTAATCTTGTCTTTCCCAGAGGCAAAGGGACAGAACACAGAGAGGAGAGGGATGCCTTGGCACAGGGGAACTCACAGGTGAGACTTTGCAGGGCGTGCCACAGGCTGGAACACCAAGATGAGACAAAAGGCAGACACACAGGGATGCACGACCTGGAGAATGAATTATTTATAGACTCAAAATGAACATAGGACACCGAACCAAAATTAAGACTATTCCCTTTCTTAAGTAAACTAATTCATTCAAATACATGAGAACATAGGTCTCGTGGGCTATTTCAAACAAAGCTTTGAAATGTCTTTACCAAATACTCAGAGATCTGCTTTGCAGCTTCTGGGTTTTAATTCCTAAAGCGTGCACAATTGTAAAAGCCGAAATTTCTTTGTCTTTGTGCTCTTCACCAGGAAATCCTAAGTTAGTGGGATTCTCGTTAAAAGATAATCGTGCCTTGTATTTTCATCATAAGTAAAATTTAAATCTTCATTCATCCCTTTAGTTTCCTAAAAGTGCTATATCCATTAAACCACTGAGGACAAATGTAAGAGTGTTCACTGTGCTACTCCTTCAGTGGCTTGGCGCTTTCCAGCTGGGACTGGATCCTCTTTCCTGGCCATTATGTCCCCGACTGTGCTGGTTCACAAGGGCAGCAGCCAGTGGCGCAGGCGGGGTGGTTCAAGGCAGAGGCAGCCGTCCTGCCATCCTGCCGGCTTCCGCCCTCTCTCTGCTCTTTGCTGGGTCTCGGAGCTCCACCTCCCCAGCCCGGCTGGCTGATTGATGGGGTTGTTCTGAGGACCAGGTTGAGAACACAGATCACAAATCAGCCCCGGCGTCGGGGAGACAGATGTCGGAGATCCCGCCCCACCACCTCCCAGCTGCAACGTAGACTAGCAGTGGGCTCTCCCCAGGCCTTGGTTTCCTGACGTGTAACACGTTCCTGCTCTCACATAGTGTGACTGCGAATTACTGCGGGGCACACGGCAAACTGGGCTTGTCCCCTAAAGGTTCTGGGTGCACTCCTTCCAGACACCTGGCACCTGCAGGAGAACTCCCCCGGCCCTGGCCCCGCCCGGCAGCAAGGTCTCCGCAAACCCTGCTCGTCAGGATGCCTTTTTGGATGTGACCCAGTCTGACTACCCACTACCCCCTCCCAGCCCGTCCCACTGTGCGGGTATTTCTTTTATTGTCATCAGAAATTATTTTAGTTATTTATTCTTTATACATTTATGGTCTGCCTCCCACCAGTAAGACTTTAAGTTTCATGAGATTTTACCTTCTTTGCCCTTCATTGCTGTGCACCTGGGACCCAGCAGGGTTCCCTGTTGTCTAGCTCTTTGCTGAATAAATGAATGAATGAACCGAGGTACAGACTCGCTTCGAGACCCTGCCGGACCCTGACCCTTCCACCGTGCCTGTTGCAATTTAACTCCAGGTCACAGTCGTGCCTCCTTCCTCTGGAGTGCTTTCATGTTTAGTCTTAACACTTTGCATGTCGCCCTCTTTCCAGCTGGATCACTGGTTTCGTGAGTTTAACAGAGTTTCTTCCCCTCTGAATGTCTAACTCCCAGCTCAGCAGCCCTCACCTGGCCCCTCAGGTGAGGGCTGCTGGCAGCAGGGACGTCGGAGTGATGCACATTGCTCCTTCCTTCCTGGGACCACAGTCAAGAAACTCTAGAGATGAGCGGACATCAGCACATGTCACTCTTGGAACCCTGAATCCTCAGAAGAGGGGGACCTCGACCCACCCACAGTGCCCCAGCTCTGTCACCTCTGGGTGCCTGCCGCCTCCGCAGGAGGATGCCTTTCAGGGTTAGTCTCCTTACTCGCCCCACTTCCCAAAGTCACTCCCACCATCGGGGGTCCTCTGCGCCTGGCACCCCTTCCCCAAGTATTCCCCCATCCTTGCCAGCCACCCCCACAGGGCTCTTCCCTCGAGGTCTACCAAGACCCACCTTCTAGAAGAATCTCATCACAGGGACCTCCAGCAAGCCCTCAGCCAGGGTTGCACTTAAGGGGCTTGTGTCTGCGTGTCTCCTCCCCCAGCAGGATGGCAGAGCCTGGACATCACCAGAAACACACCAAGGAGAGCCAAACGCACGCTTTGTGTTCCGTGCGCGGTTCCCTTGGTAATTGCATCCGTTTGCCTGAGAGGTAAAGATCCCTCACTTCCTCCCAACTCATTCAGTCTGCTGAACAATCCTGCCAGCAGCGCGCCGCTTCTGTGAGGATGACTTAGCCGCCGCAGCGGCTCCTGATGAATATGGAGGAGCCTCCGCCTCGGGCCTGATGAGCGGTAAGAGAGAGAGACTTCAGCCGGCAGGTTGAGAGATAAATTAGCACTTAGAGGCACGTTAATCTAGGCCCTCGCTAATGTATTCCACGCCGCTCTCCTGACCCCGCAATTATGTCTGGGGGATCTGTAATCTATGTTCCACGGGGCTTGCGAATCTTCTCTTGACCTTTGCGTAAAATGAGAGAAGTATAAAAACTCCCTTTGGAGAACAAAGGGAAATGCAACCGAAACTCTTGTGCAGGAAGGGCCTGGAGAATGGAAAGCCCCTGAATTAAACATCAGGGGGAAATGATTTGGCCCTGGTCACCCTAACATTTAGGAACCAAATCTTTTCCCTACACCCCCCCCAAAAAAAACACCCAAATGCCAAGATGAAAATCATTTCCTAATTGACATTTACTGAAAATAGAGACAGCCGTGCAGACAAACTCACGTTTATTTTAACTCCAGACAAGATGACACGGGAGCCACCCATGTACCACCTGCATCGAGATTTACCCAGAACCCTCCCACCTTACTGCAAGGTCAAGCCTTTGACTTGGAGGTCACATAACAGGCGGCCTTCTAGTTTTTTCTTTATGAGACAAAAACATCAAGTCATGCCTCGCTCTCTCTCTCTCTCTCTCTCTCTCTCTCTCTCTCTCTCTCTTTTTCTCTTCCCCTCCGCAAAGTACTATAAAATATACTCCCTTCTGTCTTAAGTCCGCTGTCCTTCTCAACGGCACTCTTGTCTGCCCCTCTACTCCCCTTCCCTGCTTTCTGCCCCGATATTCTTGTAGCCAGGACCAGCCACATATGTGTGCAGTCCCAGTGCAAAATGAACATGTGGAGCCCCCTATCATACAATTATTCAGAGTCTCAAGACAGCAGAGACAAATCCAGCCGGGGCCGTCCGAGCTGGAGCCCCGAGGGATACTCAGGTCGCTCCGCAGGAGCCCCGCCCTGCGTGGGGCTCTCCTCCCTCCTTCCCCGGGTCGACCCGCTGTGCCCCGAGTGACCAGACTCCCGCTCTCCCCCACGCCACGGGCTGAGACTTGGGAAGATGAGAAAGCAGAAATGCAGTCTCTCGGCAGGACGTGACGCCCTTCCCTCCCTTGCAGCCAGTTGTGGGGGGGGGCCCAGAATCAGCAGAGCCGCCCTTCAGAGGACAGGGACAGCCCTGTCCCCGAGCCACAGTCTCACGTATGCACAACGTGTTGGTGCGCACGTCGCTGTGTCCACGGCCGAGCATGCTGTTGAGCGCGCTGGGCTCTTCCACGCCCGATTCGACCCGTCGTGGCTCAATAAAGCAAAACCGTCCGCTGCGAGGCAACTGCGGTGGGTGCACAGTGGGCTCTTCCGTGACTCCTTGTGTCTTGCCAAAGCCTTCGCCGCTCGGGCCGGGCCCACCTTTCTGTTTCTCACACCGACTCTAAGGACAGGTCGAGTCTTGCCTCCAGCTGGCTCCCTCCCCAACCTGCCCTGAGATCCAAAGGCCGTGTTTTAAAGCGGCCTTTCCCTGGGCTGGGTTTTTTAAAGCTCAGCGTTCACACTGCCTTGGAGATCAGTGCCTTCAGACTCCCTGTTCCTGCCAGATGGAACGTTAACATTCCGGAGACAGGTGCTGTCCCCGAAACGGCTTCGTGCCACTATTGCCAGAGACAGAAAGGACCCACCACCCCCGGGTGGGCAAACCCAGCCACCGTGGGCAAACCCAGCACCACCCCACCCTGGCACGGCGGCCCCCGCCCTCCAGCACCAGTCGGGCTGTGGGGAGCAGGGAACAGCAGGGGGAGCAGAGAAAAGGCAGGGAGGGGACGGCACAGGGAAGAGGAGAGGGTGACCCGGCGTTCACACATGAATGAGCAACGAGAACGAATGTTCTCGTTCAGAACGAGAACACAGGGAGCCCTGAGTCCTCGGCTCTGGCATCCAAGGCTGGGGACGAGCTCTGAGGACAACCCAGGGACCCAGGAGGGGACATAGTCGTCCAGGTCTCCGCCTGCTTTGCGCCTCACTCCCTCTAAATAGAAGTTTCGGGGGTTTCCTTCTAATTGAACTTGCCCGGCACCATGCGCCCTCACTCTGGTTGAGCCCGGTTTCATCTCCTCTTTTAAAAGCATCTTCCCTCCCTCCTCACCGGCCATTCTCCTATAACAAAACGACCCTGCAAATACAGAGAAAATGCACGGGCACTGCGGTCGGTCCTCTGATTGGGCGAGAACAATAAATAAGTCCTACTCTCCTTGACTAAGCAGGGAATTAGAGAACGCCTCTCTCTCTCGGCCATGAACATTTGCTGGAAACAGCCCCCGGGGGGTGGCGCGAAGGCTGCAGAAGCTATTTTTAACTGAGAGATGCGAGCGGCAGCATCTAATCTGGGGCGACCGCTCCGTCTTGACGCTGGGGGCCGCCTCTGTGCGTGGAAGGGAATGCGAGGGAAGCTTCCTGCCGGCGTGGCCAGCAGCAGCTGCAAAACGTGCTCAGAGCCGGCGGTCCCGAGGCCGTGGCCTGCGACCGCTGGGCACCATCCTCTCTTTGCCCCCAGTGGTCAGAAAGGGAAGCGTGTACACCGGAGGGACGCCGCGTGTGAGGACACCAGGCTGCCCAGGAAAGGACGCTACCAGGAGAAGGGGAAGCGCTGGGAGACCAGACCTCCTGGGAGAAACCGCTGGCAGCAAGCCCCATTTGAGGAGGCCGTGGCCTTCCTAAGGCTTTAGCAGAACGACCGAGCATTTGCATTTCCAAACGCGTTGAACAGAAAGTAGAAAGTAGATGGCACTGACAGCGAGAAAGCCATGCAAACTGTTATCGCTCACAGCACAGCCCCCGAGTAGCAGTTGTCCACGGAGCACCATAAATACGGATTTTATAGCATCGGTCGAGTGCCCGGCACCCGTCGGCCGCGCGAAGCCGCTCCCCCATGGGGAGGACGCCCCGAGGCCCGGCCGGCAGCGTCCGCACCGTAACGAGAGGGAGGAGAGCAGGAAACAGAAGGAATCTTACAGAGAGAGGGGGAAAGAAGACATTTTCCAGCCTGACCCCCCTGCTAACTTCCTCTCTCACGATATTTCAGCCACTCGAATATCCACAATACACGATCTGCTGACAGACCAGTGAAGGAGACGGAGATGCTAAGAGCAGCGTTACTGGAGCAGTGTAGTTTCCCCACGCGGCAGGACGGCCCTCCAGGGGCCTCTGGCGTCTGTGCGAGGCACCGGCCGCCGGTGCTGGGCCGGCTTTTCAAGCACAGTGAGCAGCCTTGGGGGTTGAGGTCACATCAATCTCTTTGTCCTCTACGGTGAAGGAAAGGCTTTCTCTGCCCACTGTTTAAACACTTGGGTTCGCTGTGTCCAGGGCTGCCCGCTGCGTGTGCAAGTGTCGCCTCACCCTCGTCGCGTTGCCGTGTGGGAACCGGCTGCTGAAACTCTGCCCACCGTTAACTACCTCGAGCAACAGGCCGATAACTTTCTTCTTGGTGCAGGAGTGTCGTGTCTTCTACCAGCATCCGTGAAACTGGGACCAGCTGACATGTTAGCTTGCAAGGACGACAAAATCTTGGACCGTCGATAGTTTTAGCCACTGAATGTGAACAGCTGTGGCTGACAACTGTGGAAAATGTGCACCATCTGGGGGATGGTCATGCTGGAAACTCAGACTTGTGGGGGGAGGGGGAAAGGGCATTTATTGAAACCTTAAAATATGTACCCCCATAATATGCCAAAACAAAAAAAAAGAGAGAGTAAAGAAGTTAAGCAATAGCAAAAAAAAAAAAAAAAAAAAAAAAAAACCAGCCCGGCACTTCCCCCACCCCTTGCTCCCTCTCTTGCCAAGCGATCTCTACACACGCTGGCCTTTTCCCTCCTCTCTGCCCTCTTCCACGAGGGGAAGCAGCCTGAGGCTCTCACCAGACGCTCAGCTTTGAACTTTTCAGCCATCAGAATCGTGACCCAAATAAAACCACCTTTTTAAAAATATAAATTACCCACCCTCAGCTACCTCTGTATAACAAAACAAAATGGACTAAGACATTACTTGAGGGTTGAAGATACTGTTTAACTATAAATTCACCCAATAATACAGCTTGGATTCATGAACATGTTTATCAAACCTTCTTTATTTTTATTGGGAAAAAAAAAATGACTTCAAAGACCAGCAGGCCGAGCAAATTATTTGATAATGAAAAATATTTTTCAAGAGCTGGTATTATGGTATAATATTAAAAAGGCGATTGTTGGAAAAGCAGAGAAATAAAAATCAAGAAATAGAGAACAGATTTAGCAATGAAAGTAACTAAGAATTGTACTCCTCTATTTACCACTAATTCCGGCTCCTTATGCCTAAAAAAAATGAATACTTGCAGACAGATTTTCAGAAAAGTCTTCCTGAAGGGTAATTTGCGGGAGTATTTGTGTTCATTTTAATGCGGCCCAAAGCAGCCAGAGACAGCCATAAAACAACACCCCAGAAGGCCTTTCGGGGCGAAAGCGCACCTCATGGGGGACCCAGCAGGCAGCGCCTTTAATAACTACCAGCAGCAGCCACGCTAAGCCCCTTACGACTGGCGGTTTCGGTGCACAAATGACAGGCTGTGAAAACCCCTAGCTCCCAGGACAAGGGGATTAAAGATTTCTTTAATGCTTTTATCAGCTCTAATTAATAGTAGTTCTTGGCTTCGGTGATTTAGAGTCTTAATGCATGACGCAGCGCCATTAGGCAGGAAAGTCAAAGCGCTCTCTGCAAATCCACCCTCAGCGCCGGCCTGCCTCTCGCCCAAGCTGAGCCGCGCTGGAACCAGACAGACTCGCCGCGCTTACTCGGGGCCCCTGAGTCGCGTGAACGTTTTTCATCCTCTGGGCGCTGCCACTGGCGACCGCCACAATTTATGGGGCTGAGCTAACGTTGCTGGTCACCCAGACGGGTCCCAGATGCCCTCGCACAGAGAAAACGTGGCATCGTCACGGGAGGGACCCAACCACGGCCGGGCACGTCCAAGCAGGAGCTAAGTCACTTGGGTCTTCTGGCAGGCCAGGGAAGCAGACATTTAGAGACTGGACGTTTGGGTCAAAGCGGTTTGATCGGCTCCTCTGGGCAGGAATAAATGGCGCCCAGTTCATCTGGGGACAGCAACAAGCTTCCTGAATCATTTTCTTAAAAACACGAATTTAAGTGCTGTGAATTTTCAATTACCTCTGCTAATGCTTGTGAAGAGAGGCACACATACTTCGAAACTGGAGATGCTAAAAGGTCGTTTGTGTTTGGCCTGGAAAAGCAATTTGCATTTACGTTTGAGTGAGTCCTGCATTCTGAGAGTGTTTAGCAGTTCTGACCCCAGGGCAAGGGGCTGTTTGAGGATCCTTCTTGCCCACACGCTGTATCCTGAAGAGGAACCGTGTTTCCCCCGAAGCTGGACAACCTCTGAAGACCTGGCCTGGGGGTGACGTCACAGTTCTGGACACACATGTGGCTCGGAGGACTGAGCTGGGGGAAGTTAAGGAGATGATAGCACAGGTGTGCAGAGGTACACGGCTCGTATGCATGCATTTGGGGGCCCCTGCACACCTACACTGCAGAAAAGCTCTGATTTCTCTCCTAGATTTTTCTGGAAAGCCTGCTCACAGCATTCGCTTCCGGCCAGACACAGCACGCAGAGTGACGGGTGCAGCCCTGAGAGCCCGCCCCTCAACCTCCACCCGGCCAGCACCTTGCATTGAGCAGTTTGGGGACCTCTCACTGCAGATGGCAAAGAGTCGGGAAGGGGACAAATGCCTCTGCAGACGTCACCCCTGTGGCCTGCAGCACATTCCTAGTGGGTTCGGCGGAAGGACAGAACTATTTTCTTAGAGTTCAGAGATCTGAGTTGATTTCTCAAGTTTCTAGGGAGAGACGTGATCTCTTGTCTGGGGAACAGCCCAGCCTGCCAGTGAGAAATCCGTCTTGGGGTGGTGCAGACCAAAACCAAATGTCGTGTCCTGCTGGAACCCTCCAGGTCCCCTGGCCAAGCTCACAAGAGAGCAGCTGAGATGGACAAAATGTCACAAGGGAGCCTCACTGGCTGGGCAGCTGCCCAGGGAACGGAGGGCACCTTGAAGCAGGTACGGAAGAGCTGAGTGGTTCCTAAAAATGAGGGCACTGCCTCTTTCTTAGCCTAAGAGTTGCTGGAAGCTCCATTTTCCTGCCCTTTTAGAAAACCCAACTCAACCCCTCAGTTAGAAACTTTCAGACCAATCGCTGTCTCTGTTCTTACCTGCAGCAAATCCAGTCGGCACTCTCTTTACAACACATCCAGAGCCCACCTGCTTCTCAGCATGTCCCCTGCTCTTTCCCTGGGCCAGGCCATCGTTGTCCCCCACTTCCTTACTGAGTTCCCCCACCCCTCCCCCACAGCCAAGTCTCCCGCTGCAGCCACGGAGACCCCAACCAAATATGGGGACCATCCTGCTGCTCCTCTGCTCAAAACCTTCCGGTAGCTTCTGTTTTCCTCACAGTAAAAGCTAATGCTCCTCTAATGGTGCATGAGGACTCTTAAATCCTGTCCACAACACACACACACATGCACACTTCCACATACTTGCACATGTGTGTATATTTATTTACACGTTGCCATAAGTGCTTGTACACATGCTCACATGCATGCACATACATTCACGTGCATATACATATGCACACGTGCTCTCCTGGCCTGCTCTCTCTGTGACCACCTCTCTGGCACACTCACTGCACGCCAGTCCCCTAGCTGTCTTGCTACCCTTCCCAGCACCAGAACGTGCCCACAGTGGGAGGTGCTCCCTCACCACTGCCAAGCCTTGGTGGCCAGGAGTCCTTCCCTGCCCCCACAGAAATCTGCACTGAAACCCCCCCACACCCCCACCCTTCCTTGGCTTTAGTTCCATCCTCAGCTCCCCTCACCACCACTGCACCCGAGCATTGCACTTAGATGCTGAGTTTGCACTCTGCTCCTCAGAAGAGAATGCAAGCCTTGGGGCCAGGGTTTCAGTCTTCCTGACTCCCTAAGGCATCCCCAGCACCCGCCCTGCTGTGGTAGTGATTAAAATATTGCCTCGTAGCGCCACTTCCACCCTTCGACAGCCGTGTGTGATCCTGGCTCTGGGCCCTGCAAACATTGCTGCCCCACCAGCTGGCCTGGCGTTGAGCTTTGTAAGCAGAGGGCGCTGGAGGGACATTGCAGCAGGAAGGGGATTCCCTCCTGACACCCTTCTGGTCCTGCAAAGCCAGTGACCAGTGTCGTGTGGGACACCTCGTGACGGTTACCCACACACCCCAAGCACCCCAGTGGGGGACTTACTAGCAAACTTCTGCAGCACTCAACAGACAATTTCCTGCTTGCCACTTCAGCAAACATCCCCCATCAGCGGGCCCCAGCCACACCCCTCCAACAAGGCCAGACCTGGGGGAGAGGGGTCCTCTTCCAAATGTGTTCCTTCCTTGGGTGTCCCCGCCTCAGCGCTGGCAACACCAGCTGCTCCCTGGCTCCGAGGTGCCGGAGCTCTGAGTCCTCTTCTCCCACTAGCAGGCAATCCCGTTAGCGTTTTTAACACTAAACTTTGCCAGTTCAAACTATCGTGTGGCTTCTGTCCTCTGCCTGGACCCTGCCTGACTGCAAGGGTTCGGCATGGAGCAGTTGCTCCCTAAGCATTTGTTTGAAAGAACGGATTCGCCACTCTGGTCACTTCAGACTGTCACTGTTGAAAGCTCATAGGACCAGACATTTACTACGCTTCATTTATGAAGTGCGGAAGGAGACAGCAGCAGCTGGGAACTTCCTGTGTGTCCCACACAGTGTTGAAAGTGTCCCTTGGTTATCTCATTTGGTCCCCAGAGTACCTTGTGGGGCAGGTATTTATTTTTAATTATGGGGAAATACAGTGACTAATTTATTTCTGTTCGCAAACTGTCTTCAAGGTTTATCCATGTCGCAGCTTGTGTGGGAACTTCCTTCCTTCCCGAGGCCGGATGGTGAGCCGTTGCACGGACACACCACAGTCTACACGCCCGTTCACGGCTCAGTGCACACGGCGCAGTTCCCACGTTTACGGGCTATTGTGAATACGCCCTCATAGAACATACATGTACAGGTATGGGTTGGTTTCTTTTTTATTTATAATTGACATGATAATTTTGTACTTATTTATGGGGCACAGTGAGATGTTTCGATGCATGTATACACTGTATAATCATCAACTCAGGGTGATTACCAAATCCATCACCTTAAACACGTATCATTTCTTTGTAGTGACAACACTTGAAATCTAACTATCTTGAAATATACACTACCAATACACTGGTACTTGCTGTGGTCACCCTGCTGTGCCCTAGAACACCGGAACTTACTCGTCCTAACTGCGATTGGCCTTTTTGTCTTTGTGGGGCGCGGTGGCAACGCCATTCCAAGATGGCGCCCGCTTCCTGGTCACACCCTGCTGTTAGTCTGACAAACAAGTGCTCAGAGCATGTGCAGAGTTTGTCTCCTCCCTTCCAAGTGCCTTATCCAATCAGACAATGCCCAGTGTACTTACTGCCTTTATAAGCAGCCGCCGAGAACGCCTCGGCGTCTTCCGCATGTAACCAGTTAAGCAATCCCCATTAAAGCGCTGTCAGAAGAACTCCGGTTGCCGCGTCTTCCTTGCTGGCGAGGCGGGCGCGACATGTCTTCATTCTACGTTGAGGAAAGTAAGGCTCAGAATGGTCAAACGGCTTCTCCAAAGTTACCTGTCTCTAGGTGGCCCAGCTGATCTCCAGCCCACTTCAACACCCCAGGCCATCTTCTCACTCGTGCTCTGTGACTCAGCCCGGAGACTGGCCCAGGGACAGATGAATCAATAGCCGCACGGCGCGGACCCCAGACCTGCAGGAACACAGCTCGTACTTACCCTCACACCATAGAGAAACGGTCAGCCCAAAAATAACCCTTATTGAAATATAGGTATAACCATTAATATCGGTTAATGTTGGGGTGTGGAACTGGGAGGGGAGGAGACCCCTTTATTTTTCTTGGGCATCCCTAGTTCCCTGATGGTTTGCCGTGAGCAACTGCCATTCTGGCCACAGCTGTGACATTCCAGTTTTCTTTCGCACTCAGACTGCGGGTCCCGGCTTGTGTTTGTGCAGCACCCCAGCCCCACAAGCAGCGGCAGAGCTGGGGAGGTGGCAGTGAGGGGCACTGGGACTCCCACCAGCAATCTCTGGCCACGCCAAC
The DNA here is from genome assembly GCF_040939455.1 of Microcebus murinus. Classification (NCBI taxonomy): domain Eukaryota; kingdom Metazoa; phylum Chordata; class Mammalia; order Primates; family Cheirogaleidae; genus Microcebus; species Microcebus murinus. Next base: position 4,785,307 of record NC_134114.1, on the reverse strand, counting down.
TCCAGCCAGCCCCAGGCATGCTCCTCGGGCACGCTGCCCAGACCAACGCAAGGGGCCTCGATCTTTGGCCCACCCCCAAGTGCCACATGGCCAGACCCCATCCTGGACAGGGCAGAGACACGCCGAGTGCTGGCTGCCACAGGCCATGTAGTCTCTGACTTTCTCTAAACACCGGCACACGCTCACCCCTCTCCCAGGGTCATTTTCCCTCATGTCCTTTCTTCCCTGCAATGCCACCCCTGAAAGACACTGAGCGCTTCTGCAGTTCGTGTATTGTGTCTCTAGAAGCTTCCCTCAGTGGGCAGTTGGGGCAAAGAGCTTCGAAACCTGGCAATGACGCCAAGGTTTGCTGTAGTTTAAAGACAAGAAACAGGGTCAGGTCAGGATGGCTGAGGGTGTCCAGACATTGTCAAGTGGTCACTGCCCAGTCGCTTTCTAATTACAAACAGATGTAGCTATACAACTTTTTAGAAATTTTAGAAATTTTTAGAAGAAATTTTAGAAATTTTTCCTCACGGTAAAAGCTAATGCTTCTATAACGGTGTACGAGGGCTCTTAAATCCTGTCCATAACACACACAAGTGCACACTTCCACATACTTGCACATGTGTGTATATTTACCTATAGCCATAAATGCTTGTGTGCCATAACAGCCCGATCCTGGTGTTTTAAAATCCGTCAATAAGTGTGCCCGTCAGCACCCCTTTATGGAAAGGACAGCTCCAAGCATGCCTCAAGTGTCCTCCACGTGGCATCCCATTCAGGCTGTTCTTTTCAACCCGTCATACAGAGAATTGCTCGCGGCCAAAAGCGTCCTAGGCCTCGCCTGACAGTACCTGCGTCATCCTGCTCTTACGTCAGAACACCGGCAAATTGAGTTCTAGACATCGTGCACTGTCTCAAGGAAAATGTTAGCTACAGATGCGAACGCTCGGAGGAAGTGGCGCCTCTGTGCTTTGGCAATTTGTAAATGACAGTTTGCAACAGCCCTTAGAAGAAAATTTTCTAGCATCAGAACAGTTATTGGGAAAGCACAGGTGAGAAGTCCAGAGAGTTCCGGGAGCTCACAGAATACAAGGGCACTTCCTGCATCATCCTCGATGCACAGTGATGTGGACACACCTTCTCTCTCTCTCTGTCTCTCTCTGTCTCTCTCGGTCTCTCTCTCTGTCTCTCTCTTTCTCTCTGTCTCAAGAGGGATCTTGAAATAGTCCAGGTAGAAGACAGATAGCCTCAGAAGACCTATATTATACACGTTTACACACACACACACACACATATATATATATTTCACAGATTTGGGAAATCAGAGCTAAACAGAAATAAGATGTTTTAAGTGACTTACGCCAGGTCCTTGCTTACAAAGACTCAAAGGCAACCAAATATCACCGTCACTCAATCACTGACAGGCGCAAGCAGTGCAAAGGCCAGATGTGCTGATTAAACACCACCTCCAAATATAATAAAGTGAATTAAGTGACACAGATAGGCAGCCATGACTCATTGAAATGAAGGAACAGACAATTGGAAAAAATAGCAAAAGGATCAATTTTCCCCTCTTGGCATTTGAAGCTACCTGTTACTTAGAATTGACTCCGTCTCTTCCTGACTCCTGACGTCCCAGCTTTAGAGCAGCCGATGGCAGGGAGAAGGATCTGCCGCATTCCGAGGAATGCTGCTGTAAATGCCCAGGCTCCTGGCAAGTGACAGAGACCCAGCGTCATTTGGCCAAAGCCACGAAAGGGCCATCTCAGCTCCCTGGAGTGGGAGTCTAGGACGAATGTCCAGCAGGCTGAGGCCGGGGACGACAGCATCGACACCAGGACACCCTCTCCGTCCCTGTGGCCTCACATCTCTGCCGTCTCCAGTCCTCACTGTCCCTCACTGCAATGAGACAACCCCATGTGCTGGAGAAGGTGGCTTCTGACAGCGCAACCTACAAGCTTGCAGGCCGCATCTCGAGATTAAGAGCTCCCCCTTCCCATCCAACTCCAGGGAATGTCCAGGGAGGTGCTCTCATTGCCTCCCAGTAATGGTAAAGCCCCCACCCAAGTGAGTTCTGTGGACCCTGCTGCTATATTTCCCCAGCCTGTTATGCACGCAACACAGTACCTGGGGACGGGGGAGAGACTGCCATCCCACAGGACACACGGGTTTAGGAAGAGAGTTCTACAAAGAAGGGACCCAGGCACCCTACAGCAAGGGTGGGGGCTCCCTGGCTGCTGTGACCGTCCCCAAGGAGCCAGAGTCAGAAGGACTTTGGGCATCCTCCAAGAGACCCGGAATAAACCTGTCACGATACTTCATTGTATTTCAGCTCATTAAAAAACTGGCCCAAAGAGAACAAAAAGGATGCCAGCTCTAGAAATGCATCAGAATCAGCAAGCAGAAATACTGAAAATGGGCTTTGACCCAGCAGTAAAATCATTTTATCAGGTGGTTCCAGCTGAGTTCCTGCAGACAGGTTTCCGGGTAGACTTTCCATCTCAGGAACACATGTACACACGCATGCACAAACACATGTGTGAACACATATGCAATACTCACATGCACATTCTCATAATGCACATGGCACGCAAGGCACATACATGCATGTGCACACATGGGCACATGCACACGTACACAGTACACACCCAGCTTGGACAGTGTCTGGGCCAGGACAGGGCAGGCATGTCCTGAAATCCCAGTGGCTTAACCGACCACAGCTTGTTTCCCACTCACACGGGCAAAGGAGCCCAGGGGCGCTGATCTGTGACGCCTCTCTCAGCACGGGAGTCCGTGGTCTTCAAGGCAGGAAATACCGAGCTGAGGGACAATCCCGAAGCTGAAGCACTTCCCGAGAAGAGCAGCTCACCGGCCTGCAGGGGCCAGAAAGTGCAGGGCACCCGCAGACGGTGGGCAGGGGTGTCCTCGAACCCCGTCACGATCGTTCGTGTCTCTAAGTAAGGATGTGCTGGACAATTTTACATGTCGATTTTGTTGGGCCACGGTGCCCAGATATTTGGTCAGACACGACTCTGGATGTTTCTGTGAGGATGTTTTTTGAATGAGATGAACATTTAAATGGGTGGACTTGCAGTAAACCGGACTGTCCTCCCTACGTGGTGGGCCTCCTCCCGTCAGCTGAAGGCCTGGAGAGGACGAAGGCTGAGGTCCCCTGCGCAAGAAGGGATTCTGCAGACGCCTTCGGACCCCAACTGCAGCTCCTCCTGTGTCTCTGCGGACTGACGGCTCCCCTATCACCGGCAGGCTCCAGACTCCTCAGGCCACCGCAGCCGTACCATCCACCCCGTAAAGCCTCTCTCTCTCCATGCACACACACACATACACATACATGTATATATACATATATACACAAACATGCACACATAGACATAGACATGTATATGCACCTGTATACATGTATGTGTGTGCATGTACATGTATGTGTATACATGTATGTATGCATATACATGTGTATATACATGTGTGTATACATATACGTGCATATGTGTACATGTGCGCATGCATGTGTGTGCATGTGCACATATATGTGCACACACATACATATATACACACACATAGGAAAAGAGGGACAAAAGAGCTTGATAAGACATTTGCTGGAAGCTTTCATCATCAGAGGAGCAGGACTGCGTATTGTCTCAAAGATCTCAAGCCGTGGGTGGTGCCTTTCTGGTACTCAAGACCCTGAAAACGAACCACCTTCCTTTTCTTCCCGCACAGCACCTCGCCTTCGCAAGCTGAGTGAGCTCAGGGGCCATCCCCGTGACCCAGCACCTACCCCAGTCTACGCCGTGGGCGCCGTTCCATCTCTAGGTTCTTGTTACCACCCCACACTGAGCAGCCCTGACCACTGTCTCGTGCTTCCTTTTGCTGCCTCTGCATCACGCTTGGCTGTTCGCGTGCCCACAGGAACGAGGACTGTCCTTGATTTTGCATTTGCACCAATGCAGCAGTGAGAAAGGAAAGGTCTGCTCTATGGGAAAGGGATCACCACCAAAAACCAAACCCAAACTGACCTTAGTCTTACCTGGGAAACAGAATATCCAACAACATAGCGTCTCTCACCTCCATCTACAGGTAACGACCCTGTGGTGTCACATGGTAGACAAACGTCCACTCCAACCTTCAACCCTGTTTTCATTCCTATCCTGGCTCATCATGACTCAGTTTCCCTCCCTACAACATAAATTAAGAAGACAAAAATTCCCTCAAATTTCTTGCAAGGATTGGCGTAAGCAGCAACAAAACACTATCCTTGGCAAGTGTCCTAAATCACAAAACGGAAAACCCACGAACGACAGGTACCTCTAAGAGGACTCATACCGAAGCCAGAACGAACCATCCTACCCCTGCAGCCATCCTCCTCGAAGCAAGGGGGCTGCTGTTTTGCAAGAACCGTCTGCTGCCCTCTTCTGCTATTCAGCCGGACGCTCGGCAGTCCTTCCCCACCACTAAGAATAAAATGCACGTGGAACCTGACGCGACCAATGCCAAGTCGTCCCAGCCAAATTCAGGTTGTATTTTTAAAAGCGCCTATAACACCGTCTATAAATAGAGAGGCTCTCCTGTTATTTTAATTGCTTCATTTTGATGAAAACAGACTCCACTTGGTCAGGGTTTAGAGATGGCCCCGCAGGGCTGGCTCCCAGCCCTCGTGCCACAGCTCAGTGCAGGCCTGCCCTGCAGAGGGAGGGCTGACTCCAGCCAAAGGAATCTTGGGGTGGCCGTGTCATTGCACCCAAAGTATCTTGGTGACTTCTCGATCTAGGTCAGCAATTCCAAAGTTTCCTTTGGGGACTTCCAGGGTGTTTCAAATCCTTTCAAGCACGTGCATATTTCTAGAAATCGAATGACGACTTAAAGTGAACATGGACCGCAGAAGGCTCCTCGCAGCTGGAGGCAGACGCAGGTCTGAGTTGGACACTTCACCCCTGCCGTGGCTCCGGAGTCTGCTGGCAGATGGGCGTGTCTGAGCCCAGGCGTGCCACCTGGCCAGGCAGGGGGAGGGGGGTTCGCTACAGCCTCTCACTGGCTTGGGGAGGACAGGGAGGCAGCCCTGGGGGCCCCTCCCTGCCTCCAGACCTGGGCGGGAGGCTGAAGGGTCTGGGGTAGTCCTGGCCGGTGGCTCCCGTCTGCCTATGTGACACCATGTGCCACCACGAGCCACATGTCAGACAGGCAGAGAGTCAGGCGCAAGGAAATCCATTCTGCCCCTTGTGAAAGCTGAGCCTCCATGCCCAGCCTCAGACAGCCCCCCTCCTGTAGCAAGGCCCCAGAGCTGCGCCCGCCAGACTGCCTGGCCAGGCAGACCCTTAGAGCCCCTCCTCTCCGATTTCTTCTCTGGGTCACTAACCCTAAGACCACCAAGGATCAGCTAATACTCACCTAGCAACATGAGGACGTCACTCTGCCAGTCACCAGCTGCGTGACCTTGGGAATGTTCCTTAACCCCCCTGTGCCCCTCAGTCTCCTCATCCGTAAAGTGGGGGCGATAATGACACTCACTCTTGGGCGGTTGTGAGGATGAGCAGGTCCACTCGGTGCGGAGCTCGCACGGGTCCCGGTGCACGGCAAGCCCCATGCACTCAGCCGTACGGTCATGCAGTATACAAGTTAAAATAATTGTGAGTATCACGGATCCATAGGATCGATTGATCGTACACAAACGTGAGTTTGTTCTAATCAACTATGTCCCGGCTGAGAGAACAGTCTCCACGAAATGTTACCGCGTAGGTGTGTGTGTATTCACGCAGCACCCGTTCAGTAAACAGCCTGCAAACATTATGATGCACTTTATTTGTTCCTGGACGGTGATTGTATCATTTCCCTGTCTCTGTCTCACAGAAAACAGGTAACGGAGCGATCCATTTGGATGTGTAAAATAAACCTATCAAAGCAAACCGTAGCGACAAACCACGGGCGTCTCCGCTCTCCTGCAGCTTCCTGCCACGCCTCTCAACGAGCAGGCACCGAGCCATCTGCCCGGCTTCCTGGTGGGCCCCGGAGTCTCATTGCAGGGCCCAGCGGATGCGCAGGACAGCAGGGTCCAGGTGGTCTTCTGCCACCTGCAGGGAAGCCTCTCAACCTCTGGCCACTAGCTCAAAATGGGGAGCCTTAAAATATGAACTCAATAGCCCCGCCTCGACTTCTAAACTGCACATGGCAGTGAGCTAGCACCGTTTATGCTATCCTAGATTAAGCTTAAGCCCGTTATGCAAAGGGAGGTGACACGAGATCTGGAAAATGGGCTACACATCTACTCACCATCCAATTGGTACCGACCGATTAAATCTATGGTGCTCACACAGTGCCAGTGTTCAGCAGGGGTTCGGGGGAGAGGGAGACCCACATCTTAGGGATGCGGCAAGCATTGTGGGGGGTAAGGGATTACTTCTAACCCTTTTTAGGGAGGGGCAAAGATACACCATGTAACCAAAATGTCTAAAAGAAAAGAAAATGAGTGGAGGGGAGAGGAAAGGAGAGAAGAAGAGGGGAAGGGACAGGAGAGGAGAGGTAAAAGGAAAGGGAAGAAAAGAAAAGAGAAAAGTAAAAGGATTTACTAATCTACGACATTTATGCCCAGCAGACATGCAAGTGGATCTGAGAGAAAAAGGCCTGGTTACTTGGCAGCAAGTCGAGTTTCTCAAACATCACTCGCGGAGTCCTCCTTCCAGCTCTGCCTGTTGCCGTCCTGGGCATCGGGGACTCGGATGCCCGGGTTTCGTGATGCTGGCATGATTCTGTTATCAGTAGGGGAAAGGCAGTTACCAAGGACAAGATTTCCAACAGCCACGTGAGCCTGGCCTACCTCGGAAAGCCGCCCCACCCAGAAGGAGCACGTTTGCAATGACAGACGCAGGCCCTTGCCCCTGAATGTCTGGCAGGGCGGGAGGAGGTTGGTGGAGCCTACCAGCCTCAGGAAGGGGTCTCCCCGCACCCACCGAGGAGCGAGAGCGTGTGGGACTCAAAGGCAGACACCTCCCTTCTGTGCGCTGCAGTCTGAGTCCGTGTGGGGGCCATGGGGGACTTAGAAGCAAAAAAACACTGTAGAGTCCCATTTGGGGTATTGACAATAATTTTATACGATGTAAAATTTGACTCAACGTTAATCATGGGGTGCCCTTGGATTAAGCAGCTGCATTCAGGTACCTGGCTCAGAGTTCCTTTCCATCGCTCTGCTCTTTCAAGAACAATCGCTGGCAGGAAGCGTTCTCCTCTCTGCAATGCTATGGGGCAGTGTGATGCTGGATCATTCCTCTGGGTGTGGGAGCAGATGCCATCACTTGGGCCATGTGTCACCTTGAGCAGGACAGTCAGCCTCCTGTGCCTCAGTTTCCCCATATCCACACTGAGAATGTTAGCACCTTTCTCATAGGTTCCTTGTGATGACTGGCTGATGTTCCGAAGCACTTCAAACAGTCCCAGAAACACAGTGGGTTGTGCTTCACCATGAGCTGTTACCATCATGGAAGCCACCAGAGCACACCGAGTGACCCTTGCACACTATCCACGCTGGCCGGGACGCCTGGCCACAGTCATGACATGCAGAGTCATGTTTGAGTTCTTGGCATCTTAAACCAAGACAGAAGTCTGTGATCAAAAGCAAAAGTATTCAATAAAACAGAGGCATTGACATCCCACTTTCGAGCGTTTGGATGCATGGACTCGAACAACATTAAAGGTGAACTGGGTCGAGTGAGTGATTCAGTACAGAGATCAGCAAACTGCAGCCACGGGCCAAAGCTGGCCCTTCACCTGTTTCTACGTGACCCTGGAGATAAGGAAAGTTCTTACATTTTTAAATGGTCGAAAAAAAATCAAAAGAGGATGAACGTTTTGCGGCACATGCCAAGTACGTGGACTGGAAACTCGAGTGTCACGGGTATTGCTCTGTGGGGACACAGCCCCCTCCTCCGTCTGCACTTGCCGCTGGCTGCCTGGGGAGCACAACGGGTTGGGTGGCAGCACCCTGCGGCCCACGGAGCAGAACATACTCACTTCCTGTCCCTTTGCAAAATCAGTTTCTTTTTAACTCGATTCTTACTTTTCCTTTATCTGTCTTTGCCAGCTGATAACACTGCAGACTCTGAAGAATTGAAGAGAGAACTCCAGACGCAGGTTTAAAAATGAGAGCGTTGCAAAGTACTGGCTTCAGAAAAAGACATTCAGGCAAACTCATAATCTTCACTCATTGAATTTCAAATGAAAACTGATTTCCAGTGGAAACAGAAGGGGAAGAAATGCTAAACTATAATTTTTTCTGAGAATAATAACATGGAATAAAAGGGACTTTTTTCCCCCCCTACATCCTCATCATGCTACAGGTATTTGGGGTTTTTAATCTCTTCTACCTGATGTAGGCATTCATGAAACCTCAAGAAGAAATATGATCAAAGTAAAATTGAAAGAAAAAGACATAAAAAATATGCCTTGGATTTGTTACACTTCCTTCAAGCTCAGTGCTTAGCGGGTCGTTTTTATTTTCCTTTTTGATTTTATTTGTAGACATCACTTCTAATGGATTTTGTGCCTTTTGTTTTTCAAACCGTCTCGTGGAGGATCCGCGTAAGTCAAGACAAGCTCTTATCTGCTGCTGATTTGTATGAAATACACAGTGTGCCTGTGTCTGTGAGTGCTGTTCTCCACGAAGGCGCTTGTTTTAATCATTGCAAACTTCTGGAGTTCTGAAAAAATGATAAGGAAGCAATTCCCATCCCCGGGGAGCAGCACTCATGGCGGCTGAGCCCTGGCACGGAGGGGCCCAGGGGCGCCCCGGCTGCTGACACACGGACCAGAGCTCCGGCCACACGCAGGAGGGGAAGACGACCCGCCAGGTCGGGCCTCCCCTCCCCAGGCCACAGCAGGAGAACCGGGTGGAGTGACGATGGCAGTGATGGCGTCGTGATGTTTCCTTTTGCGGAGAAGAATCTCAGGTTGCGCCGTGAAGACCCCGTTAAACGCCACTGTGCGTCCTCGTGTTTTATGGCTCCTACCCGACGTGGAGTCCACTGTGGACAATCCTCGCACCAAAAGCCCCTGAGTGGGGGGCGGGTTGTCAGAAGCCGATCAGCCCTCGTCCCAGCGGCCCTTGGAAGTGAAACTCGGCACCCCATGTGCTGGGGTCCCCACGTGCTCCAGGGGCACCTCCCGCCCCGCCCCGCCCCCGGCCGGGCGCCCACGGAGCCTCTTCCTTCCTCCCGCCCAGGGGTTCCTGTCCTCTCGGGATCCTCCCTTGACATCCCTCCCATGTTATGAAGGGGTAACCTTCGCGTGCACGTGGCGTTCATTAAGTGCAAACTCTCATTGCATGAAAGAGCCTTCGCCGCGTGCCCCGGTTTGATTAGTAGCAAAGTCTGACTCCGTGTCATTCACACAAAAACACGAATCTCAGCTGCGGTGCTCAAGGAATGACATCCCGGCTCCCGCCGCCTTCAACAGGAGCACGTCCCATCAGCGCGGGCTCCAGCGTCCTGGACATCGCTAGCCCAGACGACACAGAGGCGGCGCAGCCCCACCAACTCACAAGAAAGTCTTAGATGGAGAAAGCAGATTGAATAGGACACAACTCTCTCCCCTCACATGTAAATGTTTATTTTTTTAGTAGACTTTATGTTTTAGAGCAGTTCTAGGTTCATGGCAAAAATGAGTGGAAGATGCAGAGATTTCCCCATATGCCCCGTACCTCAACACCCACACAGCCTCCCCAAGACAGACAGAAAATAGACAAAGGATGTCCAACAGATGGAAACTTCAGCATGCCTGGAAAAAAGAAACCAGAATAAATGCAGATCAAATGTTCTTGAGCAGTGGGGTGCAGTGGCTCACACCTGTGACCCCAGCAGTTTGGGAGGCCAATAAAGGAGGATCCTTTGAGGCCAGGAGTTCAGGACCAGCCTGGGCAACATATCGAGACCCCATCATTATGAAAAATAAGAAAAATTAGCTGGGCATAGTGTCACGTACCTGTAGCCCCAGCTACTCTGGAGGCTGAGGCAGAAAGATCATTGAGCCCAGGAGGCTGAGGCTGCAGTGAGCTGTGATGAGGCCAGTGCACTCCAGCCAGGGCAACAGAGTGAGACCCTGTCTCAAAACAAATTTGCTTGATCAACATCAAGTTATGTTGAGATTAATTTATTAAAGTTTAATTATAAAATTTGTTTTTTCCATGTATTAGAAAGGGAGGCTTCTAAACTAATCATAGATTGCACCTGGGGTTAACTTCCAGATTGTAAACCCAAGTGTAGAAACGTAGTCATCTTAAAGGAAGCTAATTAACCACTAAGGACTTTGGGGGGACGTTTTACGTGAAACAAAATGTCGTCAAGTCATTTGTATCAGGATACAACTCAAGTAGCATGCCAAGGGACACTGGGGTTACATAAGGAACCCCAATAAATCATAGTCCAAAGAGAACCCTCCAAAAAATGTAATGAAGGCCATTATTATGTAGTGACGAGTGAAAAGGTGGTGAATTTCCTTATCTGTGTTTGCCTCTTACTTGGTAAACACTCACACCTCATTACTTCCTTGACACCAAACTAGGGCAACGACTCCTGTCATCCGGGTGCACAGTCCAGCCTCAACTATTTTCAAATGTTTTCTGTTCACAAGATCGTTTAAATGTTTGGTGAAAATATTAAGTCACATTTGTGATTACCACGCTATTCACGCTGTCTTTGCTTGTGCTGTGCTGCAGGCAGAGGCGACACGTCTAGCCCCCAACTCTAGTCCCACATCACAGACATGGCCACGCCCATCCACACCCTCCTGTGTAGCACGACAGGAGACACACGACTTCACACCAAGAAGAGCTGTCTACGTTTTACACCTTGACACAAACACAGCTGTGCTTAAAGTGGTCGACTTGTCCGTGCAGACAGCAGGGCAGGGGCGGGGTGGGGCCAGGGGAAAGCCCCACCCATCCTCCATCTCCAAACTCCTCCCCCTCGATGGTAGTTGCATCTTCCCAACGAGTCCTGCTTCCAGTTCTCCCAGGTTGAGTTCTCTCCTGTGCGAGAAAGAGCCTGAACCCAAACAAGATGTCTCAAAAGACAAAAGCAAGCAGCTCTAAGTGACAACCCTGTGCCCCAAGGGACAAGGTGAACACATAGACACTTCAACTCCTTAGTCCCCAAGTTCTTAAGATCTTTCTACGGAGCTACTATTACCTCAGAAACACCTTCTTAATGTTTCCCACCGTTTGGAAGAAGCGAAATAGTTTTAGAATGTGCAATGCGTGTCTTATTTAATCTCAAGATTTTTTTGAAGGAAATTTCGAGAAACAAAAAATTTTACAGCACCTGACTGTTCAGTCATTCACCGGAAAGTATTTAGCACCTACTGTGGTTTCATGATGAGCAAGAAAATCTCCCAACGTTTTGTTAACAAGATCTACCTCTGGGAAGTCGCCCAAGAAATAGTTGCTATTATTTTACGGCTGTGGATAGTCTACAGAGTTCAGGAAACTTAATATCAAGTTAAATCAGATTTGTACTGTGCTTTTCACACTTCGCCTTATTAAATCTACTTGGAGAATATCCGCACAAATAAATGATCACAAATTCGTGAACTGTAGCAGAATGGTTAGCATTTAAAGAAACCCTGGTGTGAATTCCTTGGCAAATCATACACTCTGATTCATTTGTTTAATATGTACTTTTGCAAACACTTTGGATTTTATTAGGAAAGGAAATATGTAAATTTGGGAAAGAATGTAAACTGCACTTTCTAACATTAACTTTTAAAACGTCCACATATGAACCTTATTTCCAGAACGTAAAAAACGAGCCTCTTCCATTCTGCATCCTCACTCTGGCAGCGCTTGCCGCGCCCCTCGCTGATTTGCGCATGCGCAGCAACCCAGCTGTCGTGGGATGGTGGCGACCTCTACAGGCTACAGGTGGGAACTGTCCAATTTAAAGTTCTTTCAACATCTCCAGGCTCCTAGAAGAATTACCCATGAAAACAGAGTTTTTCCTTCTTGTTGTCTGTTACTGCTCACACCCAAGGCCCTTCCACCTAAGGCAATCACTTTCTTACACTTTCATGAAAAATGCTTCCCTTATTCCTTTTTGCTATTTTTGCCAGTAAAGAGTTTTTCTTTCATTTCTATTTATGAGTTAAACTATAAAAATGACTCTAAGTATGCTCAGAGTCTGTATCAAGGTAACAAAAAGAAAGACATCTGAAATAAAATCAGACAACATCACTAACCTTTGCTAACCCTTGATTCTCCCTAAAGACCCCTACACAGAAACTCCACAAATTCCATTTCCTAAGTATCAGGATTCCTGCTCTTTAAAAGGCTATAGGTGACTACCTCTCTTGTTAATGCATTAGTCTGTTTCTCCGTTATTGCAGATTGGTGTTTTCTAGAATTTCAACACCTTGTGTATTAATCGGAATGGAGTAAGCTGCAGTAACAAACTACCCTGAGCTCTCGGTGGCTTTGCACAAAGCTCCATCAGTCCCCTGCCACCCACCCACCCCACAAAGTGTTCCATGCCCCACTATCTGGGGACACCGGCTTCCAAGTGGTGACTTGAAGACCCAGGCGAATGGCTCCCCACAACTGCACCACCTGGACGGCATGGCCTCCGGAGCACTGCATCAGTGGGGAAGGGCTGGAAGGCTGTGCCCTTCCTCTGAAATGCTTTAGAAGCCAGGAGTGATGCTTAGGGTTGTGGCCCACTTTCCAGTGTGTGCCACGTGGCCCTGCTCAACTCCAGGGGGCTGGGAAATGGGGGTTTCACGTGAACACTCACTCAGCAGCAAATGTCTCTGTGACATAGTATATTTCAAAAATATTTTAAATTTGACACTCTTAAAGGAGAGATGGATCTAACCCAAAATTTCAACCCCACTTAACACTGCCCTCCATGAGAATATGCAATCTTAATCAGTTATAAACTGCTGTATTGCCTTTAAAAATAGAAAAAGCAGTGGGTGGAGCAGTTTCCTTCAAAATAAAGACAAAGAGGAATAACAGTTAAGTAATAAGGTACCACTTCTGAGATGCAGAGATCAGCCTAGTCATTTGGAGCAAGGTGTGACCAAGAAGAACCACAAAAGGTGGTACACCACAGGGCAAGAACTCCAACAATTCTTTTTTTTTTTTAAGTCTCCATAAAGACTGTCAAAAATTGCCAATGCTAACTATATTGCAAGTCATCACCATAGAGTATCGGGAAATTTTTTCAATTATCAATAACAGAGCCTCAGATAAGCCTCATTGGCTATGATACCACCACTGTGCAAAGTTCAAAACAATTCTTTATGGATTGCAAACAATGCAGTACACTTACAAACGGGGAGAGGAGAAAAGGTAAATAAATCCCAGCGTGTGACTTCTCGGCCCCCTTAAGCCTCAGTGGAGAAATAGCACCTCCCAGTGATTCTTCCTCATATAATCTTTTTTTCCTGGTTTTTTGCTTTATTTTGTTTTCTCATATAATCTTGCAGTTGCCACACAGGAAGAGGAATTCAGCTCTCGGCTTTATTGCAATGGCTGAACTCTAATACATTTCTGGGCATTTTAAATTGCTTCCAGAAAAACTGATGAGCCACGATCTCATATAACCGTCCATCACAGATGATTTTTCAAGTAACTTTTGGAGATAATCAGTGTCCCCAAAAAAAGATGATGCAGTGAAACAGCATAATAGTCCACACTGTCAATATGTTCCGTAAGGGGCCAGAAAAATAGGCTGGAAGAGGGAGGGAGGGAGGTGATGAGTGAACAAAGAAAACGAGATTTGTGAGGGTGGCTCAGGGGAAAATTGGCTGTATCCAGAGCTGTCTGCCATAAAACGGTGATCAAATGTACGTGTGATGGGGTGAGACATGAAGTTTCATCTCCTGGTCGTTTACATGAGACATGGAACAAGTCCCACTTCCCCCTGGTAGCCCCATAGACACACATGTATGCACACAATCACACACACACACACACAATCACACACACAATCACACACACAATCACACACACACAATCACACACACAATCACACACACACAATCACACACACACAATCACACGCACACACTCACACACACACACACATACAATCACACACACACACAATCACACGCACACACTCACACACACACACTCACACACACACAATCACACACACACACACAATCACACACACAAAGTCAAGGGCAAGCCTACCATATAACAAGCTGTTGGGCTCAATGAGGAGGTAGCCAGGTGAGGAAGGAAAAAATAAAAGCAGCCCTGACATTTGGTGGCTGGCCTGACACCCACAGCTGGGCCAGGCTACTCCCCTCTTGGACACGAACATTCTCACAGAACACCTACCCGGGACAAGGTTACTCTGACAGCATGGTTACGTGAGAGAAAGCAAGGTGCTTGATAATTTTGTCTCAACACAGAAAAACACAAGGTCACTGTGCCACCCACAGAATCCCAAGCACGCCCTCCCCATTGGAGTGAGTGACTGATACCTCGTCCCCTATTGCGACTTTATCTTCATTGTAGTCTTCCCTCCTTATAGGTAAGATGTATCGAGATACTCAATCTTAGGAATTTCCCTGCTTTCTGATAGCTTCCAATCTCTAGCAAATACCTGCTTTGTTAGACCTTCCCCAAATCACCCAACCAAAGTCCCACCCAATCCCATCCCAAGTTCTTTCCAGCCCCTCCTGCTGAGCCGCCCCACCGATCCGCATGGTGGGTTTTCTCTCTTGCTGAAGTAACTGACCTACAGGCACGCTCCTGCTGGGCTCTGGCTGGCAGCGTTGACGCAGGAGGGAAACCTTCCCAATCAGAAAGAGTGTACGAGACCAACGGAGGGGTTTCTCTTCCCTCTCCACGCCTCCCAATCCTGCTGGAAGATTATACATAAAAACAGGCTGGAAGAGAGAAGGAAGGGAGTTGGAGGGAAGAAAGTAAGAGCAAGAGAGTTTGTTCTTGTTTGCTGTTGCCTCTAAGCATCTCCCCGCTGCTTCGGTATTCGCTCACAGATAGCACACATGCGTGTAAGTCCGGAGAGTGGACGTGGATTTGGAAATAAAGATCTGATTCTCTCTCCTTGCCTGGACCTACAAACATACCCAGCGATGCGGAGGCAGGGAGAGGACGGCACTGAGGTGAGAAGAGGTGTGGCTAGATGGGACAGAGCAAACGCTAACACAAATGGAGCCAAACTTGGCACAGCAAGAAGCCTGTTCCTAGCGTGTCGTGGGAGGACACGACAGAAGCTGGACAAATGAGCCAGGTTTCCAACCCCCAGAGGCAGCAGAGTGCGGCGGGGCCCCACCCTCAGGAGCCGCGTTCTGCGCTAGCAGCAGCTGTACCCACTTAGGCTGATCCATGCGGGGGCTGTGCAGAACCACCTGGACCCCTGAACAGCAGGACTGTAGGATACTCTATTAATATAGCTTGTCTTAAAGTCTATTTTGTTTGATATTACCATAGCCTCTCTAGCTCTCTAATGGTTACTGTTTCCATAGTATATATATTCTTTATCTTTTTCCTTGTAACCTATTTGCATCTTTAAATGTAACTTGTATCTCTTGTAGACAGTACAGAGTTGGATCTTGCTTGTCTTTCCGACAATCTCTGCATTTTGGTTGGAGAGCTCAGTCCCTCCACGTGGTTGCGATTGTGTCTGCCATTTTGCTGCTTTTTCCTTGTATGTCATGTCATTTTTCACTCTCTAAGCCTCCTTTACTGCCTTCTTTTATGTTAAGCAAATAGCTTTACTTGAACGGTTGGAATAAATTTAAAAGCATTTCAAATTTAACTAGTTGTTAATTAGTATTCATATTGTGTCTCTATATTTGAGTGTTCTATCTGCAAATTCTCAATAGGTTTCTTTACATAAATATGTATTATATTATATATACATACATACATGTACACACATGCATATCACATGTATATGCACACACATTAGAGTTCACTATCTATGTACACACACATACACGCACGTGCTAGAGTCTTCAGGCTTCCAGTTAGTTACAAGAAAATGGTTCATCATGGACCTTAATTAGTAGAAAATATGTTCCCCCCTTAATATTATTAACTCCCCCCCCCATGGTTTACCTGAAATGACTGGAAAATGCTAATTAATCATAGCGGACCTCACAAGTTCTGGCCTAATTGAGAAATCAGCCCAGGGCAGGTGGGGATCAGAACAGCAGCGTTGTCTTTGGTGAAGCTGAGAGAGAGGCAGAGGCTCAGCGCCGAGGCCACAGTGGACCTTCCCGTCCTGCTCGCATCCCTGTGTCACCTGCAGAGCAGCCGGACAAACGCCAGCCAACCTTTGCTCAGACAAATGCCAGAATCTAGTGTGATGTCCTGGCCGGAACGCTCAGATACTGGGCTGCTGGTCTCAGGACTAGCTCCGGGCCCGATCCATCTTGGAGTATGTCAGACCCGGCACAGCACCGATTTTGGGCGCGTACAGCCAATTTCTACTCGTCTGTGTTTGACACACTAACGGTAGCTCCCAATTATTCGGCATCCGCCACACCAGGCTTTCCAAAGGCTTTATTATTAACCCTGACAACACCTGCCAGGCATGGTGATCCTCATTTGACAGATGCGGGTACTCAGGGAGGTTAAGCAGCCTGCCCGGGGCACGGGGATTCCCGCTCAGGACTAGCTCCCTCCACCTGCAGTCAAGGTCCTCGCAGTTGGCCAGGATCCAGGCAGGTAGCTGGCGAAATTCCGGGTATATAGCCATCAGGCACGAAATCCAGCCAGGACAGCCGAGCGGGAGTCACTGAGAAATGACAATAATGCACTGAGCTCATTTCCTGTGTGAGGAACATCCAACAATTGCACACCTCATTTCAGTCAGCCCCTCCTATTCCGTATGATAAAGATGTCAACTCCATTTTCAGGGGAAAGCCCTGGGCCTTTGCCAAGATGATCAGGCTTATCCGAAATCGAGCTCTTCTGCTCCATTTCCCTTTGCAGCCCGAACCCTGAGTGGGTCCAACTCAAAAGTCCCGAGGCTTACCCAAAGCTTCTGGAAATTCCAGGCATCTTTAGTTGATCTTGCAACTAGACAGAAACTCTAGTTAAAGGGCTTCACTCACTAACAAGGAGTCAACTAGCCTTGCTGCCAGGGAGTCACGTTTTTCCCAGGGTGGCGCTAGGATCCGGGGCCTCAGGAGGACCCATCTATAGACAGCTCAGGAAGACCTCATCTCATCTCTCCTGCAGCCGGGGACACAGGAGCAAGGGCTGCTGCAGCCCAGAGCAGGAGTAAGCAGGCTGGGACGGAAACGTCACTGTTGCTGAGACCCAGTGTCAGTGATCCACTGCCTACAGCCATTTGCTGGTAAGGCAAGGCTTCCAATCTGCTAGACACGGAGAACATCAGCAAGTCTGAAGGTGGAGACACCCTCTTACACCAGGAGTGCAGTCCCACCAGACGCCATGTCCACTTCCCCAGGTCAAGCATGGCTCCACTCCTCTTGGGAATGTGGATTTTTGGTCTGTGCTCACAGGTGGCGGTGAGGGCAGACATCAGACGGGAGGCTCCGAGGATTGGTGGGTGACTGGCATTGCAAGAGACCATCTTTGCAGAAATGACGAATGGATAAAAGCTTCAAGCTGGTAGAGAGCATACAGACTTGATAATCTTGGCTGAGATGTGGGAGCAAAAAATACTAGCCCTGTCTTATAAAGACACTTTTCAAATACAAAAGACATCTGTACATTGGATCTTGATTTTGAGCTTTCCCTAAAGCGTAGCAAGAAAAGCTCCCATCTTAAAATTACCATTGCCGGAGAGTTCATAATAGCAGGGAGGGCTGAAGAGTAGCGATTAATAATTTTGCATTCGAGTAACGTCTGGCATTTGTAAAGCACTTGTCAGTCATCTTTCCTTTCGGCCGCCCATGAGCACTGCAGGTAGGGAGTTAGAAACGATTATTCCTATTCTATTCTCAGAGAAGCCGTGGATGGTAACTGGATCCTTAGGGAAAGAGAGCATGAGAGCAAACAGAGCTGGAGAGCAGCGACGACTCTCATTCTATTCAGAAAGCCACTTCGAGAAGTTGTTAACAGGGAGAGGTAAATTGTGCCAACGGCGTTAACAGGAGAGTGACAGTGGTTCTTTCCTTCTTACTGTATATGAATCAGACGATCAAAGTACATATCTACAAATACCACCAACAGGGAGGGTGAAAGGGGCTACTTTGGGACATGACTTTTGTTATTTCAATGTAGAGAAATTATAAATGTGTCTCTGTGCGTTCCCCATGGAGGAGAGACAGAGCGTGCGACTACACACCACAACAAACACCGAGTACGCTGCAACCCTTCCACAACACACGGCAAACACACGGTTGGCTGCCGAGGGAGCTGTCCAGGCCTTTGGGCTGGTGGGAATTTGGGAGGCAGACCGGTGGGAGGGAGACTGATCTGCGCTGTGTCATAGTAGTTCAGCCCCTGCCTTGTGCTGGGCACAACACGCGGACGCGGAGAGCAAGCCAGGCCTGCGCCCTGCCTGTGCAGGAGGGGAACAGCGCCCCTCAGTGGCCCCATTTGCATATCTACACGGCCTGTGATAAGTGACATGGTAAGGGACAGTGCAGAACAGAGGAACATGGTCCTCCGGCAGGTTGGGAAAGGCAGTGCAAGAAAGTGACATTGAGCTGAAGTCTCAAGTGGGAGTGGCTGTTACCTGCTAAAGAAGGAAGGAGGGAAAAGCATGTTCAAAGGCCCTGGGGTAGAGCCTGCACAATTCCTTGCGGGGATTAAAATGAGGCCCAGAGTCCTTAGAGGCTCAGAGAGTGAAGAGGCAGGGACAGAAGGTGAGGAGCCCTCTGACCGCCACAGAGAAGCAGGGCTGGGGGCTGACGGCAGCCCCAGAGGTCGGGGCTAAACAGCCTGGGCTCCGGAACTGAGGCTGCCCTGCATGTAGCAGCTGCCACCACCGACAGGTCCCTTAGCACCTCTGAGCCTCAACTTCCACACCTGTAACCGGGGTAATAATAGAATCTGCCTTACAAAGGTCTCAGGAAGATTAGGTGCTTGTAAAGCACCCGAAAAGAGAGTCTGTCCCACAACAGGGACGTGATCGTTTTCATGTAAAGACGGTCCTGTCCTGCCCTTGCCATGGTCTCACCTCTAGGCCAGCGATTCCTAGCCTGTGTTCTGTGGGGCACTGTCCTGTGACATATTGTGAGAAAGGGTGCCATAATTGGGTTTGGGAAACAGTGTACATCGGCATATTGAAGAATCTGAAAGGCCCACGGTTTAAAAAAGAAGAAGAAGAAGAAACTTTAACTTTCTTTAGCCACGCGTGTACCATATGAACTGACTATGCCAGGCCGCTTCCCGTGGGCGGGAGGCCAGGTTGCCGCCTATGAATGCTCTGCGTCCCTAAGCCCACGCAAGTCCCGCGGAGAGGATGCTGAGAGACGCCAGCCAGGAGTAATTCGAGACTCTGGCGTGCGCATTTGCAAGGCAGCAGCAGGGCGACTTCAAAGCTGTTATTTAGACAATAAATTGTTCCAAAGCTCCCCACTTACGACACAAATGCTCAGGCAGTCCTCACTTCTCAGAGCTTTCTCCTGACCCATAGCCATAGTCTCCCATTTACTCAGTAGATGACTTTCAGGAAACAAATTCATGTTACTAGAAACGACCTTGTCAGCATCAGCCCTTCTCTGAGCTCGTTTCCTCACCAGTAAACCACAGTGCCAGTGGTCCGAAAGCTCTTCAGACACTAGGGTTATGTGATTGTAAGTCAAAAATCTTTCCAGGCTATGTGCTTTATGTGCTTAGGCCATCACTGAGACCAATCCAGTCTCGATGGGCGGATGGCACACGCCCATCCTCAAATGAAAGACAAGGTAGGCCTCCTTGCCTCGTCATTGCTTTCTCTCTCCTAGTGCTAAAGAATACTCACCGAATGCATGAGCATGACTGCTTTTGCAATTTTATGCATCTATTTTTTAAATGCATTAAATACAGAAAAGGACGAAACATAATATAAAAACGATAACATGAAGCAAAAGTGCCCAAATGTTAGCATTTGTTAAATCACGGATGTCTATGTTTCCAGCATTCTTCTCTCTGTTTTTAAATATAAAAATCATGTTCCTCCATAAGCGACAAATTTCTTTTAATGGTGATCTCACAGAAGTCTCTGAAGTCATCTTTCATACACGCTTCATAATTTCCCTGCGTTGACTGCCTCGAGGCTTAAATTTAGAAACAGAAACATGCCTCTGCTTCTTGCCTTGCAAAGTTGCGTCTGGCAACGATCTTGTAGGCACAGCATTATTTGCCTGAGACCGAAATGAGGCTCTCTCTAATGGCAACCGGAAACTGAAACCACACCCGACTATCTACTTGCATTTCAAAATCACTTCCATAACCTTCCCACTCAGAGGCTTAGGGAGAAATATTTCCCCATTAACTTTATCTAAAACGAAAACATATTTTATGCTCTTCCACCTAAATCACCTTCAGCATGACCACAGCCAATATGCCATTTTATTTTTATTGAAAAGAAACATTCAAAGATAAAATAGCTGTATGGTGAAATGTCTCAAACTCTGTCCAAATTACCACAAATTTTGAACTAAGCCTGCATTTGCACTGATGCTAGATATGTTTACCTGTTTGAGAATAAAGTTTTTGTAGCGCTTCCTTATATACAAACAGATGAATCTCTAATTAGACAATATCCTAAATCTTTCCTTTGTATAGAATAGAGGATTCTGATTCCTACCAAATGCCGAACTCAGCATGATGCCAGGCTTCCTCGGCTAAAATTAAGCTGGAGAATTCGAACAGGGAAACAGCAGGAAAGGGAGGTGAGGGGCGGTGCTATTAGGAACTTAGGGGTGTGGACTTGGCCCGTGGCACCAGCAGCCTGGACATCACACAGGGCTCGGAGAGAGTTCCACTTGCAGCTGTCAATCATTTTTTTGAGATCGTGTCTGAACCCCAAACTGCGGTGACTCTGGGCTCTGGTCATGTCCTCAGGGATGTCCAAATGTTCTGTGCTTATGAGACGCTGAGAAATGAGTGGAGATTGATGAACTTCGGGCAGAAGCGTGCACATCTTCCTCAAAGCTGGCCAACTCCAGTTGAAGAGTTCTCCCTAAGCTGCTGCTCCCGTAGGGTAGAGGTGCAGCCTTGAGCTGAGGGACAGTTTTGCAGGGAGGGGGCCAAGTGTGACCGTGTTTTCCAGTGCTAAACCTCCTCCGCAAGGTTCATCCACGCATGCCTTGGGCTCGCCAGGGCTGAAGAATCGGAGTCCAACCTTCCTCCACGGCATGGCTGACAGCACTGCCAACATGCTGGAGGAAAGGAACTCTCGAGGCAAAAAAAAGAAACAGGCAAGACTGTTGAGGGGCATAACATTTCAGAAAAAAAAAAAACTAAGTCCATCACCGACTCCATCAGAAGCAGAAATATCTGACCTAGAATTCATAATTAGACTAATAAACATTTGAAAAGAGATAAGGAACTACATTAGTAATATGGCACAAAAAGTCACAGGAAGAAAACAGAAACATTTGGTAGGAAAAATGGAATAACTGAAATAGAGAATAAAATGGGTAGGATAAATGTCAGGATGGAAGCAGCTGAGAACACAGTAGCAAACAGGAAGACCGGAGTGTTGCAGGAATGAATATCAACCCCAGGAAGAAGAAAGAGACGACAAAGAACTAAATACAGAAAAATGAGAAGGAGATGGAGAAAAGAAATGCATGTACTAAATCCAAAAAAGGAGTTTCGGGAGGAAAAAAAGAAAATTAAAATTGGATTCATAAATATTTGAAAAAATAAAATACGAATCCCTAGAATTTTATAAAAAGTCACAGTTCATATTGAAAAATCCCATAGAATTCCAAAGAGAAGTGGTAAGTTAAATATATTTTGATAAAATTTCAAAATATTAAATAGAAAAAGAAAAATACTTAAGCTGTCAGAAATTAAGAACATTTCATATGCAATGGATCAAGAATTGGCTGGCCAGGTAAGGTGAAGCATGCCTGTAGTCCCAGCTACTTGGGAGGCTGAGGCAAAAGGATCACTTGAGTCCAGAGGTTCGAGACTAGCCTGAGCAACATAGCTAGACCCTGTCTCTAAACAATACAAATAAAAAAGAATTTGGTTGACATTAGATTTTTCAATAGCAACAGTGGATATAAGAAAAAAAATGTATTGGTGTTTTCAAAATATTGAATAGCCTAGATTGTTACATCTAGCTAAACCATCACTAAATAAGATCATTATGAGGCTTAAAAGGCCTTAGAGATATTACCACCCAGGAGGACCACAATGACAAAAACTCTATGTGAAGATACAAATAAGAGAAGAAATAAATCCCCCAGTGATGTTGCAAGTGGTATATGATGATATATGAAATAAATGTAATCAAATATCTTGGTAAAGTTTGTTATTGTCTTTACTAAGTCATTAGGAACAAAGAAAAAGATAAAATATGCCCAAAATTAATTTTGAGAATTAATACTATAGATCCTCACTATCCAATGTGGTAACCACTAGCCTTTTATGGGACTGTTTAAATTTAAATTTGAGTTCATTAAAATTAAATACAATTCTAAAATTTATTCCTTCGTCACCCTGGCCACATTTGAAATGTTTAATGGCCACATGTAGCTACTGGCTACATATTAGACAGCATAGAACATTTCCATCGTCCCAGAAAGTTCCGCTAGCCACTCCTGAAACGGAGAATCTAGTAGGGCAGCAGTGTCTGTAGGGAGGATGAAATCAGTGAGTATGAGGGCATACAAAAATGCTAGTCTTGTTATTGAAGAAATAAAACTGTCAACTTTAAAACGTATCAGAAGGTGAGACAAGCAGAAATAACAAATCAGTGGATCAAATCAGTAGTTAAAGTAAATGTAAATGGGCCAAACTAGTTAAATCATTAAAAGACAAAGATTGAAAGAAGAGTTACAATTCAAAATTCAAATAGATATTGTATACAAAAAGCATAGGGACATGCAAAAAAAAGTTTGACTGCCTTGATTCCATTATATTTAATTGCCATTTATGTAAGTAAAAAAGGGAACCAAATTTTATATGGTTCAATGTAAAAATAAAAAAAGAATGAGGGGGAAAAAAAACATAAATGGTTACCAACAAAAAGAGGGCTAGGACAGCTGCATCAATACTTGATAAAAGAGACATTAAAGGCCGGGCGCGGTGGCTCACGCCTGTAATCCTAGCTCTCTGGGAGGCCGAGGCGGGCGGATTGCTCAAGGTCAGGAGTTCAAAACCAGCCTGAGCAAGAGCGAGACCCCGTCTCTACTATAAATAGAAAGAAATTAATTGGCCAACTGATATATATATTAAAAAAAATTAGCCGGGCATGGTGGCACATGCCTGTAGTCCCAGCTACTCGGGAGGCTGAGGCAGAAGGATTGCTTGAGCCCAGGAGTTTGAGGTTGCTGTGAGCTAGGCTGACGCCACGGCACTCACTCTAGCCTGGACAACAAAAGCGAGACTCTGTCTCAAAAAAAAAAAAAAAAAAAAAAAAAAAAAGAGACATTAAGACAAAACAGAAAACTTGGATAGAGAGGATCACTACACTAATTTTTAAAAAAAAGATTCGATTTATTGAAATGATATAAAAATTTTGTCAAATGTATATGCCCAAGAAACCACTCGCAAAATATAGCAAAAAGTATTAAAGCTACAGAAAAGATGTTGACAAATTCGCCATCATATTGGATAGATATGACAATTTTTGATACATCAATCAGACAAAAAGTTCAGCAAGAATAGTTGAACATACAGTTGACAGCTTTCCCTAGTAGGCGGTTATGGAGTTCTATATTCAAAAATTAAAGAATACACGTTTTTGCACATTTGTAACAACCAGTCATGCATAAAAACTGATGGAGAAAACCTCCGTGTGCATCAGAGAACAGCACCTGGGAGAGGCAGCTCTCTGTCTGCGCAGGCAGAGCACTACTACATCAAACCAAAAGCCCTGGAGATGATCAAACCCAACCTTCGCTCAAAGGGATGACTCTCACTAAAACTTCCCTTAAAAATGCTAAGAATGAAACAACACTCCACCAAGGGGCCACCCGTTAGGGCTCAAGGCTCGCTGGGGCATCCTGCCCTGAATTGAGTGACTCACTGCTCTTTACTCGTCTGAGCAGCACATCCACCAGGTAAAAAGCCCCAAGTAACAGGGTGTGGAGTGAGACTTTCCTATTCCCTAAGAATTTTGGTTTAAGCCACAGAGCCTAGGACAGGGTGATGAGTGCACCTTCATTCCAAAAAGACACACCGAACACCCTGGTGCCCAACTTGCTAAAAAAATCACAGCCCCAACCCTGCTGGCGAGTATAAAGCCTTATCGTGCCTTTCCAGTGTGCTTAAGAGATGACCTGGAGGCCGGGCGCGGTGGCTCACGCCTGTAATCCCAGCACTCTGGGAGGCCGAGGCGGGAGGATCGCTCAAGGTCAGGAGTTCAAAACCAGCCTGAGCAAGAGTGAGATGCCATCTCTACTAAAAAATAGAGGGAAATTAATTGGCCAACTAAAAATATATAGAAAAAATTAGCCGGGCATGGTGGCACATGCCTGTAGTCCCAGCTTCTCGGGAGGCTGAGGCAGAAGGATCGCTTGAGCCCAGGAGTTTGAGGTTGCTGTGAGCTAGGCTGACGCCACGGCACTCTAGCCCAGGCAACAGAGCGAGACTCTGTCTAAAAAAAAAAAAAAAAAAAAAAAAAGAGAGAGATGACCTGGAAATGCACAAAGGGCAGAAGAGAACGCATAGGGCAGCGGGTGGCACGGTTTGGAGTGACGTGGCTTTCTGCTCTGCACGCTCACGGGTGGGAAAGTAGGGAGCTCCAGGGGTCACCCTGAGGGGCTGGGGCGCTGCAGGGAGGCCCCACGGGCCTCGCTTCGGCTGCAGTCTGGCTGCCCGAGCGGCAGAACTCTCGAGTCCGTCTTGCTGGGTCCTCTTCGTGGACCACTGTGGCGTAGCTCTTGGGGGACCTGACGTCCACCTCAACAAGGACGACATTTCAGGTCCTATGGGAAAAGGAGGCTTCGGGATTCCGGATTCCTCGGGATGAAGGGTCCCCATGACAACGGTCCTGTTTCTTGGCAGTTCGGACCACATCCCAGAGCACGGCTAGCCTGCACCGGCAGCCACAGCTCTGCCCGCCCAGCCGTCTGCCGCCCGCCCTCCTGGAGGAACAGGGTGAGACGAGGCCCCGAGCCCTCACGCGGTGGAGGGCTGCCCCGCGGCTCCCCAGCAGCGCCCTAGAGCTCTTCAGGTAAAGCGCCTGTTCCCTCTGCAAAATGGTTTGTGCTGGCCCGCTATCCTCCGCTGCTCTGCCTCGTCCTTTTGCCAATGTCGCTGTTCAAGCACGGTGCCCGGACATTGCAATAATTTCAATTTCACTATAATGTAAGACAAACAAAAGAGAATGAACGCCATTCATTTTAAATGTTCTACCAACCAGAATTTTTGCTTACTCGCTAATGCAACACGTCTGAATCACTGAGGCCTCACCTCCTCACAGAACCGGAGGCCAGGTGATTCCAGCCGAGCCTGGCTTCTTCCCCTCGCGCATCTGATTTTTTTCTCTATTTGATAAGTTGGATAAATTATGAGTTTGGGGGAAAAACTGTTGACAAAAGATTAAAAATGCAAACAGCTTTTTTAAATCGGCTTTGCATTTTTCCACCAAAAAAAAAAAATTAAATCACAATTATAATTAAAGTCTTGGCTTTTTTGTGTTTTTTTTAAATCCTAGCCAATTTATGTACTTTCTAGAACAATTTCATTGGCTCCAAAAATAGGCTTTCATAGGGACCGAAAAAAAAAAAATTACCTAATAAATTCTTGCATATAATAAGGCCGTGCATCTCATAAATATTTTACAAACGTTTGCCAGTTCATTTGTTTCTCTAAGTGGTTTTTTATTATTTCCTTGTTTAAAAAGTCCTGAGCCATGAATATATCATGTCCTGGAACTGCAAGATAATAAACATTTTTTTTTTCTCTAATCTCATTTATCTCACCGTATAAATTCACTTCATTGGTGGCCTCGTGGCTGCTCAGAGCAGAGCAGGGACCCTCAGCAAACAGCCAGGCTCTCCCCAGCCTGGGTTGTCACCGAACCTTGGAGTTTCTGCCTGAGACAGCTCTCCACCGAAGGGCAAGCAGCACCCAAGCCTTGTTTGTGTCTGTGGAAGGCTTCCTGCCAGGGCTGACTCCTAACAGCCGGAGCTGACAATTTGCACAGATCTCGCCTCAGACAGGTGAGGGAGCAGCAGGGACAGGTCCCACGGAAGTGAAACAGGAAGCTGGGTTTCCTCCTCTTCCCAGCCTCGGTGCCCACCCAGAACACAGAGTGTCATCACAGGTGCTGTGGGTTCTCAATTCCCATCCCAGGTCCTTACTGGGACTCCAAGCTCCCAGCCCTTTCCTCCCCTTCCTCGTGAGCACTCCCGGTGGTGTACAGCTCTGGCAGTTATTTTAGGAGACTTGAAACATCTAACCTTTAAGTGAGCGCACCCACGTTCACAGCCTCAGACTTGGGCTGTCATGATTTGTGGGAAAGACCCACATCGATCTGGACACCTAACCATCGCTTGCAAAGGCCTCTCGTATAGCACCCCCTCGCACGAATGCTCTTGGTGGTCTCCCTGACACCTAAGATTAGCCACCATGGTGCCCTTCCCTGCAGAGAAGACACAGTCGCTATCACCAAAGAGTTGACAATCAAGTGTTAATACAAGGAGCAACATGTATTTAAAGTGTAACGTATTCTAAACTCTTCGTGGGTATTAACTCAATTAAACTAGTAAGAAGTGTAGCAGCTAGCACTGTTGAGTACTCAGTATATCCTAAGTGCTTTGTACACACTAATCAAGTCAAATGTAATGACTTGTTTAATCCTCACAAAACTCATTGACGTTGTTACCAAGATCTAGTCTATTTTACAGACGGGAAAAGTTAACTTGCCCTAGATAGAGCTAGTAACCATGGATGCAGGGACCTGGGGCCAGGGAATCTTACAACAAACATACTGCCCCGTGCAAAATGCACCACCCGTGAGTACAGTAACAACTCATAGTTAATGCACAAATACTGCCATGTGCTTTAGGAGTGCAGAGGTAGGAGAAATCACTTCCAGCTGAGGTGATCAGGGGATTTTATGATGCAGAGTCAGTTTTACCAAACCAACTCTGATAGAAGTAGAGAAATGATTGCAGTCTGATTAGACAGAGTGTGCAAATGAATGGAGATGACCATCTCGGCAGATGGGAACTCCCTCGACGTTCCAGCTATTCATTCCAATAGCATCCATCCTTGTTTCTCTTTTCTGCTCTCTCAGAAGAATTCGAGTGCCCATTCCATGGTGTACCCTTAGGTTTCCTTTTCCAAAACTAAAGCCTGTATCTTGCGGTAGCAATCACACACGTCAAAGATGACCTCTTCCTCTCCAACTGGCTCCCGTCCTTCCACCCTAAGGAACCTTCCCTGCAGTCTGTCCCCTCTTTCTCTTCTCTTCACTGACAATCTTACCAGGGACAGTGAGTCTACGCGCTCTCCTGGATTACAAATGTCATCGGATTTAAGCTTTCAACTGCATACACCTATAACCTATGTAGTAAAAGCAGCTCTTCTTGAAGTGAAATTGAAAAAGAAAAATCTAATGGATCCCAAATTCAAGAATGGCATATGCTGGTGGCTCAATGATCCATCTGAAAGGGAAAAAACAATAAGGGAAAAGAGATCTGATTGAATCACAGTGAAAAGTCTCTGGCCAGACTTGGATCTGACTCCCTCTCTACATTCCCTAGCCTGATACTTATTCTCTCCAATCTCAATAAATTGCACACATCACGAGACCAAAACTCCCAAGTGAAACTCCCTTCACCTTTGTGTCTTAAAAGGAAAAACTCTGAAATGGCAGGAGTCCCAATAATCCCAGGACGCTACGCTGACGGAACACTTCGGCCACGCTGTCACTTTACAACGACATGGAGAATCTTTAAGAAATTGTACCCCAAATCTGAGCTGTATGTGCCCCAAAGTTTGATAATTATGTAATAATTGTAATGAAGTTAGTTGCAGATTCCATTCTCTGAAGGACTGCCAGCTTCTCACAGAAAAATCCCAGCCGGTGACCACCGAAGATGCCTCTACCGTAAGAGTTTACAAGTGACAGTACTGACACCCAGGGGTCCCACCCGGTCCAGAGTGTATTGATGTTGAATCAAGTCATCAAACTATAACAAAGTAAGTCAAAACATGTGCCCCCAACTTCCACTTCTAAGCATTTTGTAGGGCACAGCCAATGCTCCTGATCTCAGAGACTGAGAAACAAAAAAATAAAAGAATAAATAATAAAACGCCCTTTTCAGAGCATTGGAGAGCTGTGGAATCAACCGGGACTGAATGAACTAAAATTCCACAGAGGGGAGAGGAGACGGACACCCATCTCTCCCTGGAAACATCTTCCGGTTCCAGGCAGAGCCAGTGGCTAGATTTGGGTAGGGAGAAGATACTGCTGGGGGGAGAGAGACTAGAAAAGCCTTTAGAGGTGGCATTGGTCTATGGCGACAATCACACTTCAGGCGAGGGGCTAAATGCACAGCTGATTTCACTCACAGGACTTTTGCTGGTGTGTTTGGCTGAATAGTCCGGGAGTGGGGACTCAAGAGCAAAGCTGCGAGTTCCTGAGACGGGAGTAAACTTTCCGGCCATGTTGAGGTGACGAGGAAACAAAGACCCTCGGAGGGAAGGAGCCCAAAAAGAAACCCAACACAAGGTGAAGGCGTGGTGAAAGGCCACCGGGATGGTGGCTACTCTCTTGGG
Source organism: Microcebus murinus (assembly GCF_040939455.1). Taxonomy (NCBI): domain Eukaryota; kingdom Metazoa; phylum Chordata; class Mammalia; order Primates; family Cheirogaleidae; genus Microcebus; species Microcebus murinus. The sequence goes on along the minus strand of NC_134114.1, from coordinate 4,756,473 downwards.
GGCGCTGGACAAACCTGGGCATAGCTGGAAGCTGAGAAACTAAGCTCAGCCACTGGTGAAAAGCTACTGCCAGAAACAGAAAATTAAGCACAGATTTTAGTGTTCAAGTGGGACAAAACTAGAGGCTGGAGGGCATCCGGCACACGACCATTCTCTCCATCAAGACAGTGGCCACATTCTAAAGGGGAGGAGGGGTCAGGACCGTGCGCACCGAGACGGACACTCCTAAGGCCAAGCCAGACCACCCACAGTCTTCCAGAACTCGGGGTGCAAGGGCTTTCCAAGCTCTCATCTCAGTTGAAGCCCTGGGAACAGAAGTAGGTTGAATCTTATCAAAACAACACTGAGCCCTGGCACAGCGCAATCCCTGACTCGGGTCTGGGAATCCACCTTCTCTCTCAATCTACCTTAGGAGGGGGAACAGGAAACTCTCTTCGTGGGAACTGGCATCATAGCAAACTCTGCCATCTTTCATACAAAATATTCAGCTTACAAAAAAGTACCAGACATGTGAAAAGATAAGTCCATATGCTCAATGATTTTTAAAAAGCAAACAACAGATTAGATCCACAGATGATCCAAATACTAGAGGTAGCAGACAATTGTTTTTAAAATAACTATGACTAATATGCTTAAGAAAATAGAGGAAATGAGAGGCAATTTAAATAAAATGATAGCAATCTGCAACTGGGAATTGGAATTTATTTTAAAGGATATTAATGGATATTATAGAACTGAAAAACATAATATCCAAAATTAGGAACTCAATGAATAGTTTTAACAGATCAGACACAGAATTAGCAAACTAGAAGGCAACACAATCGAAAAATACCCAAACTGAAGAACAGGAGTAAAAAAGAAACAAAAGTGATTTTTTAAACTTAAGAAAAATGTGGGGTATACTCAGGTCTGAACAAAATATAATTGGATTGCCAGAGAGGAGAGAACAGGGCAAGAAGCAGTATTCAAAGAGACAATCACTGAGAACCTTCCAAACTGATGAAAGGTATCAACGCACATATTTGAGAAGTTCAGCAAACTTCGAGCAAGATAAATATGAAGAAGTTCACATCTGGGCACCTCATCAATGTCAGACTGCTAAAAATCAAGGGCAAAAAGAAAATCTTAAAAACAAACAAAGAAATAACACATTCCCTTCAAATGAGCAAAAATAATATTAATAGCCGACTTCTCAAAAGAAATGATAGAAGCAGAAAACACTGAGAAATTTATACCTTTAAATGTGTGTATTAAAGAAGGAAAGAAATTATAATAATGTTAAGAGCAGAACTTCAATGAATAAATTCTAATAAAAAAATCAACAAAGTCAAAAGTTTATCTATTGAAATGATAAATCCGTAGCAAAATAGAACACAAATAAGACACAAATTTCCAAATAAGAAAGAAAAAAGTGAATTATTAGATCCTACAAACATTAAGAAGATAACAGGATATTATAAAAAAAATTGACTCTAAAAAATTTGATAATCTGGATTAGATCAACAAATTTCTTTTAGAAATCCAACTTAATTCTAAAAGAAGAATAGGTAGAAAATATGAATAGTCTGATGTATACTATAGAAATAGAGTTTATTATTAATTTACTATTAATTATTTTTAATTTATTTAATAAATTATTATTGAAATTATTATTAATTTATTATCATCAACCTTCCCACAAAGAAATTCCTGAACCCAGGTAGATTTATCAGTAAATTATTTCATTTCATAGAAACAATAAGTCTTACAGCAAACCTTTGAAAGACTGTATCTAAAGGGAATACTTCCCAACTTTTATGGATAAATCTCTCTTATAACCACATATTCCAAACTTGTTTAAAAAGTCATGAAATTATATTCAGTGATATATACAAAGGATATCATATCATGAAAATGTGGGCTTTATTCCAGGACTGGAAGGGCAATTTTGCATTCAAAAGCAATCAATCTAGTTCATCCTATTACCAGAAAAAAGAAAAACTGGGAAAGAAAAATCATATTTGGCCGGGCGCTGTGGCTCACGCCTGTAATCCTAGCTCTTGGGAGGCCGAGGCGGGCGGATTGCTCAAGGTCAGGAGTTCAAAACCAGCCTGAGCAAGAGCGAGACCCCGTCTCTACTATAAATAGAAAGAAATTAATTGGCCAACTGATATATATATAAAAAATTAGCCGGGCATGGTGGCGCATGCCTGTAGTCCCAGCTACCCGGGAGGCTGAGGCAGGAGGATCACTCGAGCCCAGGAGTGTGAGGTTGCTGTGAGCTAGGCTGACGCCACGGCACTCACTCTAGCCTGGGCAACAAAGCGAGACTCTGTCTCAAAAAAAAAAAAAAAAAGAAAAAGAAAAATCATATTTTTATTTTAATAAATGTAAAAACATTAGACATAATTCAACACTTATTCATGATTCTTTAAAAACTCAAACCAGCAATAGGGACAATATATAAGAAGATTCTTCTGGAAGACTAGCAAAGTTCTATTGTATTCCTGGATGTTGGTAATGGTTGCAAAAGTTTCTGTCTTGAAATAATTCACTAAGCTATACATTTATTATGAATAACTTTTCTCTGTATCTATGATTTATTTTACCATAAAAATGTAAAAGAAAGGAAGAAGTTAGGAAGATAACCCAAATAGCATGAATTCCATTAATAACTTATTTTTTTAAAACTGTGATGAGTGTCTATGTTCAGAACTGGAAGTTCATACATATGTCCCACATCACCTTTAAATTTAAGTGAAGCAACACTGTGCAATCTTACTCTGTAAAAGTGACTAATTATTTTTAGATGATTCATTTATAGATTTCGTAGGGGAAAAGAGTGTTACATCCTTCATTTGCATGGCTAGAATGCTGAACAAATAGGATTTCAACATCATATAGGATAGGATCGCAGCGTCATAAATCTATTTGACCTATCACAACGCAGTCGTATGCTATCTCAGATGTTCTCATTTGGCCTTGTAAGTTTTTGATAGAAAAGTTTGCAATTATTCAAAGATATGCAAGGAAAGACAGAGGGAGGAAAGGGGCATAGGATGTATTTGCAATGTGTGTCTAATGTGATTGTGTTTATGTGTAGGTGATCTGTTGTACTATGTATGTGGATGTGTGTGTGTAATATGTATCTGGTGTGTGAGGGGTGTCTGTATTTCATGTGTGTATCTGTGTGTTGTGTGTGTATTGTGTGGTACTTGTGGCGTTTGTGTTGCATTATAATGCAGCACGTACATATTATGTGGTGTGTGTGTCTGTGTGTGGGTGGGTATGTACTGTGAGGTTTAAATAGCACCAACAGTGTGCAAGTGCAATGATAGCCCATGTCAGCAAGAGTGTCTTCTGCAGGCCACATTAAGATTTAGACATCCTATAACTAAAAGTGCACCACGCTCATCGAATAATCAGGCCAAGAGTGAAAAGACCTGACCTGATCATTTGGAACAACCAATGAATAAACAGCACCTGTCTATTCAGATGTCGAATTTATAAGAGATTGGTTATCATAGAAAAGCTATTCATACCACAGTCTGGGTGAACCACGTGACTTTTGTTTTGACTCAATAAACAAAGAGCTCAAAACACTTAATGAATAATATTTCTGTCTGGAAAATAGCATCTAAGTGCAATCCTTCTTTTATACAAGGAAGCAGGGTGCACGAACCAAATGCCAGATCATCAAACATCTTGTGAGAACCAAACACTTAAGCTGGGCCCTTCCTGTGGCACCTCCAAATATTTTGCTGATTTCATTTGCTAATAAAATTAATTCTTTTCTAATTGCACATGTATTGATATGCACAAAGAAAACATGGAAAAGGAGAAAGAAGAAAAATATTAATTTCGTAATCTAAAGATAGCCAATAATATTTTTGGTTTGATTTTTAAAATGTGTGTGTGTATGTATGCCTGTGCGTGTGTGTATGTGTGTGTTTTAACATATCTGTCATTGAACTTTATATAGCATTTTATAACCTGATTTTTTCACATAACTTTTAAAAACAAGAATTTCCAAGATGTCTAAAACCCTAAGTAAAGGTTTAACATTACAAAGGCTTAACAATATATCCTGAGGATATAAACTTCTACAAAAGGGATGGGAGAGCGCTCAGGACAAGACCGACGGATGGATGAATGGATAGATGGATGGATTTCTTATTTAATAGCAGTAACTTGCATTTGCACTTTATAAATCACATCACAATCACCTTTTAAGAGAGGTATTATCAACCGTAGCCTATGAATAAGGAAACCAGGGCTGAAAGGGGTGCGATACACTAAGGACACTTCAGCGTTCAGCGGCGTTGTCTAGTGCTACCGAAAGACCTCAAGCAGTACCACGAGCAGAATGAGAACAGTACGTTCAAAGACAGGGACGTGAGTGGTTCCGCCACACTCTGGGCCGCGAGGTCTTGCTTGGCGGTTAGGAGCTCGGCTCTGGGTCTCAGGAGCCCTGAGCTTTGTCCACTTAGAGGAAGCTGCCAACTCCAGCCACGCTTCTTTTGTCCTCCTAACACCTCTTTATATCACGCAAATCCTGCTTCCCTTCCATGTCATTGGAGTCTCCTGCTGGCAGTTGAGACCTTCCCAGCTGATTGGTGGCTTCTGGGCATCTTAGGTCAAATTCTTGACAGCAAGAATCTGATTGGAAACAAGGTTTGCGCCCACTGAGTTGGATCTCACCCACTGTTCTGTGTGGTAGAACTGAGGGTGGCGTTCATGAGGTACGTGGACATATTCCTCTGGACCGGTGCTGTTCGATCATCGGTTGTCCCACACGACCAGGTCTCCTCACTCTTGGACTAGTTATTCCATGAGCACGGTGCACTTTTAGTTATGAGATGTCTGAATACTAGTGGTGACCTGCTAGGATATTACAAACAGGGAGGGTGTCTCTGTCCATTTTGTGCTGCTATAACAGAATACCAGAGCCTGGGTAATTTATAATGATCAGAAGGGTATTGCTCACAGTTCCAGAGGCTGGAAAGCCCCAGATCAAGGGGCTGGTGCCTGGCGAGGGCTTTCTTGATGTGTCATAATATGGCAAAAGGCGTCCCATGGCAGAAGGACAAGGAAAGAGAGAGAGCGGGTAAGAGGGGGAGGTCCATTCCCACGATAACAGCCATTCACGAGGGCGGGGCCCGCATGGCCCAATCACTTCTTAATACTGTTACAACGACAATTAAATTTCAACATGAGTTTTGGTAAGGACAAATGTTCAAAGGATAGCAGAGGGTGAACTAAAATGTAACTCAGCCCTGGTGGAGTCAATAAAGTTTCCTAAAGAAGTTCATCTTGAATGGTGTTAGACTGTTGGATTTGGTGCCTGGAATAAAGGTTGTAGAAGTAGGAGTATCAGAAAATTAAACCAGAAGCCAAAATTGAAGAGGGTTTTGTACTTTATGTATAAAAAGAAAACTCAGGAAAAAAATATTTAAAAGAGAAAAGTACTTGTAAAGGAGATTTGCAAAGGATCTCGGGTTTAGAAGGCCTGACTACTTCAATAGTACAACCAATATTCAAAAGAGATACCAGACGTAACCACGTATACAATTAGTCTGTCCACGGTGAAAGAACTGCAATTTTATCAGGATTTTCACGTCCACAAAGGTGAAGCCAAATCGCCAGACATCAACATTGCAAAAGTCAGGGATAAATTTCCCTTAAAAGGGAACTCAAGTTTTCACTTCGGGGGCAAACCAGAACCAGAGTGAGCCCTTCCATTCTTCTTGCTTCAGAATGTAGAGTGTTTCCCGTCAGTGAGGCATGGGCCTTACGGAGGCAGTGCTGCGTGCAGGATTTATTTCTTCCTCAGGTGCTAAGCGTGTCATATTCTACTCTAATGGTCATGGGGAGCCAAGGAAACAATTTAAGCAAGGCAGTAGCAGAATCAGATTTGCAGTTAAGAAACTACAGAATGGATGAATGAGAAAGCTGGGAGAGAAGGTAGACGCAGGAAGAACCAATGCACCCATCTAGCCAAGGAATCTCATAACCAGAACTTTGGCAATAGAGAAGAAATAGAAGACTTGATGGGCAATAAGGAGGAAGTGAAAGAAAGGGACAATCCTACCCTGCTTGGGCTCTTGGGTACATCTGCAGTAAGCAAAGTCCCAGTATGTTTAGGGATTATAGTCTGACACCTGCAGATGGGAGAAAGCCACTTATCATGAAAAATATGCCCTTAGTATTATTGAGGAAAGCACTATGGAAGACAAAAAAAATCCTCAGTAATTCCAAACAGCTCCTTTTTCTTCTAATGGTGCGACAGGTGGCTATTTGTTTGGGTTTGAGCAGACATCATTTGAAACAACCGACTTGAACTTCGGGCCATGTTGTATGAAATGCATTTCTTTGTGCACCAGGCTCAAGCCCAAACTATGAGACACTTGGCCCCAGGACCAGCTGCCATTCGGTGTCCTCTGGGTGCTGTGCCCGCTGAGTGCAATGGCCAGTTGACCTGCCCACACCTGACGTCATCTGCTAACATCGCATCTTCTGGAAAACAACACCTTCAACCAACGGAGCTCAGCCTGCTGGCTGCACCACAAACACGGCTTGAGAGCTTTCAAACATACTGACATCCAGGCTCGACCCCAGCCTAACTGGACCCTCCTCTCTGGGAGCGAGGCCCTCGCCAGTGCCTGGGCAAGCCCCCCCAGGTAAGCCTAATGAGCAGTGACTGCATCCAGTCATGACAGCACCCGCACCTTCACTTTGTTCAGATTTCTCTGCCAGGCCCCTTGCAGATCCTGAAGTAGCGGGCCCAGGAGGGGCTGTGGGAAGAGGAGACACCCAAGGCATGGGGCCCTGGCTCAGTGAGGCACCGAGAGGGTGGGGGGCACCACCACCCACGCCCCCACCTTGCCTGGAGTTGCCAACACCACCTGCCTCGGAGCTGGGAGAATCGCTCTTCCGTTCCTCTTACAAGATTTCCTATCACTTCCTTCCAACTCCCATTCAGAGCAGAGCCAATTACATAACCCAAGGAGCTGTTTTCTTAAAGTTCAAAGTCAAAGTGGATCTGGCACAGCAAGAAATGCAGGATAAATTTAGTGGAGCTCTCAGCTCTGTCAGCAGAGGCACGGCTCCGACTCGGCTCTGCTGAGCAGCCGCCACGCGGGCTGGAGGTGCACGCCCAGCGCTCGGCTGCAGCCCAAAGCGACATTAGGTAGCGTCTGGGCCATGTCCTCTCTCCCGGGAAGAGGTGCCACTGTCATCACGCACCATCTCCGGTTTCCTCTACCTGCAGGAAGAGCTCACCAGCAATGCACCCGCCACTCTCGCGGGCATGGGCTTCCCCAGAAGGGACGTGTTCAAGCGAACCAGGGAGGCAGCCGTCAAGTTCATAAATGAGACTCCTTCAAGGTGGGCAAGCGAACACTAAGCAAATACCCACCGGTTACCAGGCACCAGGCACCCTACACGCACGCCTTGCTTAATCCCAACACATCAAACTTGCAAGCCATTTGCTAACACTTCACCGTCTAGAGACCAAAGCTCAGCCCCACTGAGAAACGACACAGAAGGTGAGGGACAGCATCTGGGTTGGACTCAGATCTCTTGAATTATAGAGACCATGCGTTTTCTTGACGACTCTGCTGCTTTCTGTTTAGTCTTTCATTAGAACCTTAAGAGATTTAAGACTAAACAAAATACTGCTTTATCCAACACGTTCCCTCCTCCCTTTGTTCGACCAGCTTTCAAAGAGCACTCCACCACGCGTGGAGGACTAAGTTGCTGGGGGCTGTGAGACAGTAAAAATATCCCCTTGCACCCAGCCAGTTTGGGACGAGTGGAGAGAGGCGCTGGAGTCGGGCTGACAAGGATGAAGAACAGAACTGCAGCTCTGGGTCGGCCAGGTGACAGCGGTGGCCCGAGCAGGAGAGCCAGAGGAGCTTGCCGACCCTTCTCTTAAGCTGAGCTGGCCCTCAAATCTGCAAATCCGCAAGCCTGCCTCCTGGGGAAGCATCTACTTTACCTTGCGGAAGAGGGCGAGGACGAGCACATGCCTTCTCTGCGGAGCCCACGTGCCTGGAATATCTAGCAGGGGCTGAGAGTAGATCAGAGGCTCCCAGGGGTTGGGGGGGGGGGGGACAGGGAGTTGTTGCTTAATGAGTACAGGGCTTCTGTTTGGGATGATTAAAAGGTTTTGATAATAATGTTGATGAGTGCATTATATTGTGAATGTACTTAATGCCACTGAATTTGTACACCTAAAAATAGTTAAAATGGCAAATTTTATTTTATATGTATTTTCCCACAATAAAAAAAAAAAAAAATTCAGGCCCAGTGCAGTGGCTCACGCCTGTAATCCCAGCACTTTGAGAGGCCGAGGTGGGAGGACGGCTTGAGGTCAGGAGGTCCAGACCAGCCTGAGCAAGAATGAGACCCCATGTGTACAAAAAACAGAAAAATTAGCCAGGCATGGTGGTGCACATCTATAGTCCCAGCTACTCAGGAGGCTGAGGCAGGAGGATCCCTTGAGCCCAGGAGTTAGAGGTAACAGTGAACTATGATGAGGCCATTGCAGGTCCAGCCAGGGTGACAGAGTGAGACCTGGTCTCAAAAATAACAATAATTTCAAAGCAATCCTCTGTTGATAACCTCTTCTCTCCTTCAGAAATTATATAAAATCATCTTAAATATCTCCTTTTAAAAGTGTTGTCAACTTTTGCTGTGTGAAATTGGTTCCTCCCCTCCACATTTTTTTTTTTTTGGAACCAAATCCAAGCAGCCTTTTACCCCTGCAACTGCACCCACCTGGAGCAGGGCCGGGGCTCCAAAGAGACCAGGCAGGGCTGGGGGGTGGGCACGAGCTATCTACCTACCCTCTGCTGCCGGGGCGGCAGGAAGCACGAGCAGGAGCTAAGCGGGGGTGCAGGGTCCCAGAAAGCCCATGGGGTTCGCAATAAAAGGCATCACAGCAAGTGTCTGTGCCCCTGGGAACGTTCCAGAAGGCAGGGGCTGAATGATGCCGTGGGGACGTGAAGACCAGCTGCAGGTGAGGGCAGTGCTTCCCGTCCAGGCGGGGGGGGGGGGGCTGAGGCCCCACACAGGAGGCTGGTCACTTGACGAGTCACGGATTCTGACCATCCCGCAATCTGTGCAAGGAGGTCACCGCAGGGAGAGGGAGGGACGGGGCTGTGGAGTGCAGGGGAGACTGGGAACGGCCACGGCTGGGGACAAGGGAGCAAGAGGGCCACCCGAAGAAGAGGACATCAGGCACGCCGAAGGCCCGGCAGGAGACGGTCGCGGGTTGAGGATGCAGTGTCGGGATGCAGTCAGAACCTACGTAAGCAACTAACAAAGTATAACACGACAAGTGCCTATTCGAGGGATTATATCGGCTCCCTAGAGCTGCTGCAACAGATGGCCACAGACTGGGCGGCTTGAGCCACATTTATCCTCTCACCATTCTGGAGGCCATGAGTTCAGAACCAAGGCATCAGCAGGGTGGGTTCCTGTCATTCGAGCCCTGAGGGAGACTGTCCCCAGCCCCCTCCAGCGTCTGGGGCTGCCAACTCTCCTTGGCGTCCCCTGGCCTGGAGACGCATCACTCCCACCTGTGCACGGAGCTCTCCTCTGTGTCCCGGAGTCACCGTGCCACCGTCACATGCCTTCTCGGGGGGTCACCAGTCCCTGGAGGGGGGCCCAGCCTGATTCTAGCCCAGCGTCATCTCCACTTGGTGAGACGTGCCAAGACCCTGCTTTCAAGGTCAACCCACAGTTCTGGGGTGACGACTTCAACGTGTCTTTCTATAGAGCACAATCTAACGCATGGAGAGGACAAAGATGACATGTCGTGAGAGTTCGAAGGACACACGCAGAATTATTTCCAGCTAGGGCATCAAAGAAACCTAAGAGGAGCTCGGAAGAGGAGGTGAGTTTGGACGTGCCAGCACAGTTTATCACACACCGGCGAGTGTCACTCACGAGTGCCAGTTAAAGGGACAGATAAGCAAATAGGGTCTGGGAGGGACGAACTGTCCTGTGTGCTTCCATCCCTAGTTTCCCTCTTGCTGTCGATGTGACTCTGGCCGGCCACGTGACCTCCCAGAGCTCCGTGTCCTCGTGGGTAGAACAGGCGCGAGGCATTAGAGGAAGATCTCCCCGGGCGGACTCCATAATGAGCCTACTGTCAGCTCCGAGACCTGTGTCACGCAGCTCCGTGTTGGCCGGCAGATGGCTTGGCACGCGGTTCGTTGCCGACGCGCCGTCCTAATAGGACAGACTGCTCACAGCGTAAGAAATGCGGCGTCTTCCTGGGCAGGGGCCCCGGGATGACCTGGAAAACCAGCGCCCGTTTTCACCGCTGTGGACTCTACAAGCTGCCTCCGGTGTGTGCAGAGAGAACAGAGACACCCCTTGAATCACAAGTGTCACGTGTGCCCCGAGTCTGAGCCAGGAGCCTGGGAAAGTGAGGGTGGCGGTCACGCGTGGAAACAGTCCCCCCGGGAAGAGCGGCGTGTTGCCGGGGAAATCCTGCCCGTGTTCCACTGGGATGTCCTGTCACCAAGGGAGGGTGACACCCCTGCGTTAGACAGCCACGTCGATCACTACCTACCCCAAAAACATTCTATCTTGATCCGTTTGTGCTGCTGAGACAAAGCACATGAGCTGGGTGCTTACAGGGAATGGGAATTGTCACTCATGGTTCTACAGGCTGAGGGGCTGCTCCGCCCGGGTCTGTCCTCACCTGGCAGAGGCACGGAGCAGAGAGAACGACTCCCGAGACCCTTTTGTAAGGGCTCTAATCCCGCCCCTGAGGGCTCTGTCCTCCTGACTTGGTCACCTCCCAAGGGCCCCACCGCTTAATGCTATGACACTGGCAATCAAGTTCTAGCATACGGATTTTAGAGGGACACATTCAAACCGCAGCACGTGTGTCCACCTCCTTCTTCAGCACCTGCACCCTGGTTCGGCTCGTCCACCTGACGGGGGTCCCCTGAAGGCAGCGAAGGGTCGGGACATCCCTGGACGCGGCAGAAACAGGGGAGCGGTTCCAGCCAAGGAGCCCCGAGGGAAGTCTTTGGGGGAAAACGTCTCTGAAAGCATCTTTTCCTCGTGATACATGAGCCTGTCGAGAGAAACCCTTCCCTGACCAGGTGACTGTCATTCGCTCCTTTTTCTGTGGTCCGATTTCAGGGACACCGTTGACGTGATTGTCAGGTTGATTCAAGAATCGCAATATCAACCTGAAACACAGGAGTCTGTGAGACAGAGAGGGAAACGCCTGCTTATTCAAGAACCAGGGAAGCCGGAGAGAAAGCGGTGTGCTCTTGACCTGGACCCGAGGGTGGGATGAAGGAGAGATGAGGTTGGGGGGTGAGGGGACTCCAGACTTCTGCCCCCAGGGGTCTCCTCCCAGTTGACCTCCCAAACGCACCCCAGCCCTGACCCCAGGTCACTATCTCCTGCCCCTCCCCAGCCTCCCTCTAGACACCCTGTGGCCACTCTCAGCCTCACCTCCCCCTGGGACGCTCCTCCAAGGCTCGCCTGAGCCAGCATGGCCAGATGGGGCTGATTAGCGATTCGGTGTCTATCCCAGCCAGCCAGCGGGGGCTCCTGCCTCACCCACGCCGGGTCCCTGGGGATAGCCTTTGCCACAACACCATCAAGGTCCAGGGATCAGAACCCAGTCATGCAGGCTGGGACCACCCCAGGGGAGACCGGCACGGCCCAGACCCCCGTCTGCACCTCCCCACCCCACTGGAGCGATGAAGGACCCTTCACCTGTGATTCACCTGCAGCGCTCGTCTGCTCCATCTGCGAGGCCAGAAACATTTTAGGGACACCCTCCAGTGACTAAGTCTCACCCCACCGGAGACACTGCTCTCCAAGCAGCACTCAGGGCTCCCCACTCTCCATGGCGGGCAGAGGGCGGGAAGGGAGAGCTCTGCGGGTACCAGCAAAGCAGCCGGGCAGCGCAGAGGCTGTGCTGGAGGGGCGGGTGTTTACGTGCAGTTAAAACGTCCTCCGTTTCCTGTCGCCGCACTTGCCCCTTTCATCATTTCCGCTTAGGATGAAGTTAGCCGAAGCTGATACGCTCAGTTTGGTTCACAAAGTTTTTGGTCACTTCAGGTTTAAAAACAGCCTCATGTGAGATAAATACTCACTCAAATGCGAATGGTGCCTCTACCTTGCCCACGGTTCACAGCAGGGAGCAGAGACCTGGAAGAGCTGCCCGGTCCACTCCACGCTCACCCCAAACTGTGGGGTGGGGTGGGCAGGCACGTCTCTGCCATCTCTCTGAGGTCCCCAGGGAACCAAGGCTCGGGTGGTTCTCCCTGTCCTGGTCCAGCGAACCCCGTCGTGTGTGAGTCCATCAGAAACGTCCCGCCTGCTGGCTGAGGATGAATGTCAGAAAAGGGCTCTCCTTGGTGAAATCAAAGGTAATCACCACCTCAAGGATGTTCTGCAAAACCCCCTGCCACCCCCACCCCCACCCCCACCCCACTGTTTCCCCATCTCCCATCCCCCTGCAACCCTTTCCATCGGCAGGGACCTGTGACCCCCACATTCCTCTTCTCAACAAGAGACATCCCTGGGACCACTCTCCTTAGCTGGGATGGGGCTGGGAGTGATAAATAAAAAATGATTAAACTGATAAATAAAAAAATTTAGGCCGGGCGCTGTGGCTCACGCCTGTAATCCTAGCTCTTGGGAGGCCGAGGCGGGCGGATTGCTCAAGGTCAGGAGTTCAAAACCAGCCTGAGCAAGAGCGAGACCCCATCTCTACTATAAATAGAAAGAAATTAATTGGCCAACTGATATATATATAAAAAAAAAAAGATTAGCCGGGCATGGTGGCGCATGCCTGTAGTCCCAGCTACCCGGGAGGCTGAGGCAGAAGGATCACTCGAGCCCAGGAGTTTGAGGTTGCGGTGAGCTAGGCTGACGCCACGGCACTCACTCTAGCCTGGACAAAGCGAGACTCTGTCTCAAAAAAAAAAAAAAAATTTAAAATGCTATTCTTGCAACACTTGAGCTAAGAAAAAAATGATTACACTGTTAAAAATTACACAACTACCTGATACAGTGGCCCTAAATTACAAGTATCCAAAATACTGGCATCTATTCTAGTTAATTAAAAACAGAAGGACATTTTTCATTAAGTTCTAAACTAAGGTATTTGCTGTGCCTTTTTGAAAGTGAGCATTTACTACCTGAACTTTCAGCTACTTAGTACATGCAACTCTTTAAGCCAACCTGCATATGAAAACACAAATTCACACAAAATTGGGTTGTAGTTATTGACTTTGTAAAATAATTCATATTATGAGTTCTTTCCCTAGGGTTTGTGATTCCTTATGGCAATTAAAAATACAGATTTTATTTATATGCATATTGAGGCAACACAGCCTATCCATGAGTTGATGAGTAATACCACATTAAAATTTCTCACATATATTAAGCAATACATCTTTATTCAAAAAAAGCTCTATAAATCACGGATAAGACTATACTCAGGTTTATGTTTAAGTGATAGAAATAAAGACTTTCCTGCAACCAATGCTACCAAATTGGATACTTTTTATATTACAGGAGTGAATTTGGCAATTCGATGGAAGAGCTCTTTCAGGGGTGGATTCTTGTCCATTTGAGTGCAAAACTGTTACCTCATTTTCTTAATTCCATGCAACACCCATTACCTTTGGGCACGCGCCAGCTCTCCCTGCCCATCTCCCACCGTTTCTGTGCTTCTGTGCCCGGGGTGTGAGCACGGGAGTTGGCAGCTACCTGCCAACTTTCAAAGCCGGCGTCCCCTTCGCACCCTGGGCTCAGCTGTCTTCTCTGCAGCACTTGTCACTGCCGGGGGGCACCCACACACACACCAAGGGGTGCGGGACTCCTGTCCACCTCCTCTCTCACCCTCCTCCTCCTGCCCAAGCACGGCTCCCCACGCCGCACCCCCTGGGCCATCTGTGCTCTTCCTGCTTCCCTCTGAACATTCGGCCTCATCCTGCCGCGGCTCCCACCACTGCCAAGGAGGCTGCGGCCCCACCTCCACACCAGCCCAGACCACGCTCCGCACTCCCCCGATACCCACCCGGTCCTCCCACACTCAGCACGGCCAAACCAGCCAGGGCGGCCCCGGAAAACCTGAAACCTGTTCTTCCTAGAGACGCCTTACCGAATCTGTTAACTTGATGGTCTATCTCATGTGCAGCCACACACACACACACACACACACACAATTCACAACACGCAGCCCACATACACACACAACTCACCACCCTCGCTCAGCCCTGCACAGGGAGCCCACACCCTCCCTGGCCTGAGTTGGGGGTGGGCCGCAAAGGAAGAAAGAAGTCCCAGCTCATGGTGACACCTGGCCTCCTTACCCACTCCCGTCCGTCTCTCTGAGTATTTAAATCGCCCTATTTTGAGTCCATTCACTTTACGTGACTGCTACTTAAGCAAATGATACACCGATTGCATCCTGGCTTCATCTACGCCAAACGCCGCACACCCTGGCTGCTTTCTTTCATCATCACCCTGTCACTGTGACCACGGTTCAGAGTAGCCACGCAGCAATTCTTTGGGAGAGAAGAGTTTCCATGGATAATGGATAATGTGCCACACCTGTCCCGACTTTCAATTTTAACATGTTAATGTAAGAATCTGCTTCTAAATTGTCAACGATAATACAAATCAAACCAGCGTTTCTTAGAGTGTCCTCCTCAGCATTACTTGGGACGCGTGTTAAAAACAAACAGCTCTGAGCTTCACTCCCAGACCACAGAAGCAGAATCTCTGGGACCAACAGAACAAAACTGAATTTTCAGAAAACGCTCTGGGGGATTCCTAATACCCACAGAAGGATGAGAAGCACAGCCCTAACCCTTTGCACTCAGATGTCGAGTGTGACTCGACACAGTTAGCAAAAATTATAGAGATTAAAAATACTCTTTGAATGTGTCAATAATTTGAAATATTAAAAAAATCCAAATAAATTTGTATGAAAAGAAACTCCAGTTTTTTATTCTACTGCCGCACTTTGTAAAATCTGGGGTATTTAAAAAATTAAATCGCAAGTAGAATAAAGGAATCACTTCGACTTGGATGATACTGTCCGCGGCGTGTGCTGCGGGTAGAGGGCGTGGTGTGGGGACTCGGGACTCAGGTGTCCTGGAGCTCGTCCCCCGTCTCTTTTCGAAAGATCAGAATAT
Organism: Microcebus murinus; assembly: GCF_040939455.1. Classification (NCBI taxonomy): domain Eukaryota; kingdom Metazoa; phylum Chordata; class Mammalia; order Primates; family Cheirogaleidae; genus Microcebus; species Microcebus murinus. The sequence goes on along the minus strand of NC_134114.1, from coordinate 4,741,300 downwards.
GTTATGGCGTTTACTATATTCACAAATAAAAACATGCAGCACTGCAGGCTTCAATGAAACTAAGCAAGCGGAGCCTAAGAGTACTATGGAAGAGTAAATATGTAAAAATAGTCAGAATTTTTAAAGAAAACGATGAAGGAGGGTTGCTGTACCCTCCATCAAGCCCTCCTGTAAAGTTGCAGCTGCAGAGCGAGGTGCTCACTCGGGAAGAGGTGAGAGACCATCAGTGGAGCAGATAAAGCCCCAGAAACTCATTTATTCATTCAAGAATAAATAACAATTTGGAAACCTATCAGCTGCTATGGTTTTGGCATTGGAAATTTGGCACTGGAAAGTTAAATCCCAACACTGTAACATTCACCAAAAAATATCTTTCACATTGATTAAAGTCCTAAATATATATATATAAAAAAACTATGCAAAGAAGAGAAAACTGTAAAAGAGTATAGATAGGTTTCAGGTGTTGGGGTAGAAACTAAATTATATAAAGAAGTAGAAGACAGCCCAATCTGTCCACTTTAAAATTTAAATAACAAACAAAACTTAAAGACAAGTGATTAATCAGAGAGAATATGTGTGCAATTCACAGGCAAGTAGCTAATTTCCATAGTGAATAAAGAACAGCAACAAATCAACATGGCAGACACTCCTTCGCTGCGCCCCAGGACTCCTGTGTTGATTGTAAACAGCTGGTGTCCCTCCTACTGGGGCAGGTGTTGGAGCATTTGAAGATCCAATGCCTTGGTAGTCATCAACTATTTCAGATTTCTATCTGAACATTGATAAGAAAATGAATAGAAAAATAGACAAGCACCTGAACAAGCAACTCACAGTAAAAGAAATTCAAATGATCAATAAATATAGGAAGATGTTTAGGTAATAATAAAAAAAAATAAAATTAAAACAAAATAAGATTCCATGTTTCAGCCATCAGTATGGCCAATAACAAGTATGGTGAAGACATGGAAAATATCTATTCTCATACATTGCTTCTGAGAGTGCGAATGTGCCCAGCATCTATATTACAGTCACCAACATGCATTTGCTTAGTCTGTTTTCTGTTGCTTATAAGAGAATACCTGAAACTGGATAATGTATAAGAAAAGAAATTTATTAGTTATGGAGGCTGAGAAGTCCAAGGGGCCACATCTGGTGAGGGACTTCTTTTATTTTTTAGAGACAGAGTCTTTCTTTGTTGCCCAGACATGAGTGCAGTGGCATGATCATAGCTCACTGCAACTTCACACTCCTGGGCTCAAGTGTCTTGCTGCTTTAGCCTCCCAAGTAGCCAGGACTATAGGTGTGCACCACCACACCCAGCTAATTTTTCTATTTTTAGTAGGGATGGTGGCTCACTATGTTGCTCAGGCTGGTCTTGAACTCCTGGCCTCAAGTGATCCTCCTGCCTCAGCCTCCCAAAATGCTAGGATTGCAGGTGTGAGCCACCAGGCCTAGGTGGCACAAGGCATCATATGGTGAGTCAGCTGACTGTACTAGTTCAGGTCTCTCTTCTCCTTTTGTAAAGCCACCAGTACCACTCCCATGATAATCAATGGATTAATCCATCTCTTAAAGGCCCCACCTCTCAATACTGGCACATTGGGGATGAAATTTCAACTTGAGTTTTGGAGGGAACAAGTATTCAAACCACAGCACTCATTGACTCATAAACTGTACTCCCCTATCCCAGAGGTTCTCAATGGAGGGACAACAAATTTTCCCCCCAGAGGCTATTTGGCAATGTCTGGAGACATTTTTGGTTGTGATAACCAAATGCGTGATAATGAGTAGAAGCCAGGGCAGCTGCTAAACGTCCTACAATGCACAGGACAGCCCACACACAAAAGAATTATCTGGGCCAAAATATCAATAGTGCCAAAGCTGAAAGCCCAGATCTGGAAGAATCCTCCTATGTGCACAAGGAGCTGCAACTGCAGATGGTCACTGAGCATTGTTTGTGACAGTGAAAACTGGAAACAACCCAAATGGCCACTGGCAAAGGAAGAAGGAGCTACAGAAATGGAAACCTGCACACCGTGGAACTGCGGTCCCCAAACCCCAGGCTGCAGACCGGTGCCGGTCGTGGCCTGCTAGGAACTGGCCACACAGCAGGAGGTGAGCAGCGGGTGAGCAAGCCAAGCTTCATCCGTGTTTACAGCCGCCCCCATCTCTCCCATCACCGCCTGAGCTCGGCCTGGCGCAGTCAGATCAGTGACTGTAGTAGATTCTGCATTATGGTGAGTTGCATGATTATTTCATTATATATTACCATGTAGCAATAACAGAAATAAAGTGCACAATGAACATAATGTGCTTGGATCATCCTGAAACCTTCCACCTTCCCCCAAGTCTGTGGAAAATTCTCTTTTCCTCCTCTCTCTTGAAAAGTGTATTAATACTATTAACAATATACATCATTCAACTTTTCAGTCTTTATGACATTTTTGTTTTAAAGATTCAATTTATTTCAAAAGTCTTCATGTAAACCAATCAGACATGAATAAAGCTTTTTATAATGAATTTCTCAAATAAATTCTCTTAATGTCTTTTTTCTTGGGATGACAATAGTATGACTATGATAGTATTAAGTTTCCATATTTTTATTAAAATTAGCTCTTTTTAAGATTGTTACCAGCAAATCTTGATTTTTATTAGTGTCCTAAGGCCACATAGAAACATGATACTTTAAAATTATGTTTTAATTTCCTGTGAACTATTTTATAGTAAAAAACTATTCTGCATTAAGTGTTCATATGCTCAGATTCTAAAAGTGATCTTCAGTCTCCAACTGAACTCTGTACTCCAAGACTTTTTAAGCTTTAATTACATTTACATAATAAATATAATTTTAATCACTAAGTTCTTCCTCATCATTTAAATATGTGCTTTTCTTTATCCTGGGGCGTCCTGAATCACCTGACGCTGAGGCCCCTGAACTGGGTGTCCGTCTCTGGTCCGTCCTCAGCTGGGACGGCCGGGCTGGGCCGTCAAGAGTGGACCCTCCCCTCCATCTTTACTTGCTGCTGCTTCCTCAGTTTCTCCCTCCGGTTCAGGAATTTTCTTCTTTTTCTCTTTTTCTTTCTTCTTTGGAGGTTCACATTCTCCAAGCGTGCTTTTAGGACGGACATAACGGAAGTGACCACTCTCCTCCCTGGCCTCTGCCCCAGCGCCTGCGAACAGGGTCCTCAGCCAGATCCCTAACCCAGAGTTCCCAAAAGCAACCCTCTCTTGGGCCTTGGAGGGGGAGCCTCAGACCTGGTTATTAAAGGCTGTGTTCGTTTCCAAAGACTCCTCTTAAAAAAAAAAAAAAAAATACCATGCACCAAGTGGCCAGGCTCCCTGCACATAAGTATGGGAAGCTAATCATCTCGGATGAGGACAGAATCCCTGATGGAGTCTCTTAGGTTATCATGGGGGCAGGACCGGTCCCATAGTTGGGAATCTGACCTAACGTGATCTTGGGTAGTTACGAATCCAGGCAACCATGTGGCTCTTTCTGCAGGGAGCCCCCGTGACCAGCTGCTGGAACTCTCCCCGCCTACACCCGCGGGAGGCTTCACGCAGTGCATATTATGAGCGACACCCTTCAGCGTCTGGGGCAGGGATTTAGGGCAGCTTCACTGTATTGGGGCCACCACCATGAGGTCGAAGGCATCTTCCCGCTAGTTACAGTATTTGGTCTGAAATAGTGTTAAGTTGCACACCTTTTCCCAAATGGCAGGGTGGAGAAATTTAGTGAATAAAAGTCACGTTGAGATTCCTTCCCTCTGGCGTGTTTTCGCTCTGTCATGCTAGGAAAGGCCAGCACCATTCCTCGAGTGCCATTTAAGGTGGCAGTGCCCCTCGTGTGGACGAGCACGGGCTGGGGAAGGCACACGTGCACCCCATCCTCGCCGGGAAGCAGGCGGGTGGGGGGCTCAGGACGGATTTCATCCTTCCAACCCCAGATCAGACCAAGCCAGGAGTCTGTGTCACGTTTCAAATTGCTCCGGCTTGTCTGTGTGAGAATCACTTCGGCAAGTGGCACAGATTTTTATCTCCTGATTTTAAAAGCACCTAAAGAATGGTTTGGATGTATTCTTTCCCACAGAACCTCGAGCAACCCGAGGAGCAACTCTGTCCGCTGAACCCCCGCCCCTCACTCTGCGCACTGGGCCTTCTCCGCTTCCTGGGGAGGATGAGATTTTGCATCCAGAGCAGCGGAGAGCTCTGTCCACGTCCCACCTCGGAGAGCTAAGCACGGAAAGCACCTGGCTGTGCCACGGGAGAGAGAACAAACGTCCCTGTCACCCCGGCACTGCCGCCAGGTGCCTCGTGTGTACAGTGAGGCGCAGCCTCTCGGCACTGAGGATCAGCAGAGGCTGACGGCTCTGCCGGCTTCGTGGATGCTCTCCTGCCGCCTCTGTCTCCAGGGTTGGTGTTTCCTACCCACCCGTAGGCACCTCCCACCATCTCGGAAACACACGAGAGCATCAACGCTCGCCGCAGTGCCAACGGGCACTGTCACCACGGATGGGCGCTACCGTTCAACACCGGGACATGGTGCACCACCCAGGCCACCAACACTGCCCCGAATCCAAAGACATGTACTCAGGAGCCTCCAGCCTCCAGGGTCTGTTCTCAAAGGAAGAAGCTGGGGCAGAGGGTAAATAAAGGGTGCGGTGAGTGGTTAATCATCCCGTCCTCTGAACTGCCTGTGAGTGAGAACAGCAACAGCAGGAGCTGAGCTGAGGTGTAGGGGCCCCAAGCTCAGGGAGCCCCACCGTAAGGGGGGCCAGGCCCCTCTCCATAACCGTGGGAAGCCAGTTGTCTTGGGTGAGGACAAAGTCTTGCAACTCCTGATGGGAGGAGTTCCAGGTGGGGTTTCTGAGGTGCCACGGGGCCGGGATTACTCCAAAGTTGGGAATCTGACTTAACTCAGCCATGTGGATTGAGGAATCCCCTAAGAAACGACACAGTCAGAAACACAGGTGGCCATCTGGACTTCGAACAGGCCCTCTCGTGGGCGGTCAGCACTCCTGCCGTTTCTCCACCTCTGCCTCAAAGCCAGTACATGACCTCGTAAGACATCGGTTCTTGTGAGAGTTTCAGCTAGGGTTTAAAAGAAATGTTCTTGATGTTAATATCCACAATATATAATGAACCCAAACAACTCAATAACAAGAAATCAGCTCCATTAAAAACTGGGCGCAGGATCTGTGCAGACATTTCTCAGAAGAAGACATCAAATGACCAACAGGTTTGTGCAAAATGTTCAATGTCCTTAGTCATCAGGGAAATGCAAAATAAAACCACAAGGAGATATCACCTCACACCGTTAAAAAGGCTATTATCAAAAAGACAAAAAATAAGTGTTGGTGAGGATGTGGAGGGAAGAAAGCCCTGATACACTGTGGGTGGGAGTGTTCCTCAAAAAACTAAAAATAGAGCCACCATATGATCCAGCAATCCCACTTTTGAACATATATGTACAAAAGAAATGAAATAAATATATCAGAGATATCACACCTGAAATCCATCGATGGATGAATGGAAAAAGAAGATGGGATGTATACACAAAGGAATACTAGTCAGCTTTAAAAAAAGAAGGCAGTCCTGCCATTTGTGACAACATGGATAAAACTAGAGGACATTATGTTAAGTCAGCGAGGCACAGAAAGATAAATACCGCATTATCTCACTTACATATGGAATCTAAAATAGATGAATTCTTAGAAACAGAGAGTGGCATGGTGGCTACGAAGGGCTGGGGTAGAGTGGGAAATGTTGGTCAAAGGATACAAAATTTCAGTGAGTCTTGAGGAGTAAGTCTAAGAGATCTATTGTACAACACGGTGACTATAGTTAGCAACAATGTATCGTGTTCTTGAACACTGCTACAACAGATTTAAAGTGTTCTCACCACAAAAAGTGATAAATATGCGAGGTAACACATATGTTAATTAGTCTTATTTAGCCATTTGACAATGTATACATATGCCAAAATGTGTGTACAGTAAACATGTTGTATACTATAAATATATGTGATAAAAAAATAAAATAAGTGCTCTCCAGGGACTACCTGTATAAAAAATAAAATCTCTCATCGCCTTTTACAAGCATAAAAAAAATAATAAATACCATTACAAAAGCAGGCCGGGCGCGGTGGCTTACGCCTGTAATCCTAGCACTCTGGGAGGCCGAGGTGGGAGAATTGCTCAAGATCGGGAGTTTGCAACCAGCCTGAGCAAGAGCAAGACCTTGTCTCTACTAAAAACAGAAAGAAAGTAATTGGCCAACTAAAAATACATAGAAAAAATTAGCCGGGCATGGTGGCGCGTGCCTGTAGTCTCAGCTACTAGGGAGGCTGAGGCAGCAGGATCCCTTGAGCCCAGGAGTTTGAGGTTGCTGTGAGCTAGGCTGACGCCACAGCACTCTAGCACAGGCAACAGAGTGAGACTCTGTCTCAAAAAAAAAAAGCAAAGAGGCCACTCAGGAGGGGACCCCTCAATGCACTGCGCCCCACGCCCCCCGGCCATGAGCCCCATCTGTGAGCAGGCCCCTCCTCCGTCATTGCAAAGAGGCCACTGCAGGGGAGCTGCACGACCACTGCTCGCTGAGCTCCTGACGCTGTGCGCCGAGCAGCCCGGGAGGGGTCGGTGGGTGTCCTGCTCATTCACGCCCACCGGGGACCTCAGATACGCGTCATGGGAAACAGGGTCTGAGCAGACGTAGTTCCTTAAATCAAGATGAGGTCACCCTGGGGCGGAGTGGGCCCCAATCCGCTGAGTGGTGTCCTAACAAGACAGGGGACTTGGGGAGCACCCACACAGAGCAGCGAAGGCTGCGCAAAGACAAAGGCCGCGACTGAAGCGATGTGTCCGCTGGTTACGGAAAGACAAGGATCGCCGGCGACCACCAGAAGCCACGAGAGGCAGGGAGGGTCCTCCCCTAGAATCTTGGGAGAGCAAGGCCCTGCTGACGCCGTGATTTCGGGCTTCTGGCATCCAGAAACGTGAGAGTACAAATGTCTGTTGTTCTAGCACTCCCAGTTTGTGGCACTTTGTCGCCGCAGCCCTGGGACGCTAGTACTGTTGGTGTCTGCAGTTTATTTACGGATGTCCCGTGTCTCCAAGCAGCTGCGAATCATCGGGGTGCAGGCCGTCTCCAGCCCCGGCCCTGAGGGGCACCCCGCCCCACGCACAGCCGAGGGCCCAACACCGGTTGCAATGGTGAAACCACGAGAGGCGCATTCCAGGAGGCCGAGGGGCGCCAGGCTGCTGAGCTGCAGCCCTGGCCCTGCCCGCTGCCCGCTGGGGGACCGGGAAGCTCCCTCACATCTCCACGCGGGCGGCGCACCCTCAGTGGTACCAGCGCCCGCCCGCTAGCACCGTGGTTAGGATTCGGCAAGTCAGTGCGCGCCAAGTGCTCAGAGCAGAGCCCGGCACAGGCGAGCCCTGCATACGGCCCGTCAGTAAGTTCTCAGCTGGGCCACGATCAAGGCTATGCTTTTCTCGGAATAAACTCTTCTCAGAGGTCCCGGGCCCCGAACAGGGAGCACCCTCTTTCAGCCGCCGAGCGAGAGGGGCTAAACCCTCACGCTCCTGCCCCGAGAGGTGCTTCTGTAATCTCCTTAAATCAACAACAGTCAAGAGCCCTGATTTCTCCATTTACGTCAAAGACGGAAAGGTTAAGTTCAGGATGGAAAGATTAGAAGTGCACCTGTCATTTTCCAGGTCAGGTGGGTCTCACTTGGTACCTTGCCACACAGAAATCTGGCTGAAAATTGTTTCAGGTAAAAATATAATTAGAGGCTAAATAAACAGGCCCCATCACAAGCCCCTGGGTGGTCGTTTGACAGGTTCTGGATTACAAAGTGTAAGCACGCACCTTGCCATGTGTGCTGGTACGACACGCATGCACACGCGCTCTCATACACACATGCTCTCGTGCACATGCACTCTCATGCACACGCCCCCCCTTGGGGGGCTCCATCAGCCACCCCAGCCAATCCCGCCTCCACGTCCTTCCCAGTGAGTCACCAGAGCAAGATGCCCACCTGGGAAGGTAGGAATGAGCGAGCGTTTCTTCTAAAAGTGATTCCTTCTGCCTGCAGAGTCAGGCTGGAGGCGGGCGACTTCACAGAGGAGGTAACTTAGGGCTGGGCCTTGGAGCTTGGGAAGTTTCCAGATGCACAAGTAGGACAAGAGGCATGAGAGGCCACTGTGGGCCACACGGTGCAGCCAACATGACTCTCCCCCAGCCCCGCCCCCACCTGGGCAGGCGCCAGCAGGTCACATGACCAACCCAGGGCCTGGAGGACAGCCTGGCCACAGTCAAGACGCGAAGGCCTGCTCGACCTTGCCCTCTCTTGGCGTGCCCTTCCGCCTCCACCCCCAGCCGCGCCAGGAACTGCGGCAGGCTCCCCGAAACACCCCCACCCCCAACCTCCCCCACTGGCAAGTGCTGAGGACAGAGCCCTGGCCTCACCCCAGCTTTTGACACCTGATGTCTGGTTGCCCCAGAGCCTGCAGGAGCAACTCAGGGCCCCGAGCACGCTTGAGCAGCCCGGGCTGGGCCATCGTCAGGGGCTGGGAGCTACACGGAGAAGGGCCTGCCTGCACCCACTCGTCCACACGGGCCCTTCGTGAGATCGAGGGAGAGGAGCCCCTCCCTCCGGCAGACACTGCCCAGCCCAGGGTGCACGGCATGGATTCCAGCATCGGGCGGGTCCCCGGTTGGGAGAACAACCTGCTCAGCCAAGAGGCAGCCCCCAGGCGCCCAGAAAGTGCCTCCGACAGTAGCCCCTGGGACAGCCAGCACTGCGGCAGGAGGGACGGCATGTGCCGCTCTGACTGCAGAGGACCCCCCAGCTGGGGGTGGACCCAGGCTGTGTGCGGCGGCCCTCGCCATGCTGCTGACACCGTCCTCCCCGTCTGGTGCCAGAAGAGGGCGGGGCCACCCAGGAGCCGCGCCCTCCCCTTGCTGCGTGCTAAGGGGAGGCTCCCTTCACCCCCAGTGCCAAGGACAGCAGGGGACAAGCCAAGCCACCGGCACACCCTGTCCCCAGGCAGTGGCTTGTTCAGGGACTGGCCCTTCTGAACAAGCAAATATTTACTGCATGTCCATGGGTGCCAGGCAGACTTCAGGACTCCAGGGACACAGCAAAGTGAATGAATCTAAAAGCGCGGCCCTCTCGGCTCGCACATGGATCGAAGGGCGGGTGAGCCAGTGTGGCCTGAAGCCGCCACCCAGCACAGGCCAGCCCGAGCAGGGCCTATGGGGCTGTGGGGTTCTCGCCATGCTGCCCTTGGTGGAGGAGCGGGCCCCAGGGAAGGCTCTGGAAGCCCCATCCCTTCCTTCCTTCCTTCCTCCCCTCCTGCAGGAATGCCCGCTGAGCACCCGCCTGGTGCTAGTGCAAGGCCAGGGGTCGGATTCCGTGCGACCGGCTGCCTGCACACTGGGAGCACCAGGGGGGCACGGCCTGCGCCTGCTTCTCCCTGCGTCCTGGGCTCCAGGGTTCCCAACGTCCCCAGACGGGAAGAGGGCCACTCGGCCTGAGCTGCCTGCACACAGGGCAGCTTACACCTAACACCTGCTCTCCCTCGGGGAGCCTGGGATTTGGGTACATGCCAGGGAGAGGGTGCCCATGTGTCAGCCCCCACTAAGCACCTGGTGCTGAGTCCCTGCTGAGCTTCCCTGGCCGCTCGAGTTGTTCTCGCTCGCTGCTGGAGGAATTCACTGCAGCCCTCACAGCCCCAACGGGCGAGGCCCTCCCTGGCTGGCCCAGGCGCCCCTCCCTTTCCTAGTTTTGCTCTGTGCCACCAACCCCGGAGATAAACCACGCCCGTGAGCATATGGCCATATGCCAAGTCCCGTGGGTGGGGCTGCCTTGGGGACCCCAACACAGGCCTCAAGGCCAACTACTTCAAAAAACCCCAAAGCAAACGTCAAGTTTTGGGGCCCACCTGGCCGAGAACCCAGGTCTCAGACCCGATTCTGACCCATGAAGTCGAAGCCAGTACACTCACAGCTGCCCCCAACGCAGCACGCCTGGCTCGGCCCTCCACGTCCGCCGGAGTCCAGCCCGGCCACAGTCCCGCACGGCGAGTCTCTCAAGACGAGAGCAAACCTTAAACCGGCTGTGCTGAAGCACAGGGACATGGCTCAAGAGTGACAGAGAAAAGCAAGTCACCGTTTCCCAGTGATGAGAAGGGTTGGCAGGGCATCCGGCAGGCGGCAAAGTGCTTGCATTGGGGCCCCAAAGTGCTTGCATTGGGGCTGCAGGTAAAGGGGCCGCCGCAGAATGCCACGGCTAAGCTCACACGGTGGATCGGGACCTGGGCCCCTGCCCCACAGGCTGCTGCCAGCTTTGTTTCCTGTCCCCTGGAGAACAGAGCAGCATCCTCTGGGGGCCTGGCCCCTCCACTCCTCAAGCTCAAGTCCCCTCCTGGCATGCCTGGGACCCTGGTGACAAACAGGCCACAAATCCCCGTCCATGCCAGAACACGGCCCCGGAGCACAGGTGGGTGCAGATTCTGCAGGGTGGGTGCTCAGGTGGCCCCCACGGGAGGAGGAGTGGCCCCAGACCCCAGAGGTCCAGCCTCACCTCATCAGCACTGTTAAATTTTACAGCTTTCTTTTTCCAATAGAGGAAAAATTGCAGTCTCATGTTCCTAGTACTTTTTTAAAAACTAAGGACGTGAGGTTTCAGAAACAATACTAACTTAATTCACAGCCTACCTTAGGGGGCCCCCTCCTGCCTGGAGGTGACCTGCTGGCTGCTGCCAGCCCGAGGTTGGAGGGTGCTTTGGCCGCAGAGAAAGCCGCAAGGCTGAGGCAAGAGCGCCCCCTTCTTCTCAACGGTGGGACTGCTCTGTGCAGCCTGGACTGGCAGGTGGGAGGTCGCTCACGGCCAGACCCCCGGAGGGGGTCGGGGACACAGCAAAGCCCACCCCAGACCCTGGGTCATCGGTCAGAGTTCCAGGAGCTCTGCAGGAGCGGAGGGAGGCCTGGCCACCTGCAGGTGAGGCAGAGTCTCCAGTAAACACGCCCCACCCAGCAACTTAAAAACCAAGAAAAAAGAAACAAAGCACTGGCGACTGTCTCACGGTGGCCCCAAGCTGCGCTGACTAGCAGGCACGCTGTCGTGCGTGAGACGTGCACCGTCTGGGGGACGCTCACGCTTGAAGCCCAGACTTGTGGGGGGAGGAGGGACAAGGGCATTATTTGAAACCTTAAAATTTGTACCCCCATAATATGCTGAGAAAGAAAGAATGAAAGAAAGAGGGAAGGAAGGAAGGAAGGAAGGAAGGAAGGAAGGAAGGAAGGAAGGAAGGAAGGAAGGAAGGAAGGAAGGAAGGAAGGAAGGAAGGAAGGAAGGAAGGAAGGAAGGAAGGAAGGAAGGAAGGAAGGAAGGAAGGAAGGAAGGAAGGAAGGAAGGAAGGAAGGAAGGAAGGAAGGAAGGAAGGAAGGAAGGAAGGAAGGAAGGAAGGAAGGAAGGAAGGAAGGAAGGAAGGAAGGAAGGAAGGAAGGAAGGAAGGAAGGAAGGAAGGAAGGAAGGAAGGAAGGAAGGAAGGAAGGAAGGAAGGAAGGAAGGAAGGAAGGAAGGAAGGAAGGAAGGAAGGAAGGAAGGAAGGCCGGCCAACATCCAGATAACATTGTCTGGGACGGGCAATGCCCAGTGGCCTATCCACAGCCAAATGAGGACTCAGCGCTCTGGAAAGTCCTAGCCCCAGCAGTGGCTGGCTCACGGAGGTTAGCAGTTCTCCCACCTGACGGAGGTGAGAGTGGCGCGTGCGCAGTAGAGGCCGCGCTTGGGAGCCCACACAGCCGCCTGCTGTCCGCGAGTGCAGTAAATCACGGGAGATGCCCAGCACGTCATTGCACAGGAGGCGCCGTGTCTTACTGCTTCTGTCGAGCTGTGTATCTGTACCCATTACTCAACCTCTCTTCGTGGCTGCCCCCTGCCCAGCCGCTGCTAACCACCAGGCTTCCCTCCCTCCGGCGTCAAGACGTCCGCGTCAGCTCCCGCGTGAGAGTGAGAACACGCGGCATTTGTCCTTCTGTGCCCGGCTTATCTCCCTCAGCGCGATGCCCTCCAGTCCCTCCTGGGCCGCCGCAAGCAGCAGGATGTCAGCCTTTTTTGTGGCCGAACGATACTATTGTGCACATACGCCACGTTTTCTTTATCCCTTCACCCACCGACGGACACTTAGGCTGATTCCAAATCTTGGCTGCTGTGAATCGTGCTGCAGTAAACATGGGAATGTCGGCATCTCTTCAATACACTGACCTCCTTTTCTTTGGATATAGATTCAGTGGTGGAACTGCCGGATCATATGGTATTTCTAGATCAGTAGAGTGATTAGAGTTTACGATAATCTACTGTATATTTCAAAATAGCCAGACGAGAATAATTCAGGTCTATCTCTCGTAAAGAAAAGACAAATATATAAGATGATGGATTTCCCAATCACACTGATTTGGTTATATGAATTATACAAGTGTACAAATTATATGAATGCATTACATTATCATGTTTGCCTAAAAAATATGTATATCTATTATGCATCAAGAAAAAATTTTAATAAAATAAAATATGCTTTGCATTAGTTGATTTTGCCCAACTGTAGGCTGATGAAAGTTTTCTGAGCACATGGAAGGTAGATGTTCAGTAAATTGGGTGATTAAATGCATTTTCCTCTTATGGAGAGAAATAACCCCATCATAAGTCAAGGAGCACCTGTCGGCCGGGCGTGGAGGCTCACACCTGTAATCCCAGCACTCTGGGAGGCCAGGGCAGGAGGATAGTTTAAGTTCAGGAGTTTGAGACCAGCCTAACCAAGAGTGAGACCCTGTCTCTACTAAAAGTAGAAAGACATTGACTGGACAACTAAAAATATATAGAAAAAATTAGCTGGGCATGGTGGCGCATTCCTGTAGTCCCAGCTACTCGGGAGGTTGAGGAAGAAGGATTGCCTGAGCCCAGGAGTTGGAGGTTGCTGTGAATGAGGCTGATGCCACGGCACTCTAGCCCGGGCAACACAGTGAGACTCTATCTCAATAAAAAGGAAAAAAGAACTTGAGTTTTAACTTTCTTTTCTGCTACTTTTCTCAACGTAAAACATTTTTTTTTTTTACTCACCACAGCTTTGCTATTTACTTGCTCATGACTTTCTTTGCAATAACAGAATCATAACGATGCAGGATCACCCATCCATAAACTAGTGAAATTTCACCCAGCAACGTCCAGGTGTCCGGCAGTGTTGAGCCCACGAGGAACAGACACCCACGCTCACCATTTATTCAGTAAGGATAAACTTGAAAAAGCTAAACAACAGTACAAAAGAAATACTTTCCTATAACAAGTAGATGACTGGCTGACAAGTGTGGAACCCAACACCAGAGAGGAGCAAAGGAGCCCACTGGGGCCTCAAGGGGAGGAGGAGCCACTGCCCAGGGAAGGGCAGGCCCCAGGTAGGGGCACAGAGGTGGGGGTGCATGGGGTTCTCCAAGGACAGCCCGCCTTTACCCACCAAAGGCAGTGTGGACAAGGGGAAGGGGTCTGTCCACGCCAAGTGTCAGCACCTTCTGACGCTCAGGCATGACCCCTTCTGTAGCAGACGAGCCTCAGGCCTGTCACCACTTGGAAATGAACTGGAAATTTAGGACGCGAAGAGAGAGAGGCAGGAATTCCAACTGCACTTTGTTCTGCACCTGAAACAGCACCAAGCAGCACTGAGACCTGGCCCACGTGCTGTCACCCCTGGCCAGAGAGACAGCTTCACACCGATGGCTACGGGGACGCCATCCTGCCACTGCTTTTGAAAAGGAGTCGGGGCCCTGCTTTGGCGCAGGGCACCCCGTGGAAGGAGGGGCACCACAGCCAGTTCTTGCTTCCCTCCTTTGAGGCAGGGTCACGGCCGTCCCCTCTCCATGGTCCTGACCGCTGGTGAACGAAATATAGTGAGGGAGCCACTAACATTTTCAAACAAGAAACAGAACTGGAGAGAAGAGAAGAGACACTACAATACGGGTCGTGACGCGCTGAACCCGCACGTCTGTACTCCACCCAGGCGGCCAGGGCGCGTGAGCACGGGCGCGCGGAGCAGCGGCTCTCGCCCGCCACACGCGGGACTCGCCTGGGGGCCCGGAGTCTCAGAGGTGCAGGCTCCTGCCCAGCAGGTGATTCGGGGGCTCTGGAGGTGGGCCCAGGCGTCCCTGGCTCCTCGGCGAGGCTGCACCCAGGTCTCTCTCCGCATTTCTTCCTCAGCAGCATTTCTTCCTGCTGTGCCCCGTGTGCCGCCCACGAGAAGGAGCAGGCACAGGTCATGCGGCGAGAATCAGAGGCCGTCGCAGGGGGCTGACTGGCCGCTACAGGGGCTGAAGGACAGAAGGCCCCCGGAGGGGCAGGCGGTGGGAGACCTGCCCCAGCGGTTGATGGCCCGGGTGAGAGCCACCATCCCGGGTGTGGGGAGGGAGGCTCCCTGGAACCGCTGCCAGCGTGGCCACCAAGGGTGGACGTGAGCGCGGGCACCAAGCGTGGACGTGAGCGCGGCCACCAAGCGTGGACGTGAGCGCAGCCACCAAGGGTGGACGTGAGCGCGGCCACCAAGCGTGGACGTGAGCGCGGGCACCAAGCGTGGACGTGAGCGCGGGCACCAAGGGTGGACGTGAGCGCGGGCACCGACAGAGTCCCGGGGCAGTTTGACAGGATGATTTCACAGCTGTTGAGCCCAGGAACAAAACAACATGGGCTTCTATTCTGCATATTTTCTGGTTTTTTTTCTTTTCCCATTTCATTTTTCTATTAATAGCAATCCATTTTTACTATATTTTACACAGCTACTAGTGCATGACTGATTGGATGTTTTACACGCATAATAAGTCACCCGGTGCGATCGGCTGGGCGGGGAGTGCTCAGAGCAGGTGTCTCTCGGAGGCCTTGAGTGCCGGGCCGGGGGTGGCAGCCCCTGCTGTCCCGCTGTGAGCTCACCTGACGCGTGTCTGCAACAGCGACTCTCTGAGCCAAGTGGTGACACCGGCACCCAGGCTGGGCCAGCGGCAGGAAGGGGCAGAGAGAGAACCCCCCACCTGAGGTCGCGAGTCCCAGCCTGTGGCTTGGTGGGGGGGGGACAGGCGATCAGAGCGGACGGGGC
The DNA here is from genome assembly GCF_040939455.1 of Microcebus murinus. Taxonomy (NCBI): domain Eukaryota; kingdom Metazoa; phylum Chordata; class Mammalia; order Primates; family Cheirogaleidae; genus Microcebus; species Microcebus murinus. The sequence goes on along the minus strand of NC_134114.1, from coordinate 4,726,160 downwards.
CTCGCTCTCATGCCCCTCCCCGACCGGCAGGTCCCCCTGGTGCACAGTGACAGTGCTGGGAGTCGCAGTGTCGTGCCCTGGGGTTATCCCACAGGCAGCTGTGCCACTTGCAATGCACCCCCCTCATCCCCAGAGCAAAAGGGCTGGGGAAATAAAAATGAAAGTGGGGTGGGAAGCAAGTGGGGGTCTGCTGGTTGAAAGCTGCATTCCGTGGAAAGCTAGGGGTTCCACAGGGGACCCCCACACCCAGGAGAAGGGCGGGGAGAGGAGGGGAGCAGGAATTCAAGCACATGACATTATGCCTCCTAACCCCCACCGCCAGATTGCTTTAACCGGGGCACCCAGATGGGGCTCTGTATTTCCCGTACGCACCAGCTAGAACTGCATTCAGTTGACAGCCCCGAACATCAGTGGCATAAGCAGACAGCGGGGTCTTCCTCAGGTAAATGTTATACATGAACACACAACCAAGGATGCCACCAGAACCTCAGGACTCCAGGCCCTGTCTAGCTGCTGCTTGGTCCGCCTCATCAGGCAGCTGTCTACCTCGTGACTGCAAGATGACTGCTGTGCCTCCACGCATTGCATTCCGATTCCAGCCAGAACACAAAGGGAGAAGGCAAAGTATCTTCTGCTTGAAAAGTCTTATTCTAAAAGGAAGCATTGACTGGAACCATCTGTCGCGGCCACCCCACAGCTGCAAGGAAGTTAGGGACGTGATTTTGCCAGCTGTGCACGCTGCTGCCCAAACAAAAGTGAGCCAAACAAAACACAGGACACCCAGTTACGCTGACCACGCAACACTGGGACATACTTATGCCAAAAACATTATTCGGTCTTTTTAAATTCAAATTTAACTTGGAGTTTTTGCATTTTTGTTTTCTAAATCTGGCAATGCCAGGGAAAGTAATAAAAGAAACTAGATACATGTGGGTAACTTAGCGGTACCTGCCACCCTGTCCTAAAATAGCTTAAAACCACTGTGCCGGAATATCAAATGACAGCATTTATTAAACCCCACTAAATACTTTCCTTTCCAAGTGCTCCAAGCTCGGGACCAAGAATCTTAAGTATGAAATACAACCAACATTATAAACTCGAATGCAAGAACAAAAGGGAAAGAAAAACATGAAGCCATGTATTACAACATTTTCCCTCTTGCCTGTCATTAAAAATGAGTTCTTCCTGGCCCGCTGGGAGGTCTGACAACATCCGCCCTGCAAGCGCTTGTCTCTGTGTCCTGCATTTACTCATCCAGTCTGTACCAGGGAGGGATGAGGAAAAAGGCACAGAGGGGTTAAGTGGTTTGCCCAAGGACACACAGCCAGATGAAGCAGAATGGAGACTTGAACCCAGGGGGTTACAGACATCCATCCTCCCTTTTGCCCCCTCAGCCCCTTCCAGCGAGAGCAGCCTCTCTCCGAGACCCGAGACTCGACTGCGATGACAATTTGCTTTCACATTTGAGAGCCCTGAGGGGGACACATCGGTTTTCTAACAGAAATGTTCCAAGTGGCCAGGGGGGAAAGGGAGGCAAAGGAGAGATTCCGGAAAGCTTTTTCAATCAAATTAAGGATCTGAGGTTAGATTTCCCCAAACAAGGGGATCTGTGCGGATATGGCGGCTGGTCTCAGTGGATACTCAACCAACAGTCAAAGTCCTGAAGCGCAAAGTGAGCATGTTTTTCCCTTTTCGCCGCCTCCCAGCCGCCCCTCTGGGCTCTGTGCCCCGGGGCTCTGCGGCAGCATCCTCCCCCGACTCCGATCAGCTTGCTGAGCCCAGGTTGCTTATTTGTTACCTGACATTACCGCCAGTGGTGCCGTTCCCATTTAAGAAACGGACGCATTTTCCTTTCCCACTAAGGGCACGTGGGTAGAACAAAGCCAGGAAAACAATCACCCCGGCAGTGCACGCAGGAGTGAAAGCCGTGGAGGTGACAAGGTAGAGGCTGAAGGTCGGGAAACGCTGTCCGGGGACCCCAGAAGGACACCCAGGATGGGAGAGCAGAGAGGCGGCCCCCGGCTGCACCGCCAGGACTGCTGGTGGCCCCGGGAGAGACCGGGGAGCAGACCGAAGGCTGGTTAGGGGCATCCTGGTGTCCCGGAGAGAGGCGAGGGCAGGAAGGACGGCCGGGGCAGGGGGGTGAAGGGGCATGGAGGAGTCGAGTGTAGCTACTGAAGACACAAGGCCAGCAGACTCAGGGGACGACAGGAGGCGGCACAGGCGCCGAGCTGCAGAGCCGGGTATGCTCACAGGCGGGCGGCGCAGGGCAGACGGGGGGACGGAGGGCATCTGATTGGGGCCCCCTGCGCTCAGGGCCTGGGAGACTCCTCCACGGAGACACGCCCAGCGTGGGGGGCTCAGAAGACAGGCCCAGCCCAGAGGTGCCCGTGGGGCTCCAGCTGGCACAGCAAGAACAGGGGAGAAGACGTGGAGAAAACGGTGTCCAGGGAGCCAGAGGAGGAGGGGCTGCCGGCACCAAGCCCACGGGGCTTCGCGGACAGAGGACAGCGGGCACTGACTTGAGGGGTCAGGGCAGACAGCAAGGACCGGGCACGGTGGGGAGGAGGGAAGGTGGAGAAAGCTGGTGTAGACAATCGGCTCAGGAGGGATGGAGAGAGGAAAGGAGGCCTCCAGAGGGAAGGAGAGGGGCTTTGCAGGACAGGAGGGCACTGGGCGGGTTCAGGGCTGGTGAGGAAAAGGAGGAGCATTTCTGGACAAAGAACAAGGAAGAGCCAGGTCCCCAGCGAAGGGGAGCCTCTGTCCCTAGGCAGCAAGAAGCCCTTTCTGTGTGACTGTGCACGATTTGCTGGCAGGAGGGGAGGACAGCATGGCCCAGGCCAGAAGGTGGGCCAGGGCCAGGCAGGCGTTTTCTCTCCGACAGAGGACAGCGGAGCAGGAGTTTGGGCTGAGCGGCGGTTTCCAGCGCCCAGGAAGGAGCAGGGGTGCAGAGGGACGGGGAAGGGCTGCCTGGAGCACGGAGGGCCTGGGAAGATGGGCTCCCACCTCCCTCTGCACCTATCCAGTGACCGTGGCTGAGTAACTCAGCCACTCTTTGCCTCAGTTTACCCACTCACACCACCCCGCCTGGACCTTGGAGCAATTCCAGCCCAGGGGGACCGCGGTGGCCCTCGGTGGCCTGCGGTGGCATGAAGCCACAGGTGGGTTCGAGAGGAGGATGCAACTGAAAGACGGTGAGGTTGGGATGTTACCGGGTGGGCCCACGTGTCCTGGAAGCAGGGGGCGGGTTGGGGGAGGGACGGGGAAGACAGGACAGTGAGGGCTCGGCCCGGCCGGAGAGCTGGCCCAGTGAGAGAGAGCTAGGAACTGGCTACAGTGACCATTTTGTGACCCAAGTCACTTTATCACAACCGGCTCAACACCGCGCCCGGGCTGGACCCCAGATCTCTCTTGATGAGAATTTCGGGCAGGCTCCACGGACAGGGAGCCTCGGGCACAAGCCGTGCCTGCAGACGCCCGCGGGCTCGACAGTAACCCTCAGGGAATGAGAAGGGCTCCAGGCTGTGGGCAAGGAGAGCGAGGTGGCTGGTTCTCACTCTCGCTGGGCTCCTGGCAGACTTGCTGCCTGCCCTGGGAACCACTCCCCGCCCAGGGCTTCAGTCTCTCGTCCTCGGCACTGTGCTGTTCTAGCTGCTCCCTAAGACTCAAAGATTCTCTGACGGTGGGGGTGGGGGAGGTTTCACATCTGTGGAGGAGGCTTGGATTCATCCACAGCCATCAGTGTCGTCACCATGGAAACGCAGAACGTGATGAAACGCGACAGGAATGAGGGAAACCTGTCCGGGTAGCACACTTCTTACTGGAGTGGCCCCAGTCTCGCCTTACTCTGGTCTCGGGCATCGCCAGTGCTCCCCTGTCTGGGCGGGACGGAGGGCTGCACCCCCACATTGCTGGGAGGAACCCCTGGTGGCCTTCCACCAAGGCCAGGCGGCTCCACTGAGGACAGAATTCAGTCTCCCAGGGCGACCGCGCTCAACACCCTTCACTAACAACCCCGTCAGCATTCCTTGCCCTTGCCTGGGATTCACCCCCAGGCCTGGAAGTCATGAACTGGTCCCTCTCTGGACCCGAGTCACCTGGGAACATGAATGCCATCGCCAGGTTTGACGGAGCTGCCCTAAGCGCGGGCTGGCAGGAACCTGTCCCTCTCAAGGTGCCCCTCCCCCACAGGGCCTGGAGACACAACAGAAGAGACATTTAAACAGTGAGAATTAGCCCCAGCTGGGCGTCTGGGCACGTGCGTGTCTCTGTGTGTTTCATGATAGCCACTGTCCATTCTGCATCAGTGTCCTTTTGGCCCCCTAAGTCACCTAAGGATGGGCAGGAACCTCGCGGGTGGGCAGCATGCTGCTCTCAGCGCAGATGTAGGTAGGCCACCACAGGGTCATCTGATTAAGATGAAACCCTGTGTCCACAGAGGCAGGTGCGTCTGGATCACAAACATCACCACCCCCTTTGTCCATGCCCCGGTGCCTGGGCCGAGGCACACATGGCACGGGGTTCAGAGGTACCATTAGGTACCTCCCACGGGGATGAAGGGGTGGCTCTTGAGGCCCTGCGGTGACTCGAAAGGAAAATTCTGGAACCTGGTCGTGAGTTTACCTGTTAGCTCAGGACTGGAGCTGATGGGGTCCCGAGACCACACGGAGATCCGGCCAATGACCAAGCCAAGGCCGTCACGGCCGGAGGGTGTGGACAACACCTCCAGCGGCGTCCAGGGAGGCGCATGGCCCTGCCTGACGGGACAGGCCACCTCCCTCTGAGCCCTCGCTGTCCCCAACCAGGCCCCGGCACATCCCTGTCCCCGCCTGCTGAGACAGCAGGACCCACTGTCTGTCTCAGGGCCCCTGCAGTCTCCACCTCGCCCTGTGGCCTCGGGCTCCTTCTGCAACTCAGCTGCCTCCCGCTGCCGATGGGCTCCCGGATGCCTCTGGGCCAGGCTCCTGCAGAGGGGTCAGGAGTGACGCCCCTCACGCCCACTCATCCACCCAGTCCTGCCAGCCCAGCCTCCAACACGGATCCTGATTTGGCGGTGCCTCTCCTCCAGTGCCGCCCACGCCTCAGCACCTCCTTCAGCCAGGCCCACCCTCCAGCGGCCGCAGTGGCTTGAACACGCTCCGCGGCTATACATCCTCCCAGCAGCCTCTGCTCCTCCCCCTGGCCTGGTAGCGGGCGGGGGCTGCACCGCCCTGGAGAAGCCTCCACACCCTCACTCGGCCCCGTGGTGCTCTAGCTCAAAACGAGGTGCCACGGCCACCGGGCTGCCACGTCCTCCCGGCGGAGGTTAGGAGGCTCTAACCGCGATGCCCACCTCTACAACATGCAGGGCTGCAGAGCTGATGGTTCTAGAACACACACAGAGGGCTGTGCAGCCTGGGGCGTGGGGGTTCTGTCACCTTGCTGGTTTGTAAGAATTCTTATAGATTTCCTTAGAAATTCCAACCTTAAGTTACATTTTAAGCTACATTATGATTGGTGGTTTGTTGTGTTTTTAAGTGATGTCGTGTTGACCTTAAGAGACGTAAAACAAACAAATGTGTCCACGAGGTGGTCTAAGTACATAGTATCACGTACCAGCTTATCAGACAGAAATCCCACATAAATAGCATCACTCTCATGGCTCTACTGATTCCTGGGAGCATCAGAATGTGCGAACAGAGAGTAAGTCTCAGGTACTTTTCTCCTATACAGGTATGTGCAAAGCCTGGGCCTCAGCCCAGCGTGATGAACCAATGACAGATGACAGAGCGGCCTCCCCCACTCACTGCACAGGACTGGCGTCTCCCTTTTTTTGAACCCAGCTAACAGCTGGCTAAAGAATTACCCTAATGTAGAAATCCAAAACTGAAAAGACAGAAGTCACCCTTCCCCCTCGAAAGGAAAGCATATATTTGAAAACAAACACAAAACTGGTTTCCAAAGTTTATTAAAAATCAAAGAATAGAAAAACTTTACATAAAAATATGTCAATTTTAGCTTCCACATTGTCGTCCACACACAAAAAAAAGTCGAAACATGATATCGTTTAGTTAAATCTGTAGCACGAGACCACAGTGGTAGCCAGGCCAATTCATTTGGTTCCCCATGACGGAAATGGAACATGGCACCTGTGCCTGTAAATCGAGCTTTAAAATGCACACCACGGGCCGCTCGCCGCCGCCCCGCAGTGGTTCCTTAATGTGGGTTCACAGTCAATATTGCTAACGCGTAGAGATTAGTACAGGCCTACAGATCAGTTTTTATAAATATTCTTTATCAATAGGTTCACAATTTAAATATTTTTAAATATTTTTGATAACTTTCGATCATCAAGAACTGCAGACACAATGTGCTACTCTATCCTGGAGTGCCTCCCGGAGAGCCCGCAGCCGCCGTCGGCAGCTCCCAATGACAGCGTGGGCCGGCCCTGCTTCCAAAGGCAGACCGCAGACATTTTAAAGCTTGTCCGTGCTGGGTGTCCGTCACATTCAGACATCGATCTAGAACTCTCCACTGCTGCACATCCCTCAGGTGTCATGGTAACAAGTTCCTCGTCTCAGCATTCTCCACTAGTGGACTTCAAAGACCAACCTACCTGCAGTGTTTAGCAGGGCTAGAACCCCCGATTTTAAAAACGGGAAGTCAGATGGCCTACAAGATGCAACCAACTCCCAGGACAACTGTGGTGCTCCGAAAACTCAGGGTTAGGCAGGATGGATATTCTTGTTCAAAAAAAGGTAACAAAGACAGTGGTTGTTGTGGCAGAATACACTTGCATAGTATACCTGTATGCTTCCGACGCCGGCGCCAGCCGCCCCCGGCCCCAACGCTGGGCTGTGCTCTCCTGCAATACGTTAAAAATACTCCCCACGGTGCGCTGAGCAGCTGAAGAACTTCTCCTATGTTTGCTCTTAACAGAACGAATGCATACTGCTATGCAGATTCCCAACGGAATCAACAGAATTCCTTTCTCCACATTCCTAAAACTGGGTACCACGGTCCGTGACGACGCTCGCCAGACCCACCATCACAGGCTATGTTGCTAAAACTGACTGAAGCATTTCCGAGTTCACATTTGCTTTTAAGATTTTATAATGTGACCACCTTTTCTCCCCTTAGAAAGTTATACTTCTGGCACTTTAAATGCTGGATTTGTTGTCTAATTTAAAAGAACCAAAAACCAAACCATTAAAACTCAGTGGTCAGAGCAGGACAACAGCATGGGCCCAGAGGCAGGGCCGCCGGCAGACCGCCCCGCGGGTTCAGAGCGAGCCCCTCGGACCCCGCAGGGCAGCGCGGCTCCTTTCCTCACATCTGACCAAAAGAAAAGACGTAAAAATAAAACCCCAAGGCCCCTCCTCATGGTGTTCGTAACGATGCTCCTCAGACAATCAGCCGACACAATGAACCCAACTTAGAAAATGCAACTCGGGAAAGGATCTAAGCTCGTTTAAAAAAATTCCCTCCTCCCTTAAATATAACTTATGTGAAAATATGAAATTAAATAAAAAATATCTGAGTTATTGCACAAATCATAAGTTTTCAATATTTACATAGAAAAACAGTTCTGAAATTTCAAACAAAACGTGAGGGCAGTAAAACGATGACCTCCCAAGCTTATCCGTGGAGGAAAGACACACGTACGGGGTTTGATCTCCGCCGCCGCTCTGACAGACGTGAAACGAAAATACCAAACCGCAAAGGAACAGACCCCGGCTGCCGCGAAACCGCACGCCCCGCCCTGCAGTTCCTGAGCCCGACCCGCTGGGCACTGGATGGAGAATCGTGGGAAGGCAGGAGACAACGTCCACGTTGAATAAGGCTTCACAGATGAGCACGACGAGCTGTTCTTTGAGATGGACGTGACCACCACACAGAGAAACATGCAGAGTGATCCGCGGCAGGGCCGCGTGCCCGGGCCGCCGTGCTGGACGCTGGTCTCGGCTCCCCGCCGGCCCGAGGCGGCCGGGCAGTCTGCGGGAGGCGTCGGGGAGGCCGGCGCAGCCAGGAGCCATTATCTGCTGAGACTCACGGGCAGGCTGTCCCGCGTGTGTGTGTGTTTTTTCCTCCTCCAGCCGGTGCGGTTATACTGGTGGTGTCCACGGTTGCCCACGGGGGGCCGCACACCCCCACTGCCCACAGAGCCATAGCTGCCGCCCTGCGTGTGGCCGTGAGAGCCCTTCATGGACAGCTTCGTGCCGTTGTGCTGCTGGAGAGAAAAGAGCAGCATTGGAGCCAGCACTCGGACACCGGGCATGACGCTCACGCGCCACGCGCCGCACCCAGCTTACATCGAGACAAACAGCACCCTTCCTGCTCAGGGACCCTCTCAAGGTAATAACTGTGGGCCGGGATCAAACCACACAAGCTCACGAGAGTCACACCCCTAACTCATTCCGCTTGTATACAGGACTAAGAGGGTCCCCTCTTGTTTCCTACTCCTGACTGCAAGCTCTGGCACCACGGCCATGAGCACAGGTGCCAGGGCCTGGGTGAGTGCACGCTGCAGGGTATGTGGGTCACCCTGAGCACACGCCCTGCACAGCAAAGTCCCCATGCAAAGCGGGCTGAGAGGAAACACAAGCAGGTCTCAGGGAGATCTCAAGAGCAAAATGAACAAGGAGGCAGCTGACCAAGGAAAGCCAAAACACAATAATGAGGACTGCCTTCTGCCAAGGTGCAGCTCATCTGGAGCGTTTCTACCGGCTCCGCAGGTAACTGGAGGAGGGCTCTGCTGCCACAGGACAGAAAAATCCGAGAGGGGAAGTTCTGCTACCTAACTCTCGAGTACAAATGATCACCAGGAAGCAGTGACACAGGGCCAAAGAGCCATAACTCAATAAAAAATTAACAGGCAAACAGGATTAGACTGCGAGAGGGCCTGAGTGGAGTAAGAAGTATGGACACTCATGAACCCACCAAGCGCCCCAGAGGACAGGGAGTGCCAGGCCCCGCATGGGAGGCCTGCGGAAGACCGTGGCCACAGTTTCCCCAAACGTTCAGGTAGTTCAGGAGCACAGGGGCTTAACAGTGACCTGCTTTCTCAGTACACACCGTTTCTCATGCACCGGGTGCACTCGTAAGCAACCACTGAGCGGACTTACAAGCAGCCACAGAGCAGGGATGAAACACTCCAGGCCCTGCGCAGCCCAGCAGGCGCAGTGACAGGGCCCTGCCCACCCACCCGTCAACCCCACCACCCAGGTGAGGGTAAAGCCACGTGGCGACCACAGTGGTGCACCCAGGACATCGTGGCAAGACTTGCTGGTTTTATCGGCTGCTTCTTAAAAACCACAGTATTTTGCATATAAATGAATTTAACAAATAAATGGGGAAATAAAATGTTCTTCATCTTGAACCCTGCTTATTTCAACCTTCAGTTTTATGCTAACCAGTTCAGGTGAATTAAAAGAGATACTTATGGCAACCAATTAAACCATACTGCATTTAAAAATAATTTAACATTTTTAAAATTTTGCTAAGAAAGAAAAGCAAATACGAAGCTGAAATGACCAGAAAATAAACTGCCTTTCAGATGATCTCTCTGGAATTCTCTTTGGAGGAGAGGAGAAAACGTACAACACTGCCTCTCACGCAGTGGCTCCCGTGGATGCGTGGGCCACAGGTGCCGCGTACCTTATGATACAGGTGAGGGCTCGACAGCGGGTTGGAGGGCGCCGAGGGAATGGCCGGGGAAGACATGTGGTGGACGGCTTTCAAGGATGCGGTTCCTTCAACGCCAGCTTGTCTGCAAGGAACAGGGGCAACCCCTAGGGTCGGTGGAGGTATAGTAAACCTGGTCTAGGAACAAAACAGAGACATCCATAGGTACCAAAGCAATAGAAAAACACCATCCAACCTCTAAAGCAAGCCCCGCAAAGGGTAGAGCTGCTCAAGAAGGGCAATTTGCGCATGGGCTTGACAAAGCAGTTGGTGTCTTACTATAACCTCACAGTATTTTGTTGAATTGAAAACATACTCGGAAATAGCAATTACAATATAAAGTGTGCCTAGAAGCCAAGTCATAAAGTTTAAAATTCACTGACCCAATAACCATTCAAAAAAATTAGTCATCAGAATACCAACTGCCACTCGGATGTCTGAGAAGAGCCCTGGGTGAGTCCCCTGCTGCAATGCTGCAAGGAACACTGTGATCCAAGCCTGAGGGCCCAGGGACGGGATGGCAGTTCTTCCCAGGCCTCCTCTCCAGTTCTGGGCATGTTTCTGCCTCTGGACCACCCACTGCTGTTGGCAGCAGAGGGGCGACACTCTTTCTCAGACTTGTGACAACTGTACTGGTCCCATCTTGGCATCAGATATATTTACCAGATATAAGACCCTCGAGGGGAGTGGACAGAGCAGGAGCTGCAGTTCTCACACGTGGCTCCAGGGGACTGCAGAGCACACACAGTGCCTCTTGGTGACAATCCTACAAGTGGGTCGGGGGATCCTGTCCCAGGAGCCCAGGCCCCAGGTGTGCCTCCCTGGACAGGGCCAGGGCCCCACGCCACACCCACATTCTCTCCTCAGAGGAATGGGCCTCCAGGAAAGCAAGCTCCACCCGCAGGGTCTCTGACAGCTGAATGCCCACCAACTCTGACGCTCACCAACTTCATCCCCACCAGACCTAGCAGCCCGCCCACCTGCCGGGAGTGGGCGACTTCAGCATGCTGTGAGCTGCACAGGATAGACAATGCATGTCATGTTTAAACATGAGATTTTACTTATTTATTCCACTGGAAACAACATGTGAAAGTGGTTTCTGAGCTTTGTCTTAACAGTTTAATGACTTTAGCCTGGTAGCATATAATGAAGACATAAACATAAGTGCAAACTGGCCTGACATTTCCTCAGACACTCTAGATCTCCGAGCCCCCCCACCCAGTCCCCCGCCAGAGCCACACAAACAGCCACAGAGTGTGACCCTGCAGCTCAGTGGGGGCTCTCAGCTCTCGGAACTGATCCCTGAGGAGGTTAAAATAAACACCTCTGTGACAGTCAGGGACGTCATGGCCAATTTTACGACTATAAAAAGGCAACCACGTTTCTGGGTCAGAATTCACTTTAATAACGTAAGCAACTGCCTCAGGCCTTTATGTTTCTGCAGCAGGCAGAGGCCTGTAGGGTATGACAGACAGCTCTGGCCGTCCAGCACCGTGCCAGGCACTCAAGCAGCTCCTCCAGGGCTCGAGGGCATCCTCCCCAGGGCAGAGAGCAAAACTCCAAGAAATGAGTCAGTGTACATTTGCACGTAACTCAGCATTTTACACTCACACGATAACCCACTTTCAGAAACTTTGAAGTAATGTGTTGAGTTTTATGCCTGCACATATTCAATTGATGTACAATCGGGAAGTAGATACAAAATGTAATATTTATAAAATTCTCCTTTAGCCTTCTCACTTCACCTATATTTAAAAAGCAGAGCACATGTTCTAACAGAAAAAAAAACTAAAAATAATGCCTAATTAATAACATGGTAAAGTCTAAATTCACATAAAATCTTCTCAAAAGTCTAAACACTGAGATTACGAGAGGAAAGCAGGGACAAGTGTCCACTCTCCCAGGCACAGGCTGAACGGACAGCATCAGCGTCCCCAAGACGACCCAGGTCAGCGCCTCACGCTGGGCACCGAGGTAACGTGCAGAGAGACGGTCAAGTTGGCCCCTTGGGAAGTCAGTTCAGTACTCAACACCCACAGCGCTGGTTTCCTCACTGCTAAAACTGCGCCGTGGACCTCTGTGTGGGCAGTGTCAAAGACTGTCCTTTACAGAATGACAGGAACTACATGCTGTCAATCCACAGAAGAGACCTTGCTATAACACGACAGAAATGACGAACCCAGTCTCCTCTACTGCATTTCACAGCCGTAAGCTATTCTCAGGCCCATACCTGATTGTTCGTTGTCATGATCAGCGTTCTGGACGCGGCGGCCTGGGGCTTGCCGCTGGGCATGGGCAAGGCAGTGGGCAGGCCGGCCATCAGCGGAGTCGGCGCTTGCAGGCTGAACTGGTAAACGCTGGGCGTCGTGCAGGGCGGCGTGTCCGAGTCCTTGAATCCAGGACAAGAAACAAGCACGGCTGAACCACAGGTGGCCTGCTCCGCGCCCGAGTGAGCCTAGCTACGGGAGGCTAGCAGGTAAGAGTAACCTCGCAACAACTGGCAGTCTGACTCCACCCAGACTCCCTTCAAGTCACCTCAAAACTGGAAAAGAATGTTAAAGGAAATACAGAAGAGACACCCGGACTTAAACTTTATCTCCAAATAGATCTTTAAAAAACTATTCAAGACAGCCCACTGTGGTTCAGCTGTGGACAGCATCACTGCTCTGACGGGTCACGTGGGCAACAAAGGTCCTCAAGGTGCACAAGGGGACCAGCCGGCGCAGACTTCAGGGCGCCCCCCACCCCCCAACAGAAACAAGACATGATCAAAACTGAGGGGTGACAGTTTACACTCGCTGCTACGGACATTTACCAGGAACACAAACCAGCCCAGGGACACGCAGAGGCGGCGGGGAGGGGGCCGAGGGCTCACTCACAACGTCACTTCCGGAAAGTGAAGACACCGAGGAAGCAGAGGAGCCCGAGGAGAGGAGCTGGGGGCTGGAGAGGGACAGGGTCAGACGCTGGCCGTAGGGCGACTCGGACTCTCGGCTCGGGGTCTGCTCCCCGTTGCACGTGGCTATCCGCTCCTTGATCTTGATTCTGTTGTCTGTGGAGGGAAGCAAGCCCGGGCTAGCGACCCGCTGCGCCCCGCGTCGTGCGCAGTCTGCGGCACGGCCGCCTCCAACGCTGCTCCCGTGACCGACAGCTGACACTGCATTTTATTACATTTTAAGTTTTAAAATTATATTCAGTTATTTATTGAAAAACATTTAAACATGTAAAACATGGGTATGTAAATCATCTTCAACTGTCAATTGGATGAAATCTCAATACAGACCAAGTATTTCTGATGAAAACTCAGCATCCTTGTAGGATGTGCTGTCAGTATAAATACATACTGGATTTCAAAGACTTAGTACCAAAAGA